>NC_081250.1:85799687-86109687 GCF_030490865.1 Poecile atricapillus
TGATACTCTAAGTTGAACACAGTTACAGCTAAGTTATAGCTACAGAAACTGTCAACAGTTTCAGAGAATGAATCTAAATTTGTTTAGCAAATTATATGTCCTCATCCTTGGTTACAAGTAAGACAAACATTGGCTTTAAATCGGCACACAAATAAATTCTACTGCCTCTGAGACCTTTGTCTGGGAAATAGATTTAATTTAAGCCATCAAGGGAAAATTTCTTGTAGGAACCTCTCTTTCACAGATGGTTTGCAGCAAGCTGGCAACACAATGAGCCCCCAGACACCATTCATCTGCAGGACTTCCAGTCATCCCTGTATATATCGTGTGCCTTTCAACACAGTCCCTCTCCCCTCGTCCTCTCACAACAGGAGGCAACCGTCAGTTAATCTTTCTGGTTTGTTTCTTCCTAGATAAAGATAAGACCCAAAGAAAACAGAATTTAGCTTGGAATTTTCATGGTAACTTGCAGGAAGTTTCACTCCAGTCTCCTCCCAGCCTCTCCCTCTAGCTAACATTTGCGTATTTTCCAGCAGGTGCATGATGCTGCTCTGAGTCGTCCAGCCCAGTGTCTGGTCATCTAGGGTGGGCATGGGGAAGTATTCAAGGATTTTGACTTGAAGCACTTTAGTGATCCAGAGAAGCTGACTGGGAAATGGCCTGAACTTCCTCTGTAGTTAGAGAGAGATGCTCCCATGGAGAGCAATTCAGGTCACCTTGGTTAGGTTCTTGCTCTGAATTACCCTTTGGAGGAGCCCATCTATCTTCATTAATTACACAGGGAATCTAGGAAGCCTATCATGCTAATGTAAGCACTGAATTGTGTGCCTGAACTAAGGCACTATGAAAACCTCCCTTCTGTGAGCTCCTGGAATTTTGTGTTCCTCTGCTGAAAATATATAAGGCTTCACTTAGTAGGGAAGAAAATTCAGAAAGACTTTTCAATCTTTTTTGTTGCTCTTGACTTTAAAACAAAATCACTGTCACATTTTTTAAAATGCTCTACTTAAGAAAATGAATGTATAGCTTTCCCACACACTCATGGCAATATGCAAAATCACTGCTGATAATGAGGGCATCACAGCTTCATTCCCATCACTGCCTTTCATTTTACCATGTGCCTGAGCTCCATAGTTGCTCAAACTGACATATATATAATAATTTATTAACACAGAAAGTCATTAAAATGCAATTTCTTCATCTATTTGTTTCTTTCTTAATTGTACACTATTTAATTCTCAAAGAAATTCAGCAATGGCTGGCTTGATTTTTCTTAGCTGCACAGATGCAGGACTTTATATTTAATCATTTTTTTATTTAATTATTTTCTTGTTTTTTATTTATGTGAACTTTGAGCACTATTTCTTTCCACTTTTAATCTATCAGCTGCTTATATCTTCTCATTCCTTAGCATGCATTTAATATCATGATTGATTTTTAGCTTAAATATTTTGAGAAGTGTTTTCTTTGAAAAGAGAAGCATTATGTGTGACATTTCTTCAACTTTTTACAGATGCTCTGATTCAAGTGCATTTACAATAACTCTGCTTTCTTCCTGATTTAAGTGTTAAGAACAATTGTCTTCAGGTGTCTCTGTACAATTATTGGAATTGTACCTGTATGTAATACTGATGCATTAATATATAAATAGAAAAACTCAGATTGTCATAATTCATAGATTTTTTCAAATAAGTAGTTACATTCTTCCCCTTGGTCTTTGGTCTAAAAGCTGGGGGACCTCTTCTGCTTTTCTTTGTCTTAAAGGGCTTTTAAGACTGAAAATGAATCTAACATCCACTCTCATGATTTTACAGCTACATTTATAATAGGGCTGGCACATCACCTTGGTGCCTCATCCATCATCACATTTTTCTCCAAGGATGGTAAATGAGCCAGAAACATTTAAGGAGTACTATCTAGGAAAGCTTTGCACAGTATTTGCTGTACTCAGCAAGATTTGTGACATTGATTTCAGTGGTCTTTTTGTCAAAATGGATCTCTCAGCTTTGAAGTTAGCAGAATAATGTACTTGGGAAACATGGCTTCCTCTAGCTCATTACTTGTCTGAGAATTTTGGAATGAAAATTTTACACAAAGCATGTTGTAGCTTGATATCAGAATAATAATAAGTAATTAGTAAATGAGAAATGTTCGAGCAGATGCAGGAGTGACAGACTTTTTTAAAAGATAGAAACTTAATGTCGTACGTAGGCTAAATGTCAGGCATTTTTAGAGATTCTAGGATGCTAATACTGGGTGGCCTTGCCAGTACGAGTTCAATCATCCTGGGTCATCAGCCCATAGCTATTGAATTGCATGAAAGTTTTTTTTATATGATTCCGTGCAACAAGCTGGAGTGCTATGGTGCTGCTATGAAAATGCATTGGCACATTAATAGAAAAAGTCAGAGTATTGTGACGTTTGACCTAGATTTAAAAGAAATTACTATTACAATGGTGTGAGAAGTGCAAACCCAACAAATCTGTTACCATAAAACAGAGTTTATAACACAATGAAAACAGAGTTTATAGCTGTAGTGTCTCCTTAGAAAAGACAGTAGGGTAAAAATATAAGTGTTATTTTCTCTTCGTATTTCTGCTCTCAGAAGGTCTTCTGCCTTTGGTAGTTCTTCTGCACTCAGTTTTATTGAACTGAAAAATGTGTGCTTTATATAAAGATATGAAGATTTAGCTTAGACTCCTGTCTTTTTGAAATTTTATTTCACAAAGCAAACCACTTTTTTGTTTTTTTTTTTTTAATACATCCCATACCATTAGGTATTGGGAAATTATATTTTTGTTTAATATTTTAGCAAAAATACAGTACAAATGCAAATTTTTGAAAAGATAAAACCCCTTGTTTTTCTATGCAATGGCGTTTATTAAAAATTTATTTGTACACAATTTGTTGTAAAAGGGGTAAAGAAAACCTATAGATTTTCCATGATCAAAAAAGAAAAGTATTAGCAGTGTCTAAATACCTGATCCCTTGGGAATACTGTCTGGAAAATTAATAAAAGGAAATTAAATAGATGGCAAAAAGTGTATAAGTGATTTATTTTTTAATCTGGATATTGTTTAAAGGAAATAAACATAACTAATTGATCAATTTTACCTTTTTCTGATATTTGTTGCTCTTAGTCTTAGAAAAAGAATGATTTCATTACATTAAACATTCATCCCATTGGAGGAGCAGTTGAAGAACACAGGCATAGAATTTATATACAATGAGGTCAACAAGACCAAGATATTTCAATGAACTGAGGATATGGTCAAGGCCCATGTTCTGCACTATTGTATAAGACACAAAATGAGGAAGTCAGAATACAGCTCATGTAGAATGTCTCAACTGCTTTTATAAATGAGAATTTTGATGGCAACATAATTAATATTTTATGTTACCAAATATGAAGACATTATCTAGTTTATATCCAGGAAATGTAACTGAAATAGATAAAATGCAGAAATGCAATAAAGGATGTAACACTAAGAATCTTTTACCTATATGGTTTCTGCAGTCCCTGAAGACGAATTTGCTTGGTTTAGTGGCTAGAAATAGTCAATGGAGAATAACATAGACAAAATTGAAATTTCCTCTGATGAAATTTGTAGAACTTTCTCCAACAGTTATCCTCTACATCCACGCTATTGAGGCATGGCTAGGAAGGGGCTGAGAACACTCTGAGAGTATGGAAGGCTGGAGTGATGGCTTAGGATTTTCTCCTTACTTAAGAGTTCTGATGGAAACTAAACACCTACATTAATGAAGACCACAAAGAAACAGGTATGCAGAATATGCCCAAATGTGGCAGGCTCTGCTTCTTTTCTAACTCAAACTTCAGCAGTGTACAAGTTTTCATTAGCTGTGTAACTAATAGGGGCAAAATAACTCAATATCATTAACTTTTCTAAAGGCTGTGGTGGGATTCATTAAAGCCAAGGTAATGTTGTAATTACTCATTAACCTGATTTTACCCAAAGATTTTACTCAAATCTTTGTGATTTGGTGGTTTAGTCTATTTCAGACTATGTTGAAATGTTTAACAATATATATAAGCCAGAAATAATACTGTTTTGGCATTAAAGTTACTGCACAAAGAGTGATCATGATATTGGATGGGTAATTTGGCTTTGGTTATTCTTCTACCAGGATTTCTTTAGCCCATGGAGGTTTGCAACACTCCAGGAAATGTGTCTTTTCATTTTCTTAGGAAAATATACTTATGAATGCTCTGATAGATAAATGTGTGCCTTGTGTATTGTTAGCCCGGAGATATCTTGAAGAAGATATCCATCTCAACAGGACTGTTCCTGGGAGACAGATATAATTAACAATGGAATATATAAATCAACCAATAAGCTCACTACTGTAAGAAAAAGCTATTTTTTTTGTTGTTTTTTTGAGCTTGATTTTTAAAATGTTAATTTTTATAATAGCTTTCAAAGAAAATTTCAGGTGAGATTTGTACAAAAGCTCTCTTTTTATATTTTTCTTAATGATGTTATGGATGCAATTCATCTCCCAATGCATATCTTCAGAGTGTTGCTTTGGCAACCTTAACGAAAAAGATTATTTTAAAAATTTAATACTATTCAGTAATCTGTCAGATACATCTACAGCAAACTCAAAATCATTGCCATCATCTTCTTACCTTCTTTGCAAATATATTCTCTCCAGTTTTCTTACTCCTTCCCTTGCAGATGAATTTGAACTTAATGTTCCTGCACTCTGAATTGGATATATACAAATCTGGGCTGAAATGAAAAGCCCCTTTATAAACTCAGGCACCATTCAGAGATGGATCACATCTGATCAGGCAGCTGCCAGCTCACTTCTCTGTGCAGAAGGACATATGAACATGACATTTACATAGTACACCTTTTTTTTTTTTTTAATTGAAAATATATGTGTGAATCTTTTTTAATTTCCTCTTGCCTTACAGCTATCCCTGTGTATCTGGCCCTGCAACATTTAAAGTTCTCTAAAAAAAGCTTGGAAGAATGGTGTCAGCTGAAATAACTGCAGTGTCAGGTATCTGGCAAAAGTGAACCTGCAAAATTTTGATCAAGTGAGTAATTCTGATAAAGATTAAAATCAGATGTTTTCCATATAAAATTTGATATTTCTTCAACAATCTGCTGAGTTTTCTACTGCCTGTGTTTTTAATCTCAAACCAAGACTGGAATTTCTAGCAGGCCTGTGTGTCATAGCTTATTGAGTAGTCTTTCCACAAGATGTTGAGGTGATATATAAATGCCTTCTGCAATACCCAAAGAAATCTGTTTCTTTGTTGCTGCAGAGATTTTCACTCAAAGACATAGAGAAAAAAAATTCAGAATTATAATTTAGATTGATTAGGCTCATGGATGTTTTTGTAACCTTATTTAATGAAGTTTTCTCACCTCATTAGAATACAGAAAAAAATAGTATTTGATGAAACATTCAGATGCCAAGAAAAATATCATCTGGTGGATTTATATCACAATAATGTTTACTGAAACGTATTTGAAAATAAGTGATTTTTTAAAATATTTTTTTTTTAAATTGTTGCTGTTGCTGTAAGGCTTAAATATATATAAAGTGTTCATCCATCAGTATGACTAAAATGACAGTTTATTAAAATACATTATGTTTCTCTTTTGTCACCTCATGACTCTGGTAATTTAGATATTTATTACATTGATGTGACTGTTAATTTGTACCACCTAAAAAGACAAAATATAACATTTTAAAGTTTTACAGGAATCTCATCAATGACAAAATATGTGTGAGGAAAAAGCAAAAGAGCAGGATTGAATGAAAACAATGACAGTATCACAAGATACATACATATACCTGGTTATTTTTCCGCAAGTAAGTACAGTCACAGTCCCTTTTAACAAATTTTGACTAGCTAACCTTTTCTGTGACTCAATTACTCAATAACTAAACAGAGAGAAAACTCAGCGGAAAATAACCTCACTGTGCTAAGAAAAATCACCATGGCCAAATAAACTTGGCACAAGAGGAGCCACATGTGATATCTCCCTTCCTTTCAGAGAAGTTAGTAACAAAATGCAGGATTTTACCATGATCTTTCCACACTATTTTTGAAGTAAAAAATGGGAGATGATTTAACATCTGAATCTATTGAAAAATGAACTATGTATTTTTTGTAATGTGTGCTTCAAATGGCTTCAACTGACTTCATATGCTTCTTCATGCCAAAGACAATTTGAGATCCTCAGATGAGAAAATGAATGCTATCTACAGTTTATACAAAAAATTATTGTTATTGAGGAAATAATTTGTGTTTTGTAAATACATATTTATATGATAATTGATGTGTCTGGTTAATAATATATGATATGCTAATATAATTAATTTCCAGCATTCATTTCTAAATTAGCTAAATATGTATTTAACAAACTTAGTTCTGAAAAGAGCTTAATCACCCACGGGCAAAAGGAAGATTAAACTTGAAACAACAGGATACATTATGTCTTCTTGTCAAAACAAACCAAAACAAAATCCAATTTATAATTTTCCTTGCTAAAGGAACTGTCATTTTATGCCTGCACAGAAAGAATGAAAAAATCTTTGGGCTTATGAAACAACAAAAGCCAAGAATATAAATTATAATTTTCAAGGGAAATATAATGAAAATATAAGGAAGAATATGTCTCCTAGATCAAGCCATGAAGTATCTGGGAAAAGTGAAAAACAGGGCCAGCTGCCATTAGCTTTTTGTCACAGACTATATGAGCAACTCTGTGCGTAGAACTATACAGTATAAAGGCACAAATATTAATAACTACATTAATTAATGTTAATATTTTATCATTGATTAAGTAAATTAACTTGTAAAACAAAGCATTGATTTTTATATAGAAAGTGAATCAAACTGTTTTATCACAGATCAAGAAACATATTTTTTTCTTTTATGGGGAGGAAAATAAGTTCAATAGAAGCAAGAGTAGATTTTGGTGGCAAGAGGAATCTCTTCTGGGAATATTTACATTGGTGAACTTGGCTAGAAGACATACTACGACATCTTACAAAAAGTATACTCAAATGTGATTTTAGGATGGAGTGGCTTGGAATGCATAATTTATTAAATAAGCAAAATTAAGACTAGGAAAGAGGAAAGTCTGTAATATTAAAACATTTACATTTTATTATAGCATCAAGTATTACCTCTTGGTCTGCAGAGAATACACCTGTCTTTAATCACTAATATACTTTGGACTACTTGTTTCCCTATTTACTAGTTACATTTACTTTACATAACACAAAACCATTACCTGACATGACAGAGCCAGGTATCTCAGTGAAGAGCTGAAAATGAGAAACAGCAAGTCACTTCATACTGTTTCTCAAAAGGGCAAAGGAGGTGGGATTTCTTAAAGCATGTGGAAGGAGAAGAAGCAAATGGAGGGTAGCTGTAAAACAGCTCTGGGTGAATACTACACACTTCTTTAACCTTCCAAGATTTGTTGTTAAGCAGGAGAGATGTCTAAGATCAATAAAAGATGAGTAAGTTGGACAACTGAAGATGAACAGTACCCAGGCAGGGAGACTGAAAATAACAATAATAATAATACCAAAACCAATAAAATTTTAAAAGAAACTAACAAAAACTCTTCATTAGAAAAAAGCTTCTGCATCTTCTGAAAGTGTGTAAGCATTTTTATTTTTCAAATATTTTCTGCTGTCCTTTTATGAAATTATATTCAGACAACCTCCCCTAAAAAGCTATTATCAGCATTGTCAGCCAACAGCCCATGTATTGGACAAAATAAAATCGACTCCACAGAAACCCAGTTTAATTTAGCATTCATCCCTGCTTATGCAAAATGCAATATGAAGTAAACTCACATATGAACCAGATCTAAATGTTGTTTACTCTCACTGCCCAATAAATAATCCTAAAAAATTAGTATTCCTGTTCGTAGAGGCTAGCCATGTTGGCCGATACATTAGCATTCAGGATCCCATTCCCCTCAGGATTAAATATGGTGATCGCAGATGGCATCCAAAAGTGGTATGTGTGGTTTCAGCTCTGGGTTGGGAATGGTGGCTGTCACTCCATCAGGACTCCAGATAGCCCAGGTGAAACAGACACCACTATTGCATTAAAAAACCCTCACATTTAAAACTACTCTCTCTGACTTCACTAAAGCTGGAGTAGCATTTAATCTTGTGCTGCCACTCTCCAGTGTGGGGTGTTTTTCCTAAGTTGCTGGTCAGACTTCAGGCATAGTCAGAGGAAAGTCACAGAGCAAATGATAAATCAAAGATTGACCTTGTTAATGACCTGTTTCCTACCAACTTGGAAGATTGTGATGATTTTGGAGGTTTTTCCAACCTATATGACTCTATGATTCCATTCTATGACTCAATAAAGTGTGCGTGCACACTTCCAGTTATAAATAGAGTCAAGTGCTGGATTTCTTATCCTGCTACTCAGGATCTATGACAACCTCTGTTATTGACAAAGATTTGGTAAAAATCCTTCCAAAAAAATCAAATCCTTCCCTAAAATTCTTCCTACACATCTGCTGTATGCCGAAGAAACACACAGTACCCATTGGGTGTGGTGGTTGGCATGCGCTAGCCCTGCCTGGCCATAGTGCAAACACAAGAACACCATTACCCATTTCCATAATTCAAGTGGTCTAGTGTCGTTCTAATTGGGAACGGCAGGAAGAACGACACGGACTCTCAAGGGAGTCAGAACAGGAGAGAATCTCTAGTTTATTCCTTCAGTCATGTTATATAGACTAGTTCGTGGAAAGTACAGAAAGGAAACTCTTATTGGTTAGTAAAGTGCTACATTACCATCATTGGTCAGTGGGGTTCATCACCCCCCTGACCCTCTCCTGCAAGGAAAACACGGGAACAGACAAACAGCACCTGCAGGCTGTTTTCTGTCTTTGAGGATTGTTTTGAATCCTCCCATGAAATTCCCAGGCTAGCTCTCAGGCAGGGCTGGCAGGCCATGGGCCTACAGCCTGCTCCAAAGCTAGCCTCCACAGTCTAGTACCTGTTTCCACCATGTCTCCCACTACATATTAAGTGCAGCAATGGGCCCCAAGCATGCTGGCAGGTATTGCTACTCTTTTTGGTGACTGAAGTGCCCTCATGCCATGCCAGTGCTGTCCCAACAGCACTGGGTGCAGGAGGTGCCCTGGGCTGCAAAAGGGAGTAGGTTGTACTTCGTGCATTTCAGAGATGCCTTGGCCCATAGATATCTATGCCATAGGAGATAGGCATATTATGAATGAAACCGGGAAATCGTTGCGTTTTAAAAAGCCTGCACAGTTGAACTGTGTTGAATTATGCCTCTCACAGCTTTGTTCTCTTTACACAGTCTGAAGGGAAACTGAAATCTTGGTCTTTAGCTGGGGCTCCTCAGATTGAGAGAAAAAATAAAAAATACATAATAAAGCTGCAATTTTTAGTCTCTGGTTTTAAATTATAAACTCCCTGAAGGGAAGATTGCACTTTGTATCGTTCATGGCACACTGGACTAACCTGTTTCATCCTCGAGGGTGATGGGGTGAAGTGCTTTTTCTATCGCATTTCTAAAGCTCAGCATCAATCTCTCAAAGTTTTTTCTTTATTTTAGCTTTGTTGAAATGTCTGACAATTTTTTTAGGATTTTTTTTTTTCTGCAAGCAAAGATTAAGAGAAAAAGAAAACCTTCACAAAATGAAAAGCTTTCAATATTTTCTTTGCATCTCAAACCCACCCTTACCATTGCTTCAGATCAAATAAAATAAATTCTGCTTTTGAGTTGCATCATATTTCCGGAAGTAACTAGTTCTGCAAACATTTCTGTAGTTGACCAAAGAAATACAAGTTGATGAACTGCATTCCTAAGAGATTTCCTCAATATCACAAGAATGTCTGTAGCAGAGTTGAAACAGAAGTGTAAAGTGCTGGTTGCAATTCCCACTTGGGCCTTTATCAAAAAAAGAAAACTCAAATCACCCAGCTCTCATTCCCCTCGATATGAATCATTTGCTTGTTATTTTTGAAAGTTTTCTTATTTCAGCTGCTTTGGAGACTGAATGTCTTTTTATTGAATGAACTTTGCAGATTCAGGTCAGGGTTTTTTTTCCAAAAGTACTATTTCCTATTCTCTCAAGTAATACATTCATACAAGATACAGCCTCTGTAAGCCCTTTTGCAAAGTGATTGAAATGTGGATTTTTTAGTCATTACCAATTTTGCCTTGTGAGTGAAGCAAATGTTTGTTATAGTTTTGTGTTATATTTTATTTTACTTGATTTTAGTGCTTGGGAAATAAAAAAATTTCTGCTTTGTTTCTTAGATTTTACAAGAAGTAATAAAATATATGCTTCAGCTTACTCCATTACATCCCAAAAGAAAAAATGTCCAGGTACTAATGACCAACACAATTATTCAGACTACCTACGGTATAAAATATTATGATGACAGAACATAGTTCCTGACAATAAAGTTTTTCCCGTCTTCTGATTGAACTAAAAGAATCTGCCCTTATAACAGAAATAAAAGGACCAGAAAATCATGGACAAGCATTTTTATATGCTTTCTAAAATATTAATTTCTTTCTATGGACTTTGTGGCAATCTGGATACCTCGGAATTTTGGTTTGGTTTTGATTTGTTTTGATTAGTTTGTCATCACTAATGGAAAGTAGAAAGCTAGAAACAGGTTTCAGGGTGTTACAATGACATTTGTCTTTCCTCCCTTTCATTATGTGTTAATGAATGTGAATATGACTTATCCTTATGGTAAGAGATAGCAAAGATTGAACAACCCCCAGATGCAGCCAAGGGAGGAAGCATAAGCAGGGTCTGGCTGCCCACTTGCTTTAGTGGAAGAGCACAAGGAGTGTGAACTCTTGAGGTGCCAGCAGGGTAGGTGGGTGGAAGGTACAATATTGGATACCTGGCAGAGAAAAAAACACTGTGGTCCTTATGGGAACTTTATACTGAGGAATATAATGGGAAAAGACTGTATGTACTCCGTTGTTGAGGAATTTTAATTGTATCTCTTGAGGAGAATAAAACAACTGTTTTTGTTTAACTATAAGCAAAATAAAGTAATGATGCTTTGGAAAGAATCCTATGACTATGAACAATTCCACAAGGAGCCTGCAAGCATGTGTTATGAGCCAATTCCTTACATAAAATTGCACCAGTATGAGTTCTGAGATAGGTTGTATGGGGCATCTTAACCAAATCTCTAGTCAATCCCCCGACCCCTCTGCTGCCTGAAGAGGCCCCTATGCCTGGGCCTCTGAGTGCTCGCATTCCAGGATGGCCACAAGGCTATGTTGAGGCTCTTTCTGATCTCATCACCAAGGTGACTTGACTTCCTTGTAAGAAATGTTCTTCCCCTGGCATTCTTACTTCCAGGCAGTTTAACCCTTTCTGCAGGTGGACTGTCTTACCCTCCATGTCAAATCATTCCAGAGTCACAAATTATCACCAGTGAGCAGATATTTAATTTTAAATTCCCCTTCACCATGTAAATGCAACTATAGGCATTCCAGGCCATTGAGGGAAATGGAGCTTTTTATACTTTCTCAGGTATTGAACACAAACCCTGTACTTCTCAAGTATTGAGCACAAACTCTATGCTAGCAGAGGCACATTACAACAGAAGAATCCCTGCGTCCCTGTGGTCTCTGTCCCCACTGCTTTCCGCATGTGAATGGGTGCAATGCTCTGAAAACAAGGGTGACACCATGGCTGGCAAAGGGAAAAGGAAGAAGCATCCACTTCTCTAGGGGAAAGCTCAGGCAGTGATGGCCATGCTCTGTGTAGACAGACGTATGGCCCTTTCACACCACTGCACAAATAGACACACCAGCTAAAATATTCTTCTGATTCTCAATGACAATAGCTACAAGACCAGCTTAGTAGCCTTGCTTAGCCTCAAATATGGCACCAAATGCCCCATTCTGACTCCAAGAAAAGAGAATTTTTGAGAGACTTGAGACATCCCTCTCAAAAAAAGGGACAAAGTTTTGATAGAAACAATTTTTCTTCTCATAAATATGAGTATAGGTTCATTCACAAATATGCCCACTCCAGAAAGCATTCTTACCTGCAACTCACCCCTGAACTACCTCCTATATTCAATCTGATGGGAAACAGAGAATGTGGATAAGTATGCCCAGATGACTTCCCTGTCAGACTGAAAAGATGGTAGACACAGCTTGGGTCTGATCCCAGGGGCTGAGCAGGTGGACCACAAGTAAATCACTGCATTCATCTCCTTCACTGCTCAGCAGCTCAGGACAGCTCTGTATAAGGAGAAAATATCCCAAAATTTCAAGATGCTGTTCTAAAGATGACACCCATAGTAGAAATTCTGTAGTCATGACAAAAAATACTCAATACCAATAGTTATATGCAACAGTACAAATCCCATAAACTAGGGATTCAATCATGAAATCTAGTGCCTTCAAGTGTGACCTGGACTTGCACTATATTCCTGAGATATGGAAACAAGGGGTTTAATTGTCAACCTTGCTGACCACCTACAAAGAAGTGCTGAGTATTTGGTATTTACTGACTCCTACAGGAATACATGCTGACATAGGAATTCATAAAATAGATTTCTGATGATATTTAATAATATAATTTAACATAAGATGGTTTCTGTATTGTACAGAACTTTAAAGTGGTCTCTTGAGCTCTGTCTCATTTTGTACTAAACAAAATAAAATACTTGTGCAAAGTTGATTTTTTTGGGCATGTATGACAAGGTTAGGTGGAATAAAAATGTTGATAAAATGAACACATTTAATTAACTTCACCATGTCTATGCATATGACTTTAGATCTCTCAGTCAATAATTTCTGTCAAAATACATAATTCCTTCTCTTTAAACTCAGCTTTATGTTTTGTAATTCCTGCATTAATGTTTTCTTAGATATTGTTTAAAGAAGATTCTTTACTTAGTTGTTTTTTTCTTGTCTTATTTTAAAGAGGTTTTTTTTTTGTATATTTGCCTTGCATATGTTGCAACAAGTGTTTTCTGATGCTCTGCTTCCTTTCTTCTTTTCTCATCTATGACTGTCCTTTAATGCTCATGTTCTGAATTAGATTTTTATAATTATGAAAAAGTGATGACTCTCTTCCCAAAAGCAGAGAACTTTGTTTGATAAATTAAAATTGATAAATTTGCTTGATAAACAGTTGATAAATTAGCAAAGTCATTGAAACTTAGGTCACCTGAAACTGTAACAAAATTTGCTTTGGATTTACCTTTGATTGATTAATAAGGGAAGGATCGAGCAGTTATAACCATAACAAAATTCTTACAGGTAAAGTAAAGGCTCTGACTAACTTTCTGAAATATTTGCTGCTTCTTTTTCCTGTGGAAACAAGCCAGGGTTTCTGTTTATCTTAAATAAATTCCAAGTGCTTTGCCTTTGACATCTGGGTTCTACTTTCAACTGAGTATTGATATTTTCTTGGATTTTGTTTTACTTTGTCTTTAATTTCAGGGGAGAAAAGCCAGAACTTTCCAGCTGACTGCATTTGTTTTATCAGCAAACATCAAAACACTGTAGCTTTTTTACTGCAACCTGTTAACCAGTCTTTAAAGACAAAATGGAATTGTGGCAGAATTAATTCTAGCTTTGTGCTATATTGCACAGCAACTATAAAAGGAACTGTGTTAATGTTTATTGCCTGTTTTGTGGTATTTTAAAGTGCTTGTTAACATTAGAAAACATCATATGTGTGCACAGAAATTGCGGATTTAGGTAGATATAAAAGTGTAGGTTGTTGAAGGGCTGCTTTTGCTATTTTCACTGTTTCCTTCACCCTACTAAAAATTGAAAAGGTTGCCCCACAGGCTGAAATCTTCATGCAGCTGGTACACAGCCATTTTTGTGAACTGAGAGAAATGGAAACAGCAGGAATGTTTCACCAGCAGACAATGACCAGGGCTGCCAGGGGCTCAGTTTTGGAATGTCATTCAAACCAGCAAACCACCAGCTGTGACTTAGTAATGTCAAACTTGAGGAGCTCCTTCTTGCATCCTCTGTAGCTAAAGGGACTCTGGCATGACTCTGCTGCCTTGTTCCTGCCACTACTGGTGGGGCTGACAGTCACATGAGCCATGACTGAGTAAAAGGTGGTTGCCACTTAAAGCCATTGTGGGTGTTTTTGTAAAGGTTGAAGGCGTTTTTCTGCATTTCAGAGGGAATTCCAATGTTACTGAAAAGTTTTCAGTTTTTCCTTCTACTTATCTCACCTAGTTATCTTATAGGTAAAGGCTGTAGGAAAACAAGACAACAACTAAACAAAGTTTTTTATGATATTTAATTTAAAATATTATTTTAGATCAAAAGAGTTTGTTAGTTCTTTGCTACTATATTTTTATTAAAGAAAAGTGCTAGGAGAAGGGGGAGGAGTCAGACAGAAATTGAAAGAAGTGAAGCTGTATTTATGTGCATAAAGATGCAGAGTTTTCAGGTCAGTAATGGAATTTTTAACATTCTTTCCAAGAAGATAACATTTTGAAAATAGATGTTCAGCGGACAAAATAAGCAAACATTCATTATTTTGCTAAGAAGTTTAGTTTACTTCTATATTCACCCTTTTTTAAAGCTCTCTCTGATCTACAATAACAGAATAAATATAACATTTTTTAACTTAGATATGCAGGTTCATTTCCTAAATTAAAAGAAAGACTACAGGCAGATGACTAGTTTATATGACTTACAGTTTCAAAATTATTTATCTGAATTATTCACTGTGGAATTTATAACTAGAGATGTTAATTCCCCTTAACTTACTTTCTGCTAACATCAGCTGTGTGTTTGTCTGATGAAAAAGAGAAACACAAATTCTTCTTTATAAAAGAAAAGTTGATAAACTCATGATGGCTTTCAGTCAGAAAGGATAGTTCTTCTGTTCTTTTCATAGCCATCAAACACAGTCCACAATCTTTAATTCATCACTACTAGTTTCTCATAAGATTGCACCCCTTCGACACCGCAATTCAAGCAGAAGTAGTGGCAGGAAGTCTGTGACAAGAAAGGAAAGAGGAAAGTAAGAGAAAAGAGAGAAATAAACCTATCACTTGTAAGACTTACCAATAAAAGGTTATCAGATAAGTATTTCCAGGTCTTGTGTGGTTGGGTATTAACTGGTATGGTATAATTTTGTTTCATTTTTTAGCTCATTTTACCTAATGGTCTGCTCCAATAAGACAAAACACCTCCAGACAACCAAACAAAACACATGGTTATAAAATGAAAAAAAGTTAAAATTAATTATAAAGAAAGAAGAAGTGTCTGGTTTTCAGAAAAAAAAAGAAAATATTTTGTGTCTCTGTGGGCAGTACAGTAGATACAAAGGTGAAATTTATCCACATCAAGTTCAAGAAACACTTTTAACACTTGCATTTATATTAACAGGTTCCAAGAGCCATTCTTTTCCTAGCTAATAGAGGAAAGTGAAACATTAAAAAGAAAGGAAATAGTCCATACCTTGCAAAATGCATTGTTTCTTGCCCTTAATTGACCTTAATTTGACTAGAATTGCCCTTTATTGAACTGAACATGAGGATGACTTCTTTGGAACAGCTCATATACAGTTGAATACAATAATTTTGCCTCCAAAAAGAATGCACCCATTGTCGTCCAGTCTTTCATGGCTAGGCTTGCTATCTGTGGGTTAGGTGATTCCAAAAGTTACCATTTCTTTTTTGTAGGTGTTGGTTTACAGAAAACAAGAATGGAGCTTAACTGCTAAGTGAGAAGTTTTTGTAAATCTTAGTGTTGTTTTTCCTGGAAGACAGAATTTGGAGATGTGAGTTTATTCTGAATATCAAATTTTAACTTCTAGTGTAAGTAACATTATATGGGGTCAACATATTGTATTAATGGATTTTTATTCCATTGAAACAACCCAATATAACTGTAAAAACATCTTGTAGTAATCAGAGATTGCTTCAGCCCCCACTTCCTTTCAACTATATGATTTTGACCTTCCAGTACAAGAAGGCTACAAGAAAGCTGGAGAAAGAATATTTATGAAGTCATTTAGTGACAGCACAAGGGGAAAGGGCTACAAACTGAAAGACAGTAGGTTTAAATTAGATATCAGGAAAAAGTTATATTGAGGGTTGTGAGGCACAGGAAGAGGTTTCATGGCCAAGTTGGATGGGGGTATGAGCAACCTGATCTAGTGGAAGGTGTCCCTGACCACAGCAGGGGGTTGGAACTACTTGATCCTTAAGATTGCTTCCAATCTAAGCCTTTCTATGATTCTATGATAATCAGATGCAGAGGGTGACATTCAACTTACTGAAGATGTCTGAATTGAAGTTCTCTGTATATTATCAAGTCCCTGTTGCCCCTTTGCAACTCTTAGACTCAGTCAGCAGTGTCAAGAGCAGATTGGAAATGCCTCGAAAAAAGTCATGTTCTAAGTGACATCATTCTTGATACTGCAAAACAAAACCTGGATGCTCTTCCACTGCTTTTCAACCCTTTGTTAAGACTGAAGGTGAGGTAAACAAAATTGTTTTTTATAGCCAGGTCCAGCTCTGAAGAGAACATCCTTAAACCTCTTTCTTTTAAGAGCCTCAGAACTCCTTTGAACTTTTATGTCTTATAATATATTTTGGTTGGCACTAACATTGCCGCAGCAGAGGTGGGTATATTGTGTACTGCTGTCTCCTGAATCTTTCAGCTCTTGACCATAACAAAATGCCTTAGGGCCAGTGTCAGGGCAGAAAACACAGAGCTATGCAAAATCTACATCCCAGCTTCACACAGACATTTTGCTGGAATAATTCATGTCTCATTTCCACCACTAGAGCAACAGAACAGGTTGTATCAGCTACATTACAAAAGCCGTGCAGTGTCAATTTTTTTACCTTATTCTTGTTCCTATGGGAAGAGTGATAAACACACTGTCTGCTTAGCTTTGTTCACCTCATGACATTCTGCTTGTAGTGGTATTAAGCATGCTCTTTGGTGATATTTAAGTGCTACTTAGTTTTGCTTTTATTTTGTTTTTATAATTTCTACTTATTTTACATTTGATTTTTTTTTAATCTGAGACAGCAGCTCTATTGAAATGTCATACCCCTAGTAATTACTTGTATTTTACATTACCTTGAGGATAAAAAAAAAACCTTTCTCTTAAGCAACATATAATTATGTATTACTCACAATGATTGATGGTTTGTTGAGTGCAGGATCATGAAACAGTATTCTGAATATTACAACACAGCAAGTCCCACCAAATCTCAAGGTTTCAGGGACTGTCACACAGATCAGTCATTTTGTATTATAATCATAAAAGCCTCCCAAAATGATTTAAGCAATAGTAAAAGAGAACATATTCCTCGCTTGCAGAGTAGAGGCAACTTGATCACTGTAATTGTGGAAAAAGCAATAAAATATCATAAGGGAAAATAATCTGGAGACAGTTCAAATTTCTTCTACTAATTTGCTGGATGGTTTTTAATGTTACTTGACATGACCTCTAAGTCAGAGAAGTTCTATTAAATGAAGTAAAACTGTGCATGCATCAAACCTTTAGGAAAATAACATTTTTCAGAATTTCTTCAAAAAAGAGTACTTTGAGTACACAGAAGCTAAAAATATGTCCGTAGCTTTTCACATCAGGAGTGCATCCACAAGGAGCAGAATGGCATAGTGAGCCAGCAACAAACCCTACTTCTGACCAGATTAGATGACGGATGTCCCTACTTTCTGATAAGTATGGAGATCTTCCCAAACTGCCTAGCTTTGGGATAGAAATATTTTATTGTAGTAAAGAACTCCCATCACCCTGCTCCTTCTTCTCCCACCCCACACCCCTCTGCTCCACATTCACATATTAATGACAGTACACTGCAGAAAGGGAAAAAAAATATTCTCGACAATATAATCCCAGACAATGCTGACGGGTTGGACAAGATCTTCTGAGATGCCAAGATGAGGAGAGTAATTTGAAGATTTTAGGGGCTTAGCTTACAGATACCAGATGGGAATTATTTCTATTATTCCTATGCAAAAATAATCAGAGAGTGATAAGCATCTTGTAATTTGAGCAAAATGATAGAAAAGACTAGGTAACATTTCATAAAAATATGTAACATATTTTACATGCAAAGTGGACACTTTCACTACTTTGTTAAGGAAATTTCCCAGTTAGACCCTTGCTGAGACTCTGCGCTGTGACTCTCCAAGGTCAGAGACTTTCACTGTTGGGACCACAGACACTTCACACCGGGTGGCTCCAGTGATTGACAGGTGCTCTGCTTGACTCCCCACACACCTCACACAGCCAGACGAGGTTTCCTTTCTGGATCCACCCCGGATTTCTGTTAACAGAGTCTCAGATATCCAGTTCCATAAAGCAATTTATTCATGGCACATTGACACAGAAACAGACAATTGTTTTGTGCAACAAAGCTCTTATACCCTCACAGTGTGCCCACAGAAAATGCATGCTCTTCCTGCATTTCTGCTGAGTCTCCTAGTGTCCATCCACTTGGCTGCCACCACCTGTCCTTGTGCCCTTTGTTAAGCGAAGTGTTGGCATTTCACAGCTGCTTGTCTAGAGCTCCCACCCAGAGCTCAACCCACATCTCAATTTTCATTATGCAAACTGAGTTACCAGCACCAGATATGTTCCTCAACACCTTGCACAGACAATAGTGTTTAGCACGAATGGTTGTGTATTCAACTTAAAATAAGCTATAACAGGCCACCAAAACGGTTTTCTCTGATTTGCATGCAGAACAGATATTCCATTTAATAAGACTTACTCATACAGAACTGTAGGAAATGGAAAACTAAATCAGCCCCCTTGACAAGCCTAGAGAATTAAAACTCTAACCTGCTAATATAAAGAAAATACTATCATACACTTTAAATTAATATTTTACAAACAAAAATATACCAGTGGAAAGCAGAGCTAGATAAAGCAGCCCAGTGAAAATACTTTTGACTTTTCTGAACAAGAAATGTCAATTTTGAATACATAACTTTTTCTTCCCCATAAGAACATGACAGTTTTGATGGCTCAACCACAAGATGGAAGAGAAATTCAGCCATGTTTTTGGTAATAACAATTGCCATGCAAAGAAAGTGGTTTGGTCATGGTAAAAAGCCTTAGAGCTGACCTGCTGCAAAATGGAAGGACTTCAAGACCTTTATATTTTCAAATATTTGAAAGATTTAGAATGAAGAAAGCCATCATATTAGTCAGTTCTGTTATAAATGCAAAGGCAATTTTGGATTAAAATGAAAAATAAAAGATTTATTATAAAACAATTTTGATAAGAAACAGCAACGAGAAAAAAAAACCACAATAAAATAAGCAGCGCAGAGCTGGGTGGACAGGGTCTATACCAAAGGTATAGGTGTTCCCAAATCCACGTCTGAGCGCTCTCAGGCTTGGGGTTTTATAGGATTTTTAAGTCCTCAGGCTAAAATTCCAAGCAGGCTACATTCACCAAGTGTTCTTGATTGCTCGGTGAATAGATTTCCTGGCTTGGAAAAATAGACCTAACCAGTGTCCGGACAGAGTCTCCTCATATGCAAAGAGACTCTGTATGTATTTTAATTTTGGGCTATCAAGGCTGAAGTGACGTGATCCGGGGTTGGTGCCGATGGAAATCTCGGCGGAGTCTCCCCCTTTGTTTCCAGTGATTGTATCTCCAATGCTGGTCTGGCAGGTGGGCGATCCAAGACTAGCGGCGGATACTTTTTCTGAGGCTCGTCTTTGTCGACTTTGATTGTTTCACAACCGAGGTCTGCAGAGACGTTGGTCAGGTCCGGAGTTGGGTTCCTCCCCCGAGCTAGTCCTTTTGTTATCTTTGATGGCTCCCATCCTGCCTATTTTTCGAGTTAATGTTCGTTATCTGGGTGTTGGCTACAATCCTTTGCTTTCGGAGAAGAACTCCCGGCCAGGCTTGGGAGGAGGGTTTCTTTCTTTTTACAAACACATCTTTGGTTTTTTATTATTTCAATATATACATCTTATTTATATCTTTACGAATTTTTATTTACACATAATTTATTACAGTTCCAACCCCAATATTTTTACTTTTATGATTATAACATAGTGAGAGGAATGAGGGGTTTGTCTTTACAAACAAGCTGTGGGTTTGCTGATAAGATGAAACCATCCCTGAGAGATAACAAAACAATGGGATGGATTCCACTGAAAGATGAAAGGGACACTGGGGAAACACCATAAAATTATACAAGGGTTAAGAATTCAGAAGAGGATTGGGCATTGTGGGGGGAGGTATCCCAGGTATCAGGCATTCCGGGAAGCCTGCAATTCTCAAGTACCTCAGCCTATGGAGAAAGAGAGAAAGGGCATTCGGTCGGGAAATTAGGATAAAAAGGAGGCTGTGCCCTCCAAAAATTTGAGACACCCCAGGGGAATACCCCATGGCCTCTTCCTTTATTCAAATAGAGTAAAAGGGCTCCTCTGTCTCCTTTTTGGACATAAACATCTGGTGTTTGTGAATTAATTTTCTTGACACAGAGTAAGTGATTAAAGCACCTTTTTTTTATGTGTAGTTGTATAGTACATCATCAGCTGAAGTAAAAAAATGATGCCCTAAGTTTTAGCTTTCATATTTTCTAGATTCTATACTGCCTTAGTGTGTGACTCTGAACTTCAAATAAAGTGCTAGCAAGTTCTCTTCACAGAGTAGTCAGAAAAAACTATCCTTTTTCAGCCTGAGAACCAAGGGCACCATTGCAGCTTCAGGCCCAAAAAGTATAAACAACTGTAAGCTGAGGAGACCAAATTGGGAGGATGTGACTTCATAACCTGAAACTGTAATTGGACAATTAACCCCCATAAATAAATGAACCAAAACTTAGTGTGAAAATTCATGATCAGTTGTCCGTCTGGTGTCCATCTTGGGTAAAGCAACGACTGGGCTCAGGTACTGCCCAAGGTGATCCTTTTAAGGCCTTTTAGTACCTACTTAATACTTTTTAAGACCTACTTAATTCCTTTAACTCTCTTTAGCCTCTCTAGGCATCAGTTTCTGGCACTCCAGAAGGGACAGCAAGGTAATTACAGTGGACAATAGTCTTTATCTTTTACAGTCTCCAAGAGCTTTAACTAATGGGAAGGATGCCAGTATGACAGGGATGCTTGTTCTCTAAAGGGCTGGAGAGAGGAAATCTTTGCACTGTAACTTTTGCTGATTTGAGGGCTTGGTTATCTCCTCCTCTATTCACTCACACTATGCAAGAGGTTGGAAGGAGCTCTGAAGACCTGAAGCAGGCAGTAGTGTCTTATGTTGTGCAACATCTTTTTCCAGTAGAAAGAATCTTACACTATTGTGGCTTCTTTGATTTGCCAGATGACTTTAAATTAAAATACAGACACAGTGAGTCTAAGGGAGCAGAATGTTTCTGCCCACTATGCAGCGATGGTTTTATGTTTTGCTTCATGCAATTTGTGTTTTTCCATTGCCATTGACACAAAATTCACCTTTAAAGACAGGAAGTGCATCACTGCCACAACTGTGAGCTCTATTGCAGCGTTACGCACTTTGCTCTGCATTGCACTCCTGTGGTTTCTCTGATGATGTTACAGATGTAGTGGAGCAGCAGAGTTGCACACTATGCACATCATGGCAGTAAAACACACTCACTTCCCTACCACACTGTTGGTAGTCACACTGGAGAAAAGGTCTAACACATGATCTACTTCTAATCCTGGCACTGCTGTATCATGGCTTGGAACTGCTGAGGGTGGCCAGCAGCAGAGGTAGGTCAATGCATGATGGGGTAATTTTGAAATCACTACAGAAAAATGGAAAGGCAAAATATCAATTGCAGTGTTCTTGTTCTGCTAATAATGAACAATATCTACTGGGGATATAATGTGTGTGGTCATTTGCACAAGTGTGCTTTCTGCCAGGAACTTACATGTACACTACTGCTTGAATAAAATGTTTTTCTGCCTTATGAAGACAAACTAATTGTTGCTATGGTAGTAGAATCAGAAAACACTAGAGGATGAAGTTATTAGAATTGAGATTAGTGTACTGGTTTTGGCTGGGGTAGAGTTAATTTTCTTCACAGTAGCATGAAGCTGCATTTTGGATGTGTGCTGGAAACAGTGTTCCTAATTCAGGAATTTTTTCTTTTCTGCTGAGCAGTACTTGCACACAGCTGAGTAATTTTCTGCTTCTCATCCCACCCCACCAGTGAGGAAGCTGAGGATGCACAGGGAATGGGGAGGGGACATAGCTGGGACAGCTGACCCCAAATGACTAAAGGGACATTCCATACTATATGGAATCATGCTCAGCATATAAAGTGGGGGAAAAAGAAGGAAAGAGGGGACACATTTGGAGTGCTGGTGTTTGTATTCCCAAATCATTATTACACATGATGGAGATGATTTCCTGAGGATGGGTGAACACCTGCCTGTGCATGGGAAGTTGTGGAGGAATTCATTGCTTTTCTTTGCTTTCATTTGCAGCTATTCCTTTCCCCATTATACTGTCTTTATTTCAACACACTTTTCCTGCCCTGATCTCTCCCCATCCCACTGTGAGAGGCTTGTGGGGCTCAGTAATCCTGACTGGGATTAAACCACAGGCCTCAGTCTAAGATTTTTAAAAATTATATCTGTCAGTTTTTTTAGCCATGGTGTGGGAAAGAAGAGACTTTTTTTTGTGTACTGCAAAAATCCCTACCAAGGCTGAATCCATGAAAACTATTCAGTAGCTGGTTTGTGAATAAATTTGTATCACAATATCACAGTCCTTTCAATAGAGATATTTCAATTAAAATATTATTGCAGATTTCTACAGATTTTCCTGTTAGAAGTGAAAGGCCTGACTTTTCAATCAGGGTGAAATTTCCATTTGAAGCAACAGCCACTGTGTGCTAGGAAAAATCTTTGCTCTGCAGCTGATTACAAAATAAATATATATAAAATATATATATATATATATATATAAAAAAAAAATATAATATAAGGTAATTGACTGAAAGTCTTTATTTATATATGGACAGTGCTCCAAAGATATTGCAAGTCATAAATCCTTCAAATATAGATAGGCTTTCCCCTGATACAAAATAGATGAAGAAGCAAAATTAAGGCAATAGCAATGGTCTTCTGACCAAGCTAGCCATATGGATCATTTTATTGTGACCAGCCTCCTCATAATTTCTAACTCTCTCACATAAGTTTTAAATCTACCATTGCAATTATTTTTAAAATAATCATGTTGGTTTTAAATCTACTGTCACAAATCACAGGATTTCTTAAGAGTTTCACAAAACACCTTGATCTTGTTGCTTAGCATTACTCTCAAGCATTTCTCATATTTTCAGCTCAGGACTTTAACCAAATAAAAATTTTTACATGTATATTTCCTGCCTTTTCTACTTTTCATCAGTCCTCCATCAACATTAGAGGCAATTCAAATGAAAATATTGTCCTATTTTTCAGGACGTTTGATAGCTATATGCTTCTCTTCATCTTTCTCCTCAAGAAGGTTACCTAACAGGGTGTTATGGTTTTCTGCCACTTTATTGAAACGGCTCTTTATAGGTAGTGTAATAAATTATGTGTAAATAAAAATTCGTAAAGATATATAAATAAGATGTATATGTTAAAATAATAAAAACCAAAGATGTGTATGTAAAAAGAAAGAAACCTTCCTCCCAAACCTGGCTGGGAGTTCTTCTCCGAAAGAAAAAGGATTGTAGCCAACACCCAGATAAGAAACATTAACTCGGAAAATAGGCAGGATGGGAGCCATCAAGGACAACAAAAGGACTAGCTCGGGGGAGGAACCCAACTCCGGACCTGACCAACGTCTCTGCAGACCTCGGTTGTGAAACAATCAAAGTCGACAAAGACGAGCCCCAGAAAAGTATCCGCTGCTAGTCCTGAATCGCCCACCTGTCAGACCAGTGTTGGAGATACAATCACTGGAAACAAAGGGGGAGACTCCGCCGAGATTTCCATCGGCACCAACCCCGGATCACACCACTTCATCCTTGATAACTCAGAATTAAAATGCATACAGAGTCTCTTTGCATATGAGGAGACTCTGTCCGGACACAAGTTAAGTCTATTCTTCCAAGCCAGGAAATCTATTCACCAAACAATCAAGAACACTTGGTGAATGGAGCCTGCTCGGAATTTTAGCCTGAGGACTTAAAAATCCTATAAAACCCCAAGCCTGAGAGCGCTCAAACGTGGACTTGGGAAACCTACACCTCGGGTGTAGGTCCTGTCCACCCAGCGCTGCGCTGATCATTTTTATTGTGGTTTTTCTCTCTGTTTTTTTCTATGTTGTTTATTAATAAATTTCTCTTTGATTTTATCCCAAAATTGCCTTTGCATTTATAACAGGTAGCATTCCCAGAAGATGATTTTCCTGCTAGTATGCAAATAATAGCATTCAAAGCATCTTTCAGTTTTGCCTTCATTTAACATCCATGTACACAGAGCAAAAGCCAATGAATAGTGCTCAAATTACTTGGTCATTGTGTCACATTCTACATCTCTTGTGACATTTCCAAAAATGGCTTCATGACCCTAAAGGAAACCTGGAGACAGGATATATCTTTTCTGACAATGTGAAAATATGTTACAAATCCCTTTTGAAGTCCATGAATTTTTTATTTGTCATGGCAACATCTAAAAAACTTACTTTATGGTAACAACCCAACAATCTTCAACAAATTCTAAACTGTTACTAACCCTAATTGGCATTTCAACTTTGAAGTCCATGCTTCAATTCAATGAGATAGTTAAACACATGAATAGTTTTATACACTTGAGTAGTTCCTGCTGAACAGATTAAAATAATTTTGTAGTATTTGATTACTTAAATATCTTTATCAATTGGAGTCTAAATTTACTGCTGATTTTTTTTTTTTTTTTTTGTAGAAATGCTTGTCTTTTAAAAACTGTATTTTTGAATGATAAATACTGGGTTTTGACTCCAATCTGGTATTTGTGTTTGGAACAAATACTTTGGAATTCAAGCTGATGCTTCTCACACTCTGTGCCATTGTGTTCAAAGTGCTTCAATTATTTTGTTTTAAAATTACATCAGCGATACAAATACTGAGATTTTAAATTGCTAAAGATAGTCTTTACTGGTATAATTGAATAGGTTAGATAATTTTACTGTTTACTTCCTGATCACATGGTCTCTTTTTAATGATACCTTTTAATCAGCAAATATGAAAAATAATCAAGAGAAATATGTATGTGATAGAGCAAGCAAAAAAGCTGCAGGGTGTTTTTCATACTGGAGTGTGGTGCAAGCCAATAAAAGCTGTTTATTAGAAATGCAATTCAGTGGTTTCTCTTCATTGCCTACTAATAACAAAAATCGAGAACCTGCAGTAAAGCAAAGTTTGTCTTGTGCTAAAACATTCTGAATTAGTAAAAATCTAGATTTAATTCTACTCTAAATTCCTTTGTATGAAAATTTTGGACAAAAATTTTCTCTTTAGCCTTTAAGGTTTCTTGTGACATTTTGTACAGTATGTTGGCACAACTGCAAGCAATTCTGCAGCTGGAATTAGATAGCTTCCTAAGAACTAATGCTCATATCCCATGAAACACAGGAGAATGATGGCAGTTCTAGTTCACATTAGATAAGGATATATTTAGTTTTTCAGTGACCTAGTCCTAAACCAGACACTGAGCAGTACATAACCTAGTCCTTAAAATAAAGAAAAAAATTAGAAACAAAAACAAAAAACCAGACAAACAAAAAAAAACATAAGAAGAAGAGGGGTGGGGGTGAAGAAAAAATGTAACTGAGCAGTCCTGTCCTCATAGAATATTTCTTTTTACAGATGCAAAGACAAATTTCAGCCTATTATTGAAAACCAGTGATATTTCTTGTCAAAATTCATGTGGTTCTTCAAAAAGAGGAGAAAACTACTTATAACTACAATTCTTCTGCTGAAACAGTAAATGTAAAGGAATTACATGTGAAACAGAGAAATTAAGAATTAGGAATCAGGCATAAAGAAACGTTTTGACTAGAAGAGGGGGATGCCAAACCCTTTGGAATGCTTACCACTCCCACAAGAGCAGAAAGGAAGTGAGACTATAAGATAAAGAGCTAGAATACACAAACAGGATGTAAGGACAAAGGCAGCACAGGATAAGGGGATTCTTTGGACCCCTAAGCCAGGAAAAATGGGATAAAAGTCCAGAACATGGTTAAAAGACTAAAAGGAGCACGTGCAAAGAGACAGGGTGAAAAGTTCAACTAAGGGGAAAATCGCTGATTCTGACCCACAGATGACCATCAGAGTGACCTACAAGGAGCAGTGTGCAGTCACAAAGAGGCGTGGAACTAATATTAATATGAAGTGGGGACAGGCAGGGTTAGGAAATGAGTATGTATAAGGCATATTGTGTAACCCTAGTTTGTAAAGAATGAAAAAAGAAGCGCAAATGTCCACGGGGTGTGCATGATTTTGGAGGAACTATCCCCCACGCACCTCAATGCTGAATAAATACATACCTACTCTTATAACTTACTCTGTGGGTTATAGAGTTTTTCTTCCACTTATCACATGTCTCATTCTGAGATCAGAAGTGTTTCATACACAAATATATCGTATGACCTTGTCAAATAATATTATGGAAATAAATAAAAGTTTGACTGGCAAGTTGAATATTTATAGTATTTTTTCCTCTCTTATTTACACAACTTTAACCATATGAATTTGCATACTATGAGGTCAGGAATACATGCTTTCCTTTGGGACTGACCTTGGGCTGTGAAATTATGGATGGTTGGAGAAGTATAGCAAAACTGAGCCAGAAATAATGCAAGGGACACAAAAAAAAACCAAAAACACTCATAGATATTTGGAAAATAGAAGTTCTTTGATATTATGAAAATACATAAGAATAGAGAAGAGGATAGCAAAAAAAGGAAAGTACTTTTCAAGTGCATTAGGGGTATCAAAGTTGATTTAACTGGTATAAACTGAAGAAGCACAAGTGGCAAGACAGGCTCCTAGCTTATGTATTTGAAGAGAACAAGTGTCAGGCTGTGTTTAGTGTTGGTTGTCCTTCATTTTGTTCCTTCTCACCTATGGAATTTTTTGCCCATTAGCTGTGGAGAAACCTGATTGCTGGTACTTGTTGGGTGCTTAAGAAGCACAGGGAGTTTGGCTGGGCCCAGGGGGGAAGGGGCGCAGGGGAGGGGAAGGGCGGGCGCAGCTCGGGCTGGCTGGTTTCTTAGGCTTGAGAGTGAGACACACTCTTGGAGCTGTTGTGGCTTGGAGAAGGAAATTAGCCATCATCCAGATGGAGCTGCTGCTTCTTCGTCTTCTTCTCCTTCTTCCCTCTTCGTTGGTGGCCTCGCACCCCCTGTCCTGCCGGGACGTGTGGCAGTGCCGGCCACCGCCACGGAGCTGCTGATACACCTCAGCCACCAGCCCAGGATCTCAGCTCATCCCTGTTGTTCCAGCTGAGTGTTCCTCAGAGCCCTGCAGGAGCACCGGGACTCCCTGCCCCAGGGGGTTTGTGAAACAAAGCCTCTCCTCCATCCCTTCCCGTCTCAGCCGAGAAAGCTGTCACGGGGTCCCTGGTTCTGATTTGTTGTAAATGCTGTAGTTATTGTTGTTTGTTTCCCTGGTTATACATACTAATAAAGAACTGTTACTCCTATCCCCAGATCTCTGCCTGAGAGCCCCTCGATTTCGAAATTACAGTAATTTGGAGGGAAGCGGTCTACATTTTCATTCCAAGGGAGGCTCCTGCCCTCCCTAGCAGACACCTGTCTTCCAAAACAAGACAGACTGTCAAATTACAATGCAAGCAAGGAGAAAATGTTATCTGCTCACAGTATCATTGATATAGAGACTGCCAAATCTGAGACACACTGTAACCAGCAAAACTGCAGATTTAACGTTCAGTTGTCGGTCATCTGGTAAAAATCACAGGAACCTAAGCAGTGATTGCTGAATAAATCAGATCCTTGAGTAACATGACCTAAGTTAACAAACCCCTCATCTTTGCCTTTGGGACATTTTTTCTACCAAGAAAACAGGGATTTTATTGAACGTCACTGGGTAAGTTGCTACCCACTACAGAGAAAACTTACCCAATTTGTTTCTTATATATCTTAAAACAAGAAGTGATGATGTAAAGTGCTGGGGGAAGGGGTGGAGCGAGAGTATGTTCTGAACATGCTGGAATTGAAAAAAATTAGGAACATCTATGCTAAATTGGACTAAAATTCTATTTAGACCACAATCTCAAGCAGGGACTAATGGCACAGGTCTAGGGAAAAGCAGGATAGGACAAGCCTATAGCAACATTCCTGTGTTCTGTTGTCCCAGCCTGCAAGACTTCATAGCTCAGGGATTCTAAAATATCAAGATATCGGAGCAATGAACCCTCCGTCTAAAAAATCCCAAAGCAGTTGTGATTAAGGTAGAAGAGATTTAGCACTTTTTTTTCCCTATGGATAATATCCTGAATGTCTGCACTGCTAGCATTTCAAACTTAGTTCAGGTGTCATTACACTACATTTACAACAGTAACTTCAGGGAAGATGCATTTCAATTACATGACAATCACAGATACAGACTACACAATTTACAGTGCTTCACTATTCTAAAAATACACTCAGAGTAGGAAAAAAATTGAAATATCATCTTGCTTCAAAAAGAAAAATGACAGCAACATGTACTTTGTGTGGTCAAAAACTAGTTTTCTGAGTTTGTTTCTCTGGTGAATAACCAATTATTTTCAAAGTTTTTGTCAGGACAGTATTTTCTCCTGTCTTTAATGTCAATGTATGCTTAAATTATGATTAAATAGAGAAAATTATTTTCTATTTATAGGGTATGTAAGACATGTATGTAACTTTGGAATGCTCTTTGAGAAGAAGAAAAATTAAAAGAAAAAAATAAACATGAAAGCACATATAGAATCGATTTCATTAACATTATACAAGACTTAGGATATAACATATAGCTGTTTTGTGTCTACTGCTTTTCTGAATTCATGCCTTTTTCACTGAAGTGGTTACAAGGAAAACATTGAAATGTTTACTCTTGTAGAAGAATTTCATTATGATATATAGGAATGATATAAAGATGACAGGGTTTTGGCTACTTTTTAAAAATTTATTAGAATCATGAAATCATAGAATGGTTTGTATTGGAAATGATCTTAAAGATTATCTAGTTCCAACCACCCTGGCATTGCTTAAAGCCCTGTCCAATCTGGCCTTGAACACTTCCAGGGATGGGAAATCCACAACTTCTCTGGGCATCCTGTTCCAGTGCCTCACCACTCCTACAGTAAAGAATTTCTTCCATATATCTAATCTAAACCTACTCTCTATCAGTTTAAATCCATTACTGTTGTCCTTTCACTACAGACACTTGTACAAGGTCCCTCTCTAGCTTGATCTGCTGCTTGATCTCACTTCCTTTGATGCACCCCAGGACACAGTTGACTTTCTGGGCTGCCAGTGCACACTGCCAGCTCATGTTGAGTTTCTCATCAACAAACACCTTGAATTACTTTGTGTATTAATTCCTGATAGAAAGTATTCCTAATAGTTAATATTAAATAGAAGCATAATTTATATTCTTATGATATAGCTTTTGACTTTTTATGGCCAAACCATTCAAATATTAAGGATGGTTATAGAATGACAAAAAAAAAGCTTGGGCAGAAATTCCGAAATGGAGACCACAAAAACGCAAAAATGCTTAGGCAGAAAACTTTTAGCTTTCTGTGACTCAGAGTAACTATGAATCTTCTAATCTAAATCTAATCTAAACAACATAAAATAAAATAAAATAAAATAAAATAAAATAAAATAAAATAAAATAAAATAAAATAAAATAAAATAAAATAAAATAAAATAAAATGAAATGAAATGAAATGAAATGAAATAAAATAAAATAAAATAAAATAAAATAAAATAAAATAAAATAAAATAAAATAAAATAAAATAAAATAAAATAAAATAAAATAAAATAAAATATTATCAGAACATTGCACATTGCAGTAGAAGATTTCTTTGAAACTCTCTAGATTATGATGATGTTACTTCTATATTATACCCAAGAACCAGCAGACACATGGCACATTCCACCTGTTCAGAATAGCTATTATATTCCTGTTTTCTGAAAGAACCTTAATGCTCTTTTGTGGTATTTCCTTCTCTTCTCTTGAGTGGTTTAGAGGTCTTCTTCAATAAAGTCATTAGGCATTTATTTTCTAAAAGAAGGTGGACTGCTTTAGTGTTTTTATGGTATGGAGGTACCGTTTATTCTAGCATATTATGAGATTCTAAGGCACAGTACATGCATATTCTAAGTACATAGAAGGAGGTTGATGCAACTGCCTTGCTTTTCTTTACTATTAAGTAATCTAAGTTGCAGAAATGCAAGCTGATTAACCAAATTATTAATAAGGACAATACTCTCATTCCCTTCAATAGTGTTCATGGAACTGATAAAACAAGCAAACACCTGTGTAAATTCATATAGCCTGGTAGACTAAAAGAAAACTCTCTTGGAAGCAGGTGGTGGATGCAAAAAGGCTATAGCAATGAACATAAAGAGAATTGGTGAGCAACATTTAGTAAGAAAAGTACACATTTTTCCCCATTTGGTACTTTGTTACTTATGCAACCACATTTAGGGAAGTCATTATCATACCAACAGTCATGTACTTCTTTTCTGAAGATGAAAAGAAGGACATCTGAAATTTTATATGCAAAGATTATCTTGTTACTTTTTTTTCCTTAAAATGTAGACAGGAAAAAGCAAATACCTGTGTGCATATTCTGGAAAGAAGTTATATTGCACAGGTTATGAAATGTTAAAGAAAATGCATTTTAATTTTCCTGTTTAAGAGTGTGATTCTGTGATATGCCTATGTGAAACTGTCTCATTAACCAGACTGAATATTTGATGAGAAAAACTAGTTAGCTGGGGTCTACATCCAGAAATTGAGAGTTAGGCAGAGTTGTACTAAATTCTATGGGAGTAGGGACAGAGTGGCTTCAGTACAATAATATTTGCATGTTGCATTACCTTACTCTGATCATAGCAAAAACCCTAAACCTGACAGTTTGTCAAATTTTATGTTTTGTTTTCCAAGACATAATCATTGACTCTGCATGTCAACTTATAAGAATTTCCAGTCCTTTGCATAAACATGGTGGGATTGTTTTAACTTACAAACAACATCAACGTAAAATAAATATCACAATTCAACCGATCCTTGGTTTATTTTATGGAGAGATTATGTAAGGCAATGGTCCACAGCCACATGGTACCTGTTAAACACTTAATCTTGTTAAGTCTTGAAAAGTTGGCATGATACTTGAACATAACCCATCCCTATCCACATTAATTGCAAAGCCGAGATCAGTTTTTTATCAGTCTGCAGCCACTGCCTTGTCTAGCTTTTTTAATGATTCTGATCTCTTATGGTGACATGCCTAGTTACATTTCCACACGGGACACCTATAACTATTAAGCTGAAGGCTAAATGGGTGAAAATTGTACATGGAGGAACTGTAAGGTGTAAATTAGTTATGGTAAAAAGCATAAACTTACATCCTCTAAGTTTCTGCAACAGTTCATTTCTAGATGGATTTCCGGATATTCCTTGACATAAGAGATGAGTGTAAGAACTTGAAAACTTAATTAAGCTCAAGTTAGTACAAAATTACCTGTCTTATGCAGAAGAAACAAATTGTCCCTGATGGCCAAAAGTCAGCTTGCTACACTACTGCATCTGACAAAACAATATAAAGGACAAAAAGGGAGCGAGTGTGTGGCATAATCAAGCAGGGTAGAAGCACTGAACTTGTTAATTCTTAAACAGAATCCAGTATCCATATCTGCTACAGTTTGTCATTTATCCTTTCTCATCTATGACAGCTAGTCTAACATTTTAGGCAGTAATTTCTATTTATCACAAGTTCCTATCCCAGACAGAAATATGGATTTTTCTTCAAAAGAGAGTAAGAAGCACAAAAGCAATCCAGTCATTTTGTCCATATATACAGTTCTCATGACATCTATGTCATTGTCCTTGTCAGCTAATGCGGAAGAGCAATGTGATTCTGCTTACAGGTTCCTATTTAATAACACCTCACTTAGGAAAAAAACAAAAAGATATTACTATGTAGGAGGACTAGTGAAATTTCTAATGGTATTATTTTGCTATAAAAGAAGGCTATTAAAACAGCAAAGTTAGAAAAGCTGGGTAATATGCCATCTCATTTTTTACTGTTTCATTGGAGTCTTGTACATGAATAGAAGGAAACTAGAAGCAGGGTCAAAGTTTTCAGTAGATTTCTTTCACCACATGAACTTAATTGTATTTTCACAAGGACTGTTCCTGTTTTCAATGACTCTTCATGACTTTAAATACTTGTGTGTATAATGGTATTGAACTCTACCACCTCTTGTCAGTTAATCCCTTCTCTTAAGTTATTTTGAATTATGTACTCCAGGATATAATGCTGGCATGCTTCACCTATACTCAATATTTATAGGACAAGGATTCTCACAAGAATTCAGTGATGAAGTCTTTTGTATAGTTTGCAAAAGTTAACCTGCTATCCAGATGTGAAGGAGAAAAGTTTCTCATTTTGCTTTTCTTGGTCCACTGTCATGGTACCTCATTACCTTCCTGCAAGAAATCCTTGTGCTCTTATAAAGGTAGGTTTTCCTTAAAGGTTAAATGTCCCTTTTCCTGACAGATCTTCTATAAGTATAATGTTACAGTGGCTTAATGATTCTAGTTCAGCTTTGCAACAGCGAAAGCTGAGACAGGTGTCTCAAGAGAAAAATCCTCTAAAAATATGCTTGCAGAAATGTTGAACTAAGTGTTGAAAATTGGTTAAATTACTTGCAGTAGGTGGGGGCACATAATTCTGTTTGCTTCTTTTCCAAATCCTGTGACTAATAATCACCTTCATAAAAGTTATTTTTGCTTTGGGAGGCACTGCAGTGCATCTTTACTTCTTCCAGCACTTTTTAAGCACTTAGTAGTAAATCATCTGGACTCAACTACCTGATCTCATGTATTGGTTCATCAACCTCTTTCTTTGCAATGTTAAATCATTTGTAAAGTTAAATTTAAAAAAAAAAAAAAAAAGAGAAAAATTATGCTGAATTTATGAACATATAACTAAATTAACTCCAAGAAAACAATTCAGCTGGCAAAGGTGAGTGATATATATTTATTTTAAATCGGTTTTGTCAGAATATTCTATTAAATGAAATACAATAGTTACAATTAAATTATTTCATTCTGTCTATTTAAAAGGCTTGACCATTAATTATTTAAACCAGATATCATCTAGCTTGAAATGAATGTGCAATTAAATCTATCTGTAAGTTGATTTGCATTATGCACTGCAAAATTTGTGTCTGGCTAGACATCTTGTTTATTATTCTGAATGGGCTACAGCCAGGTATGTCAGGAACCTGTAACAAGCCCATTATAAAAAACACTGTTTCCTCATCTCCCAAAACCTCACAAAAGCAATATGTAACTTTGGAATAACATTTTCCAGATCTGGAGGCATTCCTATTATGGAACTGGGCAACCTGAGGGCAGAGTTTGGTCCATTGTCTTTGCACTTCCTACCTGCAGTCGAGTAAGTATATAATTAAGCTGTCTGTGGCTTCTATTTTGCAAATGTGCATTCACCCGATATGTGAAGGGGGAGGGGAACCCTCAGACCATTCTTTTTAGCCTTCAATTTTCCCATTTGGATGTAGTCAGAAAGGAAATTAAATTGGTGCTGTGCTGATGATTTATTGCAGGAAGGAACACAGTTTACACAGAGAAAAGTGCAATTTTAATTTTACACAGTTCACTAATAGCATGTATATCTTCATATAGGTATTGCAGTAAAAATGACAGTGTGGTTTTGTCTTCTAATAAGGGGAAAACATAAAACTTATTTTCACTTTTAATATATAATTCTAATGTGTTTTCTGTACAATAAAAATTAGTTTGCTAATTAATTTATATTATTAATTCAAAGAAATCTACATTTTAAAAAACTTAGAGGCTGTTTATATATGACGCTGACATATATCTAAATGTATCTTAAAATATACTGGCACACATGGGCACAATTACAGTAACACTTCAAAAAGTTTATTATGCATTTTTAAATCACCTAAGTAGTTTTCCAAAGTCACCTAAATGATACTGCCTGCAATCAGCCCTTCAGAGCTGGCAAGTAAGGAACTCCTGCTGTTCATGCTAATGTATTTTGCATTATTATCTCACTTCAGATGATGCCGATTTGTGAATCAAAATGCTAATTAATTAGATAAACAATACACACCATTGACTTGTATTATCTCTATGTCATGCTACCACCCCTGTATTTAACCTCTGGGTTAAAAATATAGCGCTTTCTTTAGGATGGGACTGAAACATATTATTTTCAGGAATTGTTATCTAGGAGATATGGAATAACTAAATGTTCTGTTACAATTTAAATACAATCAAATTATTATTGTTTTTTATTACTATCTTAAAAGTTATTGCACTGTCTTGTGGAAGGGATTTTATATTTCCTCTTTTTTGGACTATATCCTTACTAATTTGGAGTTAACTTTACCAGATAGCATATGATAGCATCTGCTATTTTATGTGGGACACTGTGTGCTTTTTTTCAGTCTATTCTACTTCTGATTCCAGGTGCTCAAATTTATCCTCTATACAAAGGGAAGAGAAAAGTACTTGCATAGTTAGTAAGTCTTTGTTAGTTCACACTTTCAGAAAAGAAAGCACCTGGAATTACATATAATGATTTGTGGAAGAATGGGATGTAATTATTCCTTCATTCCAACAGACATTGCAAGATCTTGAATCAATACCATCTAAACCATTTTTTTCTGATGAGCTAATCTGTCTGCAACCAGGTTGGTCACATCTAGGGTTGTAATAGATGTAAAGGATCATTAAAAGGACAAAATTCCATAAATAAAACCCTAAAAATGAATAATTATATAAAATCAAGAAGAAATAATCATATGGCACCATAACTTTAATGAATAGTAATTACTATACATTCTCTGTAAAAATGAAAAGACCAGACTGGAATTCTTATATACACAATCATTTGGGAAGGTAAAGGCATATTAGAGCTGGTTATCCAGCTCCTCACATTAAATTTTGCTTGCCAAAGAATATCTTTTGTAATAGTGGGGGTGTTTTTTTCTTCTTTAGCATGACATAATGAAAGAAAATTACCTATTGGTTTTGGAGATGTTTCTTCAGTCATTTTTTTCCCCATTATCAATTATTCATTCTTGAACAAAAAAAATGGGAAACGAAAATAAAAAAAAAAAAAGGAGAAAAATGTGGATATGAAAAGCAAAATACTTCCATTCCCCAAATCTTAATGCCTAAACTTCTCCAAACCAGTTAATGTGATGGTTTTAAAATCTGTGCAATCAAATCACTTGAACATTTTTTTCTCCTATTTACTTTTGATTTGCTCTTTATGTCACCATTCTGCACAGAAATGGATGAAAGGCCTTATTAATGGACAGATAGAAGAACAATTTCTAATGAAGATAGATGTATTGTGCTGCTGTGTAGCAGAGCATTAAACTTTCTGACACAGGTTGAAGTCACCACATTACAGAGAGCATAAAGAGATGTGCAGTGATGGGCAGAAAAAAGTAAGTAAAAGAAGATCTGATTAAACACTGAAAAATACTATTCTGCTATATGCATTTGAATACTGAATAATACAGCACAACCTTAGAATATTTTCTTTAATTTTCATCTACTGTATCCCTCCTGGTTTACATTAGTCACTCAGGTGTGGTATTCCTCTAATACTCTAATACTACTCAATTTCTCTTGGCATTTTGCCCATTTACTATGATTTACTACTGCATAAATAGAGCAATAAGGCTGAAATATTGGGGGTTTTAATAAATACATATTTTATTTTATAGTGCTTTTTACTGAGCTAGCTGGTTTTTATGGTTACAAGTGCTCTTGTTTAGCTGAAAAACCAATCCTCCATGCATTTAAACAGCTCAGGCTTTGCAATATATTCAGGAAGATGTGCCTTGAAGCGGTACTGAACCATTATTATTCCTAGTTTAAATAGATTGGCCAAAGTTAGCAAAATCACTTTCAGAGTTTTCTTTGCTGGATTGGTCTTCCTGTACAAACCCAAGCAGGAGGAGCAGGGGACTTTTGAAGGTCTCCTCTTTGAGGAGAGATGCTGTCTGCCGTAGCTACATAAGCAGTAAAACATTAATGGCAAAGAACCTGGGGAAGATGAAGAAACTTTAGGAAGCAAGACTGAAAATCAATGATAAATAAGGAGAAAAGTTCCAAAGACAATAAATAAGCAATTAATTATGAGAACAATGGGAACTATCTTCTAGTTTTATGCTGATTTTTAGCATCATCTATTGTGGAGCAAGAATGCAACACATACTCACAGTCTTAAGAAAACTGCTTGAGACCAGATGGTTGCCCACATCTTTATCTGTTTATCAATAAGACAAAAAATAAAGTTCCAAGGCCACTAAAGTAACAGTGTTTTATCAGATTTCTCAGAAAAAAACTTCACACATGACTTCGTATTGCTTCTACTTTTAGTGTTTTGCTTAAAGAAATTAAAGTGAAATCACTTTCTTCATAAATAGATGTTACAGACTGCTTTGTAGAACTCACATTTTTCAAAGTCATGAAGAAAGCTGAAAAAAGATGCTAATATCCATGTTGAGAAACCACATTTTTGTTTCAACAATGGCCTTTCTTTTATCCTCCTTTTTCTATGAACATACATATTTTCTCCTTTTCTCTCTGAAGTACTTGTGAAAGTCTAATAAAGGCTGCCACGTGGTGATCCAAAACTTTTATAGAGACTACAAAGTGAGAGAGTACTATGTTATGTAAATGCCCATTGCCTGCTGTAGGTATTTCAGGGATGAGGATTTATTTCTTCCTAAAGCTGGGAAGAAAAGAGGCATGTGAGGGACATGTGCAAAGCTGTGGATACCACCCCAGTTGAGGGATACCTTATTCCTCACATTGTGTATTATGGTTGTCATTAAATGACTGCACACCTCCACATTGACCTGGGGTAACACTCTCCCCAGCAACCAGACTATGTTGTCTTGATTTTCTGTATCAAAAACTTCAGTGATTTTTGGTTTAAGTCCTTCATAAGAAAGTTGAGAGATTTTAAACTTGCTTTAACTCAAATAGGCAGCAAATTTAACCTGATATCTATAGAGACAAACTTTTTTATCCAATACACAAGGAAAAAGTCCTGACACAGAGATTAAGCACAGATTTTCCATACTTCTCCTTCTCCTTGTTAAAAGTTTCATTCCCACTTGCATGGTTATAATTACAATACATGAGCATCTCATCTAATCCTTTCTATCCTTGAAAGACATTTTTTAGGGGACATGGGGAAGTTATTGCACCATTTGTACAGATGCATGGAAAGTTTTATTGGTATTTTATGTGGAGTTAATGACATAGAAGTTACATTGCTCACCAAAGACTGTGGAATCTTAATTTATCAGGTCATGTGGAAGTCTGTCCTTTGCAAGCAACCACTGTCAACTCTTAGACCTCCTTCAAATCATTGTGCAGGTTCTCCACATGTCAGAAATTTCTACGGCTTTCCCTCTTTTCACTTGTTTTCAGGCTTCCTCTAAAATTTGTAATTTTAAGTGGACTCTCCATATCCTTTAGTAATTTCCACTTCCTTCCGATTTCAGCCTTTTTTTAATTTTTTTTTTTCTGTTTTTTGGGTTGTTTTTGGTTTTGTTTTTTTTTTTGGGTTTGTTTTTTTTTGGGTTTTTTTTGGGTTGTTTTTTTTTTTTTTTTTTAGTTTTTTGTTTTTGTTTTTTCCTGGCCTACTAGGGTTTGGAAGTCTGTAGTACCTTTGAGGAGCAAATAATTTCTATTGTGGCAGGTATTTCTGCTTATTTAGGGCATACCTACATGACCAAACACTGTCTTTGCTTTGTCTTAGAACTACATGAGCCAAGTTCTTTTAGGACGATAACCATGACAGCACAAAATTTTACTCACAGAAATAAGTCCTTCTGAGAAGATAATTGGTTGCTATTGAAACACTTTTGCACTTCCAATAAGCATTTTGGTGCCCAGTGGATCTTATTCATCTCTCAGCCTACTCAGAACAATGTTAACAGCAGTTTGCAATTCATCTATAAATTGTTATCCTTTACCATGCAGAAGGTGACAAACAATGAAAGATAAAATGTGTGGGTGGTTTGTTCTGTGGCTGCGCACAATCCTTCACAAAATCACTGCCTGGCATGGTGTTTGTTCAACATTTTCTTCATAAACAGAATAAACATTTTCTTTTTTATATTTTCACATGTATCAAAGTATTCTGTTGATTTTTATAGAAACTCTAGAGATTACTTCAGTGGTGATGATCTGCATTAGGCATGAGAGGTCTACTTAACACTGGTCTCTGTTCAAAGTAAAGGAAGGAAAAAGAGGCAGTTGTACAACTTAGTTTGCTACGTTGTAAGGTAGTTATTTAAATAAGACCAGCAAGCTCAGAACTGTTTCTTCCATTTATTAAAACACAAATTCTAAGTAGCTATCTCAGAGATAAATCTCTTCTGTAGATATCTAGCATGAAGTAGCCCAAACTTCCTTGGGCTGGTGTAGTTTGGCATTTAAGAAAAAAAGTAGAAAACACACATGGAAGTGATTTCTCTGAGAGAGGCTGCTGGGTTTCTTCTCTGCTTGAGATCAGGCCAATAGCTGGCCAGTTCTCAGAATTCACAGTATTTTGCACTGCTGAAAAGTGAGATCACCTTTGTGAATATCACGCTTTAAAAACCCAGTCTGGGAACTTCTGTCTCTGTTTACGGCCTTGGAAGGTATCAGAGCTCTGGTGTGGCTGGTCCCGTTCCCCCATGGCCTATGCGGCCTGGGGGAGGCTAGGCCAGACTGCAGCAGCTCCTGGGTGGGGGATGGAGACTGTAGGGTTCCCCCAGCCTCAGGCCTGGCCGGACTCTGCTACAGCCCCTCCCTTGAAACCCTCTGTGTCCCATTCCAGTGGGGTGGATGAAGGCCTTCCTAGGGGAGCCCCTGGCCATAGGCTGGGCCGAGCTCCCCCTCCACCCGCCCCCTTGGCCTGGACAGAGGGCTCCAAGCCAAAAACTGTCTACTCCCTCCCTGCAGCTGCTGGGCTGAAAGAGACACCTGAAGTCTGACACCATGAAGCCGTGGCTTGGGTCAGATTTAACCCTTTCACTATACAGATGAGACCTGCAGACGTAATCCCCTCTCCAGAGAGAGGAAAGTGGGAGCGATCGACATGTAAAAGACAACATGAAACATGAAGGTCAGTAAAAAGAAAAGTCAAGCCTCAGATGGAAAGAGAATGAGGAGATGCTTTAATAAGCTGAAATATTCTTTTGGTAGGGCCATAGAGATGGACAGTAATGTTCTAAAAAATAATTCCTTTAATTCCTGAAAGAGTATTGGGGAAATAAGTATTCAAACTGTAGATTTGAGCAGAGGCATCCATTGATAAAGCCAAGCAGATGATGAAGCTGTGATCCCATGAGAAGCTTGAACAGAGAGATGAGAGTTGATGAAGACCCTTTTCCCCAGGGAGAGAAGAAGAAAACCTCTGTTTCCAGAGGTAATCACAGAGACAGATGGAGAGAACCTTTGCCTTTGAATAACTCATCCTTACAATAATACCCCATGAGTTCATGGCCCATGGATATACCTCTGAGTGGTGTGAAAATGGGAGGACAGTATGCTGTCAGAGTTTGTGCCCTGGTAGTTGCTAATCGTAGAAATGAAAAACCACAAGAAAATTGTTTCTTGTGGAGAAGTCTCTATGGAATGACAAGAGAAAACTCTTCTCCCTGCATAAACTGATGAAAAGACAATTGTATAGTTGGTGCTGCTTTAATATCCCAAGTTTTGTTTCTACAGTGTCAGTTGAGGAAGGAAAAAGGTTGGGTGGGGGGAGAACAAGTTTCTGGAGGTTTTATTCTGGTTTCTTACTCTTGTAGTCCTGTTAGTAATGTTTTTTTATTCCTTTTAAGTTTCAAGCCTGTTTTGCTCTTCTCCTAATCCATTTCTGGCAGCAAGAAATGAGTAAGTACCTTGGTGATTTTAGCTAGAGCTAAAAACCACTACAGCTGGGAGTGTTAGGTATTGACAACGTACTATTTCATACATATGGCAAATGTTTTCATATGTGAATGTTTCAAATGTTTCTGTTACTTGAGTTTTATTTTTTGTTTCTTCTTTTCTTTTAGAGTTTGAGCTTGAGTTAGCTTAATATTTTTTACTAATTTTTCTCTTTTGGTATTTCTTTGTGTTGCTTTCATCATTACAGTAGTAATGTCAGTAGTACATTAGTACAGTAGTACATTATCTATAGTAGTTATAAGTAGTAGTTATAAGCCATTCATAGAAAATTTGAAAGTAGTTCATTGCCATTGTATAGTTTTGCCATGTCTTAGAGGACTTCATTTTTGTGACTTAATTCTCTTAATTTTAATTCAGTTTCTTCCACTTTTCCTGTTTTGTTTAGGTTTTTTCCTACTATAATGTACATTCTTAAATTCTATCTAATATTGCTTCAGCCCTACTGCTAAAGTTATTGTGATCAATGTTTGACTAATCCCATTTGACATTTTTTCACCTATTCTTTTCTCTAAAGTGATCAGGGACTGTTTTTAACTACGTTTCCTGCATGATGCAGCACATAGGTCATCATCCTAATTCTATCCAATATACCCTGACATGTCATTTCATTTTTCCCTTCTGCCGCATTTTGGATCTGTTTTTTTTTTTGTTTTTTTTTTTTTGTTTTTTTTTTTTGTTTTTTTTTGGTAATTCAATATTTGTCCTGTTGTTAATTCCTTACCCACTCTTACCCACACACACAAGCAGAAATCCTGATTAGGACTCTCTGGGGTTTTCTTTCTTCCTTTTGCAACAACAACAACAACATTCTAGTTAGTTTTCACTGGGGCAACCTAATAGATTTTGCCAATAAAATGGCTTTTTACTCTCCAGTTTTCTTCTCTGCCATTAGAAAGCAATACATTTAGAACCAATAAAAGCAAATGTTCCTTTACACAGCATGTGAAATTCACCCTCACAGGAGGCCATCAAGTCAAATAACCTGGTTGAGTGTTAAAAAGAAGTGGGCTAATTATATGAACACTAACAACATTCATAGTTATGCATGGCAAAATTAATAATAAGGGTAAGCCAAAAATCATGCTTAAAGGCATAAATTGATTAGCTGCAGGTGTGAGGATGGATTCTTGCTCTCTACAGAAATTTGTTCAATTGCTAAGAGATTTTGAAGAGTATATGAAGCAACTTTGAAGGGGATTTGTTGCATTTTAGGATTGGGTTTTTGATTTTGTTTTTGTGGGGGTTTCTTAATTTGGTTGTTTTTAATTTGGTTTCACCTCCTCTTAATGACTTCATATTTCCTTCATTCAGTCAAAGAACATTGTAGGAAATTGTAAGGTAAAGCAGCTCCTACTTCCTCAGACACCTAACTGAGGTAAGAAACTTCCTTATACTTTTTGTCTATGAAGGCAGTGAATACTACAGAGGACGGAATTCCATATTAATGAACTGTCACGGTATCTTTCTTCAGATCTACCTTTTACACTCACTTTTCTTGGTGCCTCTCGACAGTGAGCCAGAAAGTGATGTGCAGCACATCAGAATTTTTATATTTCCCAGCTTTAATAATCTCTCAGTTATCTTTCCTTTACTCCAACTTCATCTTCTACCTAATTTTTAAGGCTTTGGTGTGGTTTCCTTTAGACTGGAATCATCTTATTCTTGTGTGTGAGTGCAGCAAGCACCAAACCAGAATCCTGATTATGCTAAGCTACTATCCTAATTATGATAAGAGATGAAAACCAAAGCACTCAATGCTGTATTGTGGATCTCTGCACAGACCTTTTTCCTAATTCTTCCTTCCCTTGAAAAACTACAATATTTTAAAAAATAATCCTATCTGACAATGGCCTTCCACACAGCCATGTCATTTACAGGGTTTTTCCATTCTTAGCTTACAGATTTACTTTTTTTTTCCCTTCCAAATATTGGCCTATTTATGCCACCTTGAGCTTTCAGGACAATCATTTTCCTTACATTTGAATCACAAATATGTTATAGTTGAAATTTGAACTATTTTGAATAAGTTCAAAATTAAAACTATGTACTTACTGTTCTATCAGTCATTCTTGCCTAACAGAAAACACCAGCTTTTATTTTTCATTCTAACCATGGATTATCCTATATTTCTGAAGATACCTACAGTGATGTGAAGAGGAATAACCCAGGCTTAAACAAGATAAGCTTTTAGTCTCCTTTAGAAAATCTCATGGCAGAGGTCAAGTCGATGTTGATAGTCAGTTAAGCTGTGTGACCAGTTCTCATGTGACTCTTTCAAAATTCTTCCTGTATTTTTAATAGAAGTATTGATGAGCTCTAAAGAAAATTTTCTGTGTCAGCTGAATCTCCCATTAAACTCTGGGGAAATAAAATTGATGTGAAATGAAATAAAGAGTCAACATGAACACAGGATATTTGGTATGCAGTGCTATTGTCTACAATATTTCTGCCTAAATTCAAGTCTCTAGTCAGCTGTTTCAGCTGATGGGAAGATACAAGTTTTATCATTATTATTCATTAAACAATGACATTGTATAAAAAATCATTGGCAAATAACTAGTGAAGAGAAACTAATGTAATTTGTATAATAAGTTAATGTTTAGCATCTCTATCAAAGAAAAATAAAAAGGAAGATTTGTCATCTGGGTCACAGGTTCACTATATACATAAACCCATGTTTGTAAAAACATTATGATCTGCAGTCTTAGACTTTGAAGATATTGTTCACTGGAGTTTAGTTTTAAAAGCATATTCTGAGGAACTGCTCTGTAGGCATGTACTTCATATACATTTAAAATTTCAGCTGAGATCTGAGAGGAGATGCTCATGCATTATCTAACAAGCAGCGTGATCAAAATACAATAATTAATACATAATATGACTTGTAAAACATAAATGATAATCAACAATAGGTAGGAACTTGCCGACCTTTAAACAAGACTAGCCTATTTATACAACAAATGCCTGCAATATTTCTCATGAGTCATTCCTTCCACTCGCACTAAGAATACATAATAACCTCTTGTTGTTCTGTACTCGAGGTCCTTTATTTCTCAGAAAAAATGCATGCACATACACATAGACTTAGACACATATACATATGTGCATATATTTACAGAAAGATTCATAAGATTAAATAATTATAAAGACTACATTTTCAAGTATGAAATGAAAATGTTAATATGAATCATTAATTTTTCTAAGATTGTTTGGTTTGCTGAATGAAAAAACTGCAGTTAAAATGATGATTACTATTTCCTATTCTTATGTTAATTCCTTTTCCACCATTTGCAGAATCCTTTATCAAAGGATACAAAAAATTAACATCAAACAGCTCATTTCATTGTTGCCTTAATTTATGTAGAACCAGAAGCATGCCACTGAAATAACAAAAAAAAACCAAAAAACCAACCAAAAAAAAAACAAAACAAAAAACCAAAACCAGAACAATAGAAAGAAGAAGTGGGCTTTTAAATATTTTAATCATTATACCACTCTGCTCAAGAATTAGATGATTACATGCTTCAGTTTGTTTTGTCTTGATGAAAAATTTCAAGACCTGAATTGTAGAACTTAAGCACCCCTAAATCATTACATTAACAAAGGAATCCTTCTACAAAGGAATCCTTCAAAGAGGAGGAAATAAATTGAAATAATCCTAGAAGCAATTATTTCTTAGAAGAAATATGAAAAGGTAGAAAATAGTTACCTGTTTGCCTCATAACCTCTCTTTGAATACCCTGATAATGTTAATAAAATATTATTGTCAGCATTTAACATTCAGCCCTGGCTTGTTTGGTGAAAAAGACATATCTGCTTATGACACTGCCTCCGGATGTTCTGATTTAAATGTCACCTGCTCAAAGATTCTCATACTGTTACTCATTCTCAGGGGGCCTCTTTTTTAGAGGGAATACAGGTGAAATCAACCATGCTACCCAATCTGATAAAAAGTTATATTAGAATCCAGGTGATGTAATTCAGTGTACAAGTCAAGCATAAAATTTTATTTGTATTACAGTCTTGCACTCTTCTTAACTGCCAATCTAACTTCCAGTACACACTGAACACACACAGATTGGAATGCTACTAAATACTTGTTTTCATATTGAATATATTGAAGCACATGAAATGCAATATTACAGAAATCTCCATCATCTCAAATGAAGTAATCTGAGAACAGAAAAAATGCAGGAAAGAATAATTACAAAATTCTTGAAAATCTGTTGAAGGTGTTAGTAGTGCCAAAGATCTGATTTTCCATTCTCATCCACTTAATTTGTATGCTTAAGGAAAACTGTTTAGTGAGAGGCTGACATGCATTTGGTAGATCAATACTCTACTGATGCTGATATTTGTCAGCATTTTCTTTAGTTGATGATTTATAGGATGCCAGAAGCTGTTATAGAATACTTAACTCTTTGTCATGTCTCAATTTGGTCTATGCAGGAAATGCTTATTCTTTATTACACTGCATTTTAAAAAAAATAAAGGACATGCCACAGCAGATACTTTTTATGGGCACTTAAAACAGAGTTATAGTACTGCTAGGAGTTATTAGGTTGATGCTACTTAGTGTAAAATCTTGCTAAAATAGATTAAAAACCTACTCTTCCTAAATGAAAAAAGGAATCACCTTTTAGCCGATACAACACTACTTCTAAGAGTTGAAATAGTTTCTGTCTTAGAATCCAGACTCTTCTTTTAATAACATAAAAATAATTGAAAATATGGATTCTTTGAAGCTGAATAGCTGATGCTGCTGAAATTAAATCTGAGTGCAAATTTTTTCCCAAGATCTGTTAAGAAAAATACTTGGAACAAGGAAGTTGTCACCTTCTATCATAAAAATACGTATTGCAGCCTTTTTAATAGAGAAATGTAATTTGCAACTTAAAACTGATAATAAGGGGTAAAATACCTGACTAAAAATAATGTATAGCTCTTACATGGCATTTTTTATCAGAAGCCTAAGAAGAGCTACAGCCTTTTTCGAGTACTGTGAATCTAAGATGCATAAAGAAGAAGCAAATTCTTCAAATTAGGGTCTTGGCCATGACAGATTTAGCAGCAACAGATGTGCTCCTGCTCTATGGCATGATGTCCAGCTGGAGCCAGTCCCTAGTGCTGTACCCCTGGAGTCAATGTCAAGGCCAATACTGTTTAACATCTTCATTAATGACCTTGATGACAGGACAGAGTGCACCCTAAGCAGGTTTGCAGATGACGCAAGTTGGGAGAAATGGAAAATAAATCAAATGGGTAGATCTGTTCCTGTTCCTATCTAGATTACTCTGTCCAGGTCTTGTCTCTGCAGATTAAAGGTTAGCAGCTAAGGCTGAGAGAGTTAGGACTCCTCAGTCTGGAGGAAAGGAGATTCAGGGGAGAACTTATTAAAGAATTTAAATATCTGTTTAAGTGAAAGAAGGTAAAGGAGGAAAAGTCTTATAAGCAGTGACCACTTAAAGAACAACAGGCAACAGTCATAAGTTAAAATATAGGAAATTCTACTTGAATATATGAAAAAAATAATTGAAGGGTGACCAAACACTGGTCACGTTGCTCAGAGAGGTTCTGAAGTCTTCATCCTTAGAGATACTGAAAACACAGCTGTGCAATCTTGATCAACCTACCTTAAGTTCCTGATCCTTGTTTTAGCAGTAAGGATGGACCAGTTGATCTTCAAAGGTCCGTTTTAACTGCAACAAGTCTCTGAATCCCAGTTCTCTGATGTCTGTCCTGAGTAGATGACCACAAGTAACAAGCTTATTTTCCTACTTTATTTCCACCTAGAGATGGAAAATCCTTCATCAGTCAATATACACTAGTGTAAAAGTGAAGTAATGCAGTGATAAAGTATATTGCAACTTAAGGCAATGCTCTAAATACAGCAGAAGATTATTTTGAACTCAGAAGATACTTGTTTGCTGCTAAGGTAGCAAAGAGAGGCCTACTGTTACAGAGCTGCAGTGTAGTAATTAAACAAATAGCCAAAGCAATATTGATATTTTCTAAAATAATTTGTTTTACAAGGGTTTTAACATGCTTCACGGTGAAACAAACAATGTTTAATATTTTATTCATGGATTAGTATAATATATTTCTAAGTAAAATCGATATTGTGTTTTTATTAAGAACAATGTTGTACTTCCCAGCAGAGAAATGAAAAGCACCATAAGTAAGGAATTGCAAAATGAGAAAAAAAATTCATAGCTAGTGCTAAACCATATCACTACAGAGAGATAAATAGTTTTTATTCATATTTATTTAAATATGTGCCAAACAACCTGTTTCTTTCTTTTCTTTCACTTTCTGGACCCTTCCAGCAAAGGACTGATCCTAAATCATCTGAGAGCTTAATTTACAAATGAAAATATTTGCATCTTTATGACACTTGCTGAGATCCCAGAAACAAATGCACCTCAGCGAAGAGGGTGGAGTGCATGGACACGCATGGGGAGGCTTTTTGATAGAAGCAATCTATATAAAAGAAAACCAATGCCTTTACTACTGACAATCAAATATGGGTTTTGTAGAAGTTCTGTCTCAAAGGGCAGGATGTTAGGCTCATTCAGAAGGATGATTATAAAGGACAGGACTCATGGTTTAACTCCAGCTGGCAACCAATCCCCACACAGCCAGTCATTCATTCTCTGCACTGTGTGGGGGGAGAGAATTGAAGGGGTAAAAGCGAAAAAACTTGTGGGTTGAGACAAAGACAGTTTAATAGATAAAAGTGTCACATCCCATTGGGATTTGGTGAGCAATTTTGTCTGTAAATCACCCTCTCTTTGCAAACCTTTGTTGTTAATATTGTTGCTGTTACAGTTAATTTTCTTATCTCATTGCTGTTTCCAGTAAATTGTTCTCATCTCAACCCACAAGTTTTACGTTTTTGTACCTCCAATTCTCAACTCCATCCCTGGAGCAGAAAGGGAGAGTGAAAGGGGTGGAATGGGAATGAGCAATTGCCATTTGGTTTGGGACAGTCTTGGTCGTGGGAGGACACTAAATTAGGGAAAGCCATTACTAAATCAGAACATCAGAAGACAAGCCATCACGCCAAATTTATCACTCTTCCTCCTTGCCACATTTCTATAAACTGAGCATGATGCCATGTGATATGGAATATCCCTTGGATTGGTTGAGGTCAGTTATTCCAGCTGTGTCCCCTCTCAACTGTGAACTCCCAGCGCCCTCGCTGCTAGGATGGGATGAGGAGCAGAAGGGACCTTGGCTCTGTGTTAGTGCTGCTCAGCAATAACAAACACACCCCTGTGTTACCAACACTCTTTCCAGCACAAATCCAAATCATAGTCCTATATTAACTACTGTGAAGAAAATTATTAAGTCTACTCCAGCCAAAGCCAGCACAACAAGGAAGCATTTGTGGTCATTCCAATTCTCTCTCCAGTACAAACCTTCAGCTTAAAGAAGGTTCATTTGTTAATATGGAAATAAAAGTGAAGAGACATGATGAAAAACATTCTGAAAAGCTTGATAAAAAGTGGGAAAGAATAAGGGAAACAAATGCTTTCCCAAAATACCTCTTTTGAAATATGTATGAAACGCAAGGACTTGATTAGTGAAATTGAAAATTGTCGATGAGAACATCACACAGCTTTTCAGTTACACTTTAAAAAGCTAAGGATTTAGGTAGAAAAAGAGAAGAATATTTCTAGGATAGTGAAACAGCATTAGAAAATAATTGTTATAAAATGAAGAAAAAAGACCAATTAAAAAATCAGTCTGCTATTGTCAACAACTAATTCTGGAAAGCTGTTCAGGAAATGCCAACATATACCTCTCCTTTTTTGATTTAGGACATATCTGTCTTTTCCTTTTGAGTAGAAGCTGTAGTTTATTAAATGTCTCATTTTTGACATAACAAGTAAACGTGTGACAAAGAGTATTAAGCCTTTTTAAACATGAGTGCCTTACTTTCTCTTTTTAACCATTCATCAGGACCTGGTGCCTGATAGGTCTTTGATTACAGTTCCTGAAAAAACGCCTCATCTCTCCAAGAATTGTATTCCCCTGGCACTGTTGCCTCCTCAAACCCAGTTACAGGAAACTCCCTTACCTACTTACTAGGTAATGAAAAAGGAAGGATTTGGTTAGCAACAATCCCTCTTCCCTCCCACTTTGTGAAATCAGATTCAGAAAGAAACTTTACAAATGGGATCTTTCCCATTTTTACATCTCTAGAAGGAGGTGAGAAAATTGTGGCTATTGCTGTTATATCGGTCCTGACACATATGTTAAAGTCCTATCATTAAAAAAAAAAAAAAAGGAAAAATGAAAAATCTCAGACACAGAGATCTGTGCCACTAATTGCATTGACAAAATGGTGAATCCTTGCCACTCCAGATGCTAAATATTTGCGTTTCACCTACCCGGATTTTTCAACCAACATCCAAATCTTTACTTTCTTACTCCCTACAGGAAGTTTTGCATAAGGGGATGATTTTTCCACACTAATCCATGTTCTTCCATGCAGTCTCCTAGATCAGCTCCAGGGTGTTCATTCTTCAACTGGTTCAGTAGCTTTAGCACTGTGAAATAAGCTCTCCATCACTGTTTAGACCCTTCTTTCCGCTCTATTTTCCTGTAGATTCATTCTACACAGAGCACACAAAAAATCAAAAGAAAGCATGAAAAAAATGTAGAACCCCTTACAAACATTCTTTACCCTCTCAACACAGCACTTGCTCACTCTGACAGAAGTTTCTGTGTGTGCTTCCTTTGAGAAGAGAGTGACCTTTTCCTGATAAAGTCTTTTTTTGTTCCATTTGCCCAGGTAATGCGTTAATATTGCTTAATTATCATTAACTAGAGATTGTATTTCAGCTAAGGCAAGGAAGTCAACAGATGTCTTTATAGGTATGGAACAGTATAATCCAGGTATGCTAGAGTATTGAGAGCTTGGTTGCTGAATATTTTTTTTTTTCGTTTTTTCTGATTAAGGGAGCAAAAGTCTTCAAAGTCATTGGCTGAAGTGCCTCAGGGTAACAATTTGAAATTTTAGCTGAGACTAAAGAACATTTTCATATTTATATATTGTATAGAAGGAAAAAAAAAATCTTTGCCCTGAGAAGTTTAAAGCTTAAAAAGATAGGACAAAGACTTTAAAGAAAACAGGAATAGAAAAGGGAAGGAATTTCATAAAACCACATCCACTTTCAAAGCTCAACTGTCCTACAAGATTAAGAGACATCATTTGTGGCTGGAAGAAACAATGTGTCATTATTCTGACCTCACAGAATATCGTACTGAGCTCTTGCTTCTGTAAAAAGAGAACAAGCATAGAGACTGATGATGAAGAAGATGCATCAAGGGAAAAATCAGGAAAAATCAGCACCAACGTTTTCCATGAAACTTCATTAGAGAATTTCAGAATCTTTTCAGGATTTCAAAAGTTAGTGTCCTGAGCTACTAGAACTCTGAAAAATTGTATTTTTTACAAGCTCATACAGCATGTTTTTCAATACAGACAAATACTTTCCGTAAGTTCAATCTTGCAGATCTGTTGAATCATAAGATGGTACAGGATGGTAAAATTTTCTATTTTGAGATGTTTAAGGGGGGAGTGAACATGTTCAAGGAAGATAAATTTTATTTGAATGAACAAATACATGAAACCAATTTCCCAAAGTCCTGAAACATAGCAAGAAATACAGTCCAACACTACAGATCTGGAAAGGGACATTTCCAAAGAAGTATCAAGCTCAGCAATAGAAGTACAGAGGACCTGGCTCTGAGAAAACACTAAAGTCAAAATAAGAGCTTCAGGTTTGAGGGCCATGAGATAAGACAATCTCTTTTCTAAATTGTTTGTTGTTACACCTAAGGAAACCACATTTAATCTTAAAAAAATTCTAAAAATACCTCCTCCTCCCAAAAAAAAAAAAAAAAAAGAAAACCCAAGAACAAATAAAAACTTTTGAAACTAAATCCCTCCAAATAAACCACCAGATCAAACAAAACCCCCTCCACCAAGAATGTATCAAAGCTATCTGGCAAACCATCAGCTTCTTGTATTTGTACACACAAGTAAAATTTTTACTTAATATCACTTACTCTTTCTGCTATGGCTGCGTTATCTTAGCCATTCATCAGACCTCTACATTATCCCTACAAAGAACATGGGATTAAGGCTTGGAAGATAATATGCAATATAAATGGTCACAGTTTATGATAAACTCCTGCCTGGTGTTGTTCTAGAAACTCTTCTGTGTCAGGCAAGGAATTTATATGCATATACCTATTTTGAATACTGATAACATAGCATAATAGTAAAATATATCTATTCTTTATGTATGTTCAGCAGCTGAAATGGACATTTTTATGTAGTACCCCACAAATACTTTTAATTCCTGATGAATCTTAACTAATCTGAGCACTCTAGGACTGGGTTACACTTTCAGTTTAATAAATGCACACATATTGTAAAAGGTTGGTCATCAGTGCAAGAATATAATCTTCAGTTAGCTACTAAATTTTCTTAATTCATACTTGGGGATAAATCAAAACCAAAAATCCCTCACCACCATAAATACATATACATATGCATCTTTAAACCAGGAAGAATAACAGAGGTAATACTCAGAGTGATTCTGGAAAAGACATCTCCACAGAAATTAAGGAAGCTGTCCGTGTTCCGCCTTCCAATCCACAGTTGTAAAGTAGGGTTTGGCAGAGAGCAGCCTTGTCTAGGTTGCATCATTCAGAAGAGCCATGCAACTGATTGCTTCTCTGTGCTGCTCCACAGCTTTACATCAGGTATTTTCAAGTCACTGCTGTTGTCCCTGTGTCCATCCCTGATCCTGAGAGCCAACCACAGACTGCCAGTGCAATTTGCAATCTACCAACAGTAAGTTTTGGTCAAGTGGTGTCCCATGATACAGTTCCCAGTACAACTAAACCAGTGGGATTCAGAGAGATACACTGGGAGAAATTTTCACTAGTAAACCCCAGCTGTAGAGTCTTCTTTGTCATGTCAACTGAGTGGGGCTTGTATGACCTATCAGAATTCTCTCTAGTGTTTCTGGATCATTATGGTTTGATTCAAGAGAGACCTGGCTTAGAGGGGAGTTGTTCACTGTTAAGGAGTTTGCTCTGGTGCATGTGTTGCTCTGCCTGCCTGCTGTTTTGTATCATTAAATATTTAATATTTCACAGATATATTAATCTGTCCTTCCAGAAGCAGCCTTAGAATTATATTTGCCACAGAAGAGTATAGAGACCCAGCTTTTAGTATGGAGATGGCACACATTATCAAAATTATATTTATTAATAAATATCCTTGTTCCATACATTTTTTTTCCCCACAATGGAAATTCATACTGGAATTTTCTAAGATGTTCATATTCAGCCCATTTTCTGTAACTTGTGTCAGCCTTGTGGATTTAACAAGTGGCCCTGCATAATAAGAGCATCACTTGGAGAAAGCTGATGACATTGATTATAAATTGAGATGGTTTTGCAAAATAAAACAAGTTGAATTTTGTATGGTTTGTAAATTCAGTTAAATCGTTGTTTAAAATGTGTGATTAATTTAAAGGCATATGGCTGGAGGAATCACTGTCCTTTTCAGTGTTTTGTTTTGTGTATTAAAGACCAAAGTCATGTTTCTTTGGAGTACACCTAAGGACAGAATTCAGCTTAAATGATGCACTTTTGGGCAGTCAGGCATTTAACCTAAAGACTGTGTTGTCAGAAAAGTTGTTTGATAGTGGGAATTTTTATGAACAGATTATACAAGACTCTTTGGCAGCTCTTCTCACACAGTCCCTGTAAATCAGGGACAACTGCTTTATTGAAGTGAATGGAGTTAGATAATCATAAAAATGGTGTAAATAAAGGGAAAATTAGGGCCATCAAATTTGAATACTGACTTTCAACATTGAATTTTAAGAGATTATTAGCCTTCAATTTTCACAATTTTCAGTGAGACTCTGCTCTTTCCCACAGTGAATGCCAGCCATTATAGAGATAGCCATAATTCTGAAAAGAGGCTATCATATCTACAGCACACAGAGAATTTAATACAGCCCTGTGAATACAGTGTTGTCCACTTCTACTTGTCCACCTGGAACACGTATTTTGCTACTGCATTTCACTTCTCACCATGCTATCCACCCGTCTCTAGCTGTTCTGTTCATTCTGCTCTGAGTTGCTAAGCCATCTGCAAATAACAACTCTCCTTGCCACAAGTCCATTGAGTTTTTGAGTATTCTTTTGCACAGCTAAGCATCTCAGCCCCACCAGAAGTTCTTAATATTTCTAGATCCTGAATTAAGCATCAACAAGAGGAGATTGCTCTATTTTCGGGAAACTTAGTGAATATTTTTCTTCATATAAAGTAAATTAATTCACAGCTCAAAAAAGAGTACCTTTACTAGTTTTTACCATCTCTAAGACATTTGTTTATTGCAGATGTTTTATTCTGAGTCACATCAAAACCACAGGATTGAAGTTGTTGTAAGTTGCATTTATCAGAGTAAATTAGGCTGTTTTCTTTATCTAGTGATTATTTTAGCTCAAGCTGTGACAATTCTGAAGAGAATGATTACACATATATAAGCCAAAAAATAATAATAATTTATTTTAACTTGTACATGACAGTAAGACATTATTCTGTTACTGCAAGTTTGCTGAGAATGTATGTGGATTTCATACAAACATCCAGCCATTGGTTTCCTAATTAATTTCTGATTATCTAGGAAGAAAACCAAGAAATTATGGATTTGGATCAAATGCATGTGACTTCATTATTCATTATTTTAAGCTGGTTAGTTTTGTGAGTCCAGGCAGTTTTCGGGGCTTAAAATAAAGAGAAGGAAGCAATCAAACATTCTGTTCAGTGATGACTCATTTATTCAAAAGCCTGTGACAAAAAAAATGTATGTATGGTTGACAGGAACTCTGCCATTTGCAAAGGTGACTTGAGGTACAAAATAAAAAGAGGTTTACAGTAATATTACAGCCTCTCTATAGTGCATTAGCATTGCAAATATGTCCAGACAGAATTATATCTTCTGTTTATGCCATATTCTACATTCTGATTAATAAGCTTAATTACTTACATGGTCCTTTTCCTTCAGTAAAAGCTCAAATTAACAGAGAAGATTCTCAATTTAGAGGTCAAGGAACAGAAAATTCTTGTGTTAGTAGTAGTAGTAGTAGTAGTAGCAGTGGTAGAATTAGTAGTAATACTACTGTTATTCCAAAAATATCCCTGCAGCTTTTTTTTAAAACTTCGGGTACTTCATATCTCTTAGGTACTGGAAGAGTATGGAATTCTTAGAGGTAACATTTCTGATATAAATTGTGACTTACATTGGAAATTCTTGTAGCCAGTGGGCATATTCTAACCGCACATGCAATCTGTTTATAAGGTATTTATCAGTATGTCAAAGTTGGAATAGGAAATACCCTAGAGATATTCAGCTAAATAATGGGGCTGTGTCTGTTTGCAGAAGTCAAGCAGCTCACAGAACATATACAGAATGAATAACAACCAAAAAAATAAGACATTCTTTTACAAGCAGCAATGGCATCTCACTCAAGCTCACAAGTAACACCTAAGATTGACAAAGTCCCAAAAGAACCAAACCAAATGTTGCTGTTTAACCCCAGCCAGCAACTAAGCCTCATCCAGAAGCTTGCTCACTCCCCCATCAGGAAGATCAGAGAGACAATGGAAGGGTAAAAGCTGGAAAACTTGCGGGTTGAGATAAAAACAGTTTAATAGGGAAAGCAAAAGCTGTGCACACAAACAAGTCAAAACAAGGAATTACTTCACTGTTTTCCATGGGTAGGTAGTTGTTTGGCTATCTCCAGGAGAGCAGGGTCCCATCATGTGTAAAAGGTGGCTTGGGAAGGCAACACTGTCACTTAAAATGTTCCGCCCTTCCTCCTTCTTCCTTCCACTTTATATGCTGAGCGTGATAGTCTGGAACCTCCCTTTAGTCTGTTGGGATCACCATTCCCGGCTGTGTCTCCTCCCATGCACACCCAAACTCCTTGTCAGTGTGAGAGTACAAAAAGCAGAAAAAGCCTTTTGTAGATTCTTGATTAGAATTGCAGATTTTAGTATTTCTCAAATCATAAAGAAAAACTAGTCAGAATGTTGTCAAGGTCCTTGGAGTGCAAATTCAACTATGAAAACTCTAAGCAGTTTCTACCAGCAATGACCTACCGTGAGCTGTTCAACCATAAACATCAAAAATTACTTGTATCTATTTAGATTTTGATCTAGCATACAGGCATCAGAAATGATTCCTGGGATAGAGTACTGAGGATAATAGAAAAATTACTACAAAAATATTCCTCCTAAGATATACAGCCTTTATGGTCAAGCCCTCACAATAGATTAGGGCTTTACAAAACCATAACCATCTGAAAGTAGCTCTAGTGTAGGAAATGTCTGTACCTATGTAGTTACCCATTCCATATATAATACAGGGATCAGTTTAGATTCTCTATCTAGTCTGTATTTTGCAATGGTTATGTGAAAGACACACAAGCAATGTAAACTGCTGGTGCAGTCAGGCAGAATACTAAAGGATCAATATTACAGTTTTCTGCTCACATTGGAAGGTTAAAAACAATTCCCTTTCAAAACCAGAGTTGGATTGCTTTACTTAACGTGCATTTTGCTCTGAGAAGTCACTGTGAAAATGCTGTCTTGAAGTTTTACCTCTTAATTGTTCCTGGATCTAATGTGCAGTGATCAAGTTGGACTTCAAGATAATCCTGAGCACTTCACCACCAATCTATAGCATACACTTTTTTCCCCTTTTACATGTGTTCTCATTGGTACTCATGAAACTATGCAGAATTAATGAAAAGAAATAACAAAAAATGTTTCCAATGATTATATATGAGAAAAAACATTATTCTGTTCACAATGTCTTTTATATACGAGCCTAAAGAGATAACATATTAACTGAGAAAATAAATCCTGCATAGGAAAGAAAAAAAATTAATTACTTTTTAAAATCATATTTCCAGTTAAATTTTTATTCTCTGCTAAATTTCATAAGTAGATGGTTGTACTGTGTGCATGTGATTCTGCAATCTCAGAAACCTTCAATAGTACTGATCCTATAAGAGTGGATATAAGAAAATCTATACAAAACAGAAGAAAAATCTATGAACAGCACACGGTCATGTGGGTGCATAGAAAATGACAATTGCAGACAATAAAGCCTAGTCCAAGGCAAGTTCTCAATCAAAAATACCTAACCAATCTTCTGTTGGTGTAAACCTATAGAAGCTCTCCGGATATCAGAAAAGCTTGGTTTTCCCACATGCTTTAGACAGCCCAAATGCTCTTTCATGATCCCTCATCCAGTTAATAAGTAACAATAATTATCATCAAGAAGATTAGTTAGAACTATGAAGTTTTCTCAAACACTTCAGAATCAAATTTTGTACCAGAATTTTAAATGCAGACTATGCCATAGAAAGAACCAAACAAAAAGAAAAACCCAGCAAAATCACCCAAAAAATTTCAACTCACCGAGCAACCAAAACCTCCAAAGCCCAACAAATCTGAGTATTAAATTCAAGCCAGAGACATAAAGTTTTGTGTGTCCCACAATAAAATGAGGGATAGTAATTTAATTTGATATATTCTAGCTATGGTATGGAAATGAGCTATCAAAAGTATTTATAGAACTTTAAAGCCCCCACATATGTCTTTTTTGGGGAAAGGTAAAATGAATTATTCAGTAAAAACAATGAACAGTTCAATAAAGAATGAACATTTCAATCTCTTCTGAAAATAAAAAACTCTGGGAGCATCTCATAAATGAACTGCGAGCAAATTTTTCATGGGCAAAAGAAGATATTTCATTATATATTCAGAAACAATTTTATAAAATCAATTTTATACACTAAAATTGAGAAAAACAAGAAATTGTATGTAAAGGTGATGTGATACACAGCAACAAGTTTAATATAAGACTACTTGTGACAAAAAAATGAGACAATTTCAGGAAGATGTCATCCACAGATGATCCTCATAATCTCATTGTGTTGACAAGAAATGACAAGAGATGACAAAAGATGACAAAAATAATATTTCCCCATTATAAATTTGCATTGTTTTGACTGAAAAATATGATGCTCCTCAAATATGTTGTCGATACCCTGGAAATATTCAAGACCAGATTGGATGGGCTTTGAGCAATGCATTCTAGTGAAAGGTGGCCCTACCCATGAAGATGTTGAAACTTAAAAGCCTTTAAGGTCCCTTACAACCCAGGCCATTCTGTGATTCTGTGAGTCTATGAAACTCCAGTATCTATGAACAATGAGGACCAAATCATAACATGCATTTCCTCAATTATTTCTTTTTACAAGGTAGTTTTTAAGTGACTTTGAAGTTTCTGTTTGTTTTGTTCTCTGTTCAAAACACACATCTGATAAACAAAAGCCCCAAGTTGAGAGCTCCTAAGGAATACAGAAATTATTTTCCCTAATTTAATTTTCATCTATGTCATCAATAATTTTACCTTATTAATCTTACCATTACAAATCTTACACTTCTGTGCCTTCAAGGTACATCAGGTTTTTAATTTGCAGTGATAGGGTTTAAAAAAATTCATGTATATGCCATTTTCCATGAAGAAGCTGCTCTCTGCTTTTATAGTAGAATCCTTCACTAATTGTCAGCCGGATTCTGCAGTCAGACTGTTGTATCCACAAAGACTCTTAGTTGATTTCAAAGGCTTTATCTATTAAGTTGCACTGCTGTATCAGGGTTGCATATATTTTTAATTTTCATTTTTATTCAAGAGGGAAAGAGGAGAGAATCCTAATAATTACCAGGTGAGTTTTTCTATTTCTAGATTTGTATTTATGTGTCTTTCAAATGTCACATGATCTGAATTAACTGTTTCTTTTATTGATAGCTGAATTTAACCCCAAAATGGGTAAACAATATAATTCTTCATCAGAATTCTCATTCAGAATGGGTGTGAAGTATCATTAAGAAATATAGAAACAGCAGCCAAAGGCAAAGTTACATCTGGACTTCATTTCTCCAATTTTCTGCCCTTTCACATGGAAGGAAAGGCAATGTTAAGTCATGAAGAAATTGAGAGCAAAAATTAATAGACAGAAGATTAAGAAAATTAGGTATTCCAGCATACAGATAATGAGACCAGATAAGGAAGATATGCTGAGAAGTGCTACAATATTAACTACTAATAATTTAACTCAACAATTTGACATTCAAAATCACATTAAAAATGTGTGAAACATAATTTCAAGAATGAAGATTCTAAGTGCCAAAAATTTCAGGTGCTTAAATGATGTAAAAGTCATACCAGTTTCTTGATGTACAGATCAGTAAGTCAGAGTGCAGCAGGACAAATAGGTAATTTGCTTGATGGGCAAAGTGCATTCAGCACAATATGATTTCTATGGGACTGCAGAAGCAAAGGCAGTGTAAGACACTTGTAAGAAGATTTTCCCTTCTTGATGAAGGGAAAATCTATAGAGTGAGAATTTATGTGTTAACCTAAAAAAGAAAGTTTGCTGGCTAATATGGTGATACCATTCTTCTGAAAGAATGAGGCATGTAGGTGTTTCTTCAGACACCTTTCAATCCCAAGAGTGTCTCCACCAACATTTACAAGGTACCATGTTACTTGTCTTAGTGACCGATCTCGAAACAGACCACAGCAGAAGCAGATTGCACGAACACACTTTTTTCAACTTCACCCTGAGCTGTGAGGCAACCATAAGAGTTTGGCCAAACATGGGAACAGGCTACCTAGAGAAGTGGGCCCCAAACTGGTGGGTGTTCAAGAGGCTTTGGGACAGTGCCCTCTATAACATACCTTAGTTTTTGGTCAACCCTGAACTGGTCAGGCAGTTGGACTTAGATGATTGTGGTAGTATCCTTCAAACTGAAATCTCTCCTCTCCTCTCCTCTCCTCTCCTCTCCTCTCCTCTCCTCTCCTCTCCTCTCCTCTCCTCTCCTCTCCTCTCCTCTCCTCTCCTCTCCTCTCCTCTCCTCTCCTCTCCTCTCCTCTCCTCTCCTCTCCTCTCCTCTCCTCTCCTCTCCTCTCCTCTCCTCTCCTCTCCTCTCCTCTCCTCTCCTCTCCTCTCCTCTCCTCTCCTCTCCTCTCCTCTCCTCTCCTCTCCTCTCCTCTCCTCTCCTCTCCTCTCCTCTCCTCTCCTCTCCTCTCCTCTCCTCTCCTCTCCTCTCCTCTCCTCTCCTCTCCTCTCCTCTCCTCTCCTCTCCTCTCCTCTCCTCTCCTCTCCTCTCCTCTCCTCTCCTCTCCTCTCCTCTCCTCTCCTCTCCTCTCCTCTCCCAACCTCTCCAAACCTCTCCTCCATTCAAAATTGGTTGATTCCTCAATTTTTCTCATATTTGCAAAACAAATATGAGGCAAACAAATTACAGGTGAAGTAAAGAGAACCAGAATAAGTTGAATTAATATAAAAGAAAATTTTATCCATTCTGTTGTTACAGCACATTCAAACAAATAAAGTAAAAAGTGCTAGAATCAAAAGAAAATAAAAATATGAAAAAACAAAAACGTTTGTACCATATTTACAAAAGCAACTGCTTTTGTTTTATTTGGGATAATTTTAGCAACCCAGAAAAGCAGTTGAAATGAAGTTGTAGAGACTGGATAAATTCCTGATGCTGATTCAAAAATGGTTTTTCAAATTCCTAATAAAACTCTGGTTTTCAGCAAGCCAGTCAATTTTCTGCTGTGTTTTCATAAACCTGTTTCACCTTAAAATGTTTAAACAGATATAAACAAGGATTCAGGGACTCAGAATTGCTTAAGAAATTATTCAGAATGATTAACGTGATTAAGAATTGTTTAAGAAATTCATCTGAATATAGGTGTCAGACCTTTTCTGTTGTTTGTCAGTCATTCATTGCCACCCTTTTCCTAAAGGCTACCACCGTGAGTTAGTCTAATCCTTTGGCAACTCTGAGTTCACTTTAGCACACAGAGATAATTATAATTTACTATGGTTTATGAGTAATAGATGGGGAGATTCAAACTACTACCCAATCACTTGTTGATTCTGCTGGGGTACTTGCTTGTCTCTTATTTGGGATGCAATGGACTCCAGCATCTACATCTTGTCTCCTCTTGAAAAGAGCAGATTTAAAATCTTAATTTGACCCTCATGAAAGATTGAAGTCAGCCTTTTTCTACTGTCCTAGTTATTATCAAGCATTTTCTTAAAGCACTTCAAAACCAAGTAAATATTCTCAAATAGGTTCAATGTATTTTGCTAATACACAAGAGTATAACAACAAACTGTTATATAATACCACCTCCCACCATATTAGCAATCATATTGTTTGTGATGACACATATTCCTGCAGAAACCTTGGGCTTGCAGGGGGAAGGAGGATTCACTGTATATTCATAGAAATTTCACATTGCCATAAACCATTCCAGACTGGGCAAAATATCCCCCCCACACTCATTAATAGAGGCTCAGAATGAGACTAGCCTCACCTCTGGCATGCTTTATTGAGCCACGATTCTTCAGTTCCATCTGCTCTTCAGAAATGTCAGTTCATCTAGCAACCAATCCCATCAGATATTTTTAAACTGTGAGAGGAGTTAGCTGGAGCTCTTAACAAATCATTCCTGTCATCTACCATCAAGTTTCCTATTATCATTGACAGCAGGAACAGCTCATGGCCAATACCCATTTTCACTTCCAGCTGAGAGAGAAAGTTCCCCTAAAAACTTAATTTCAGCTAAGATACATGTTTTGTTCAACTGAACTACAGAAGCTGAGGATACACACCCATTCCTCATGAAAAATGTAGAGAGAAACTCTATGTTTTGGTCTTAGTATGGTGACTGAAGCAAATTTTACCAGAAAAAATCAGCTTGGGGTTCTCTGTCTACGTTAAAAATTGGTAGACCACAAATTACTATAGGTTGAAAGAAGCATGTTCTGGAAGTTTATCAAAATACCCGCTTTGACCAATGTTTTGTAAAAGTGCTTTGATATTCAAGAAAAGCTTTGCTCCAGACTTTCACAGACACCTTCAAAAAACCTAGTTCATCATGGGAGAAAAAATGGGAGACAGAACAGAGAGAACAGTTAAGCTTGATGCTCTGGCCTTGGTCGGGTACAGACCGTGAGATAGGCAACTATGGATGTGAAGGGAAGAGGTAGAAAAGTACAACATATGCAGATATCAAGGTTTTTGAAACTATGTGGTTTTGTAACGCTGCCAAGCAATACAAACAGTAGGCTGATTCTATAACTAGTGAGAAATGTTTGCTTAGGACTGTCACTGCTTGGGGCTGCAACAGTATATAAACTGAACTTTGAAAACAATAAATGACTTCAATGACTTCAATGACGTCAATAAACAATTTCAACACCTTTTTCCTAGGACTTCAGTGACTTCAGCTTGGACTCCGATCTCTTTTTGCCTGGGCTTTGATTTCTTTTTGCTAAAACTTCTTGCTTAGGCTACTTTTTGCACCCCTCCTTTGAAGTCCATCTCTCAGTCGTGCGGCAGTCCATCATTAGCAGGATGGCTGGGCAGCCTGACCCTCTGCTAGTAAAACATAGAGCCATGCAGAATGGAGCAGACAGACTCCCTGGTGGTGCTTGAGAAATGTACTCAGGAACTGTCTGGAAATCCAAGTTGGCATCAGCTCCTGATGCGCTGGGTAGCATTCCTGCAGGACAAATCACATCTTCTGGGGTCCAGCAACATCATCAGGTGCTATTTATTCATACAGACCTAGATGCTGGGTTCAAAAATATTTCTGAGCCCTTTGAAAAAGTTTTCTTGAATTGGCATGAAAATACTCTCTGTCACCCTGAGGGGGTCTTAAACCTTCTGATAATGTTTTCATAGTTTTAGTTACTTTCCCAGGAAAGTAACTGTAAACATAAGTTGTTTATCACATTCCTTCTAAGAAAAGTCTTTTGATGGATGTTTCTCATGACCAGTGTGCTTGGGAAGGTGGTAACTTGATTATCCAATCCCTGGTCCTTGTCAAGAATCTATAAATACTGGAGTCAGAGAATAAAACACAGTTTTTTGTTCTGACACTGAGAGTGGTCGTGTGAATCATTTCATGTCCTTTAGCGACATATACTCTAATAGTGCTACCAAGTATAGTGATCACTTGAAAACCTTAATTTTACTTCCATATCTCTTGTGTTGCTTTGGGTTTTTTTCATGGGTTTTTCTTTTGTTAATGAGCCTGAATTCTGAAAGAGTCCAAATTTTTCTGAAGGTGTTCAGAATACAATACAAGGGGACATTGTCAAGTATGGCTAAACAAAGTGCAAAATAGAAATTATTCTATAGCATAACATCAGTGTGGAATTTTTTTTGCCTTTGTGTATGTTTGTCTGGCATATCATCTTATAGCCTAAGTTTTTTTAAAATTTTTTTGCTCCATTTTCTCCTATAATGCTAAGGATTAAACAACATGAATATTAGTTTTTGGCACATTCAAAACAGGCTTACATTATTTTTCTATCTCTCCTTTTTTAAAAATTTTTTTTCCCTAAAATTGATATCTTCCCTTAATACAATACTTAGAGAAATCAATTGAAATTTGTACTGAAGACACCTGGAAAAATTTTTAAAAAGGGATGTCTACAAAAAAAGGGATGTCTGCTAATTAGTATTCAGTTTTCATTTATGGAGCATTATCTTCTCAAAGATAAATATTAGTTCCAATTCTAAACTGAAACAGCAATTTGTAATGGTTCAGAATTTTTTCTCTGCATAGCTCCAGAAAAAGGAAAGAGGAAAGGTGTCTTTAATTTTGCTTTGAAAAAAGGTCTTTTAAATTAAATTTAATGTGAAGTTGTGCTACCTAGATCTTCAGGGTTAAAGAACCAGGGAATCTTCTATTTAAACAATCAGAGATCACATTTCATGACAATACCCACATAACATAATTTTCTGACCACTTTTTACCCAAGAGAAACTGCTCAAATTTATGGTTTTGGGTAATGACAGAAATTGGACAGTTTATAGGGCTTGAAGATCTCTTCCTCTTCAAATCTGAAGGGACAGAGAAGAAAAAGAACCTGACCATGGGCAATGAACCCACAGGAAGTGCCATGGCAAGATAAATTTACAGGCTATAGTTACATCCACAGCAAAGGCAGTCTTCCAGATTGCTCCAATAGCCAGTAATCTATCAGACATCATCTAAGTCCCTGGCAAATGTCTTTTCTGTCTGCTATACAGTGTTTCCAAGTTAGATGAGCTAGTTTTGGTCAGCTACCTGCTGCAAGTTAGCTGACATCTCTCTGAAAGATTAAAGCTCCCTCATTGGAAGTCTGGGTTCAATCACTGTCCTGTTTTGTCCCATACCCTCCATGCTCTGATGCTTGACTGGCTCTATTTTATTCCTAGTCCAGTCAAAGGCTGATACCTTTATCAGTGGCTCTAGTATTTATGGTATAAAAGGGGAGTACAATCACACTTACTCATGCCTCTTTTGCTTGAAGAAAATGTACGCAGGACAGATCATGGGAAATGTAGGAAATTCAGTGTGGGACATTAGGATGTCCTAATGGGCATTAGGAAATTCAGCAGCCTGGAAAAGCTGTACCTGCATTGCTGTTGGAACCCCATTTTTTGTCACTGCAGACAGTTTAGTCTTGCCTTGGTTTCTTGAAACTGTGGGATCAATGAAAGTCTTGCTGTGACCAAGATGATCCACCTTTACTCCTATGAGTAGCAGTTAATGAAAAGGAATAGTTAATGAAAAGGATAGCAATCTATACAAGAGTTGAGGAATATTACTCATTATGATTAACCATTGTTTCTTTGTCAGGTTTCCATCTCTACTTAATGTTGCCAGCAGATATGAAGGGGAGCATTAAGGTTGAAATCAGATGATGTCTGAGTTCTGATTGAACAAAACTAATGCTTTTCATCTTCCTAGTATTGCAGAGAACAAAAGAAAAAAGAAAACAGCTCAGAATGCAGCAATCAGGCTCACTTCTAAATGCATAATGTGGATGATATTGAGGTGAATACCCAAAAGGAAACTTGAATAAACTGGCTCTGGCATTTAGATATTTACTGATTCCAAACTGTCTTTGTGAAAACTGCAATTTTGAGAGCATAGAAGCTTAATTCAGTATTCCTTGGAATACTAAAGTAGAGAAGTGTGGAATCATTTGACTGATTTATTCTACTCCTTTCTTCAAGAATTCTGTATTTTATTCTCTTGAGAAACCTTGTCCCTTTCAGAAAACCAGACTGTGAAGTTAACCATTGTCAATGAACCATCACCTTCCAACTGGAAATTAATTTGATGAGCTGATTCCTGGTGACACAGCTTTTAAGATACAGGTAATGCAAATGGATAATCAATATGCTTGTCAATAGTTTTGGAAAGCTTATTTGTCATCACACCAAAGTTTAGAAGCAGGCCTAACTAAACTAAAGTTTTCTCATCAGTGAATGGCATATTAGAGCAAATAATGTCAGCTTGCTGGGCTATGACTGAAGCAGTGGGATGGTGAAATTGGGATGGTAAAACACCCCCAGATCCAGATCCAGATCCAGATCCAGATCCAGATCCAGATCCAGATCCAGATCCAGATCCCAGCCCAGATCCCAATCCCGATCCCAATCCAGATCCAGATCCAGACCAGACCCAGATCCAGTTTTTAATAATTTTAAAGGTCAGCAGCATTCAGTTGTGGTAGTTTGTTCAAAAGTATTTAGATATTTGCAGTTAACGAATTACAGTTTCTTGGAGCTACCGAAACCTACAACAGAGAACATAATTCATTATTTACATTTTATGATATTCAGATCTTGCAATATATTCCTGGTATTTTGTAATCAATGAAAAGAAGCAATTGGAAATTGTTTCTGATGGTCCTGACCTTGTCTTGATCTGTGTTGGGGTAAAGTGAAATTAAGATCTCTGTTTCTAACTGTTGTTTAGAAGGTGCTTCCAAATGCAGAATCAATTGCTGTGTCACCCTTTCATGGCAGGTAAATGACACTGTAAGAATCAAATAGAGATGATGCTCTTTGTCCTTGAGATGTGACAGCTCCTTCAACTTAAGGTAACTTTATGGCTGCTCTAATGTGTACCTGAAGATATATTTGATTTAAATTACTTTAGAATAATGGGTCAGAAAGAGCACTTAAATGCCTTCCTTACTCAGCTGTCTCAGCTAGTTAATTGCAGCCAAGATTCCTGCAAGGAGGACTGATGCCTCACTTAAAAAGCGGGAAGACATTTCTGCCAGGGGTCTAGTGTGAATTATAGGCCACAACAATAATCAGATCCAGTAAAAGCTTTCTCCATATTCAAAGATGTTTGAATCAAAGTAAATACCCAGTGTTTCTGTCCAATCAACTATTGCTCCTGTGATGAAAAAAACTATGCAGTCACAAAATTCTATGACATCTTTTTCCTCTAATATTTAGACCTCTTTTCCTAGAACTTACACTGGACAGTGATCTTTCTTTGAAGACAAGAATGTTTTGTTTTGAACATATCCTAGTAGGTTTTCTACTTGGTTTGAATTATGTTGGTTTTCTGTCTGTTTTGGTTTTTGGGGTTTTTTTCCAGTGTAAAATCTGTAGGAATGCAAGTGGGATGGGAACTACTGAGTAATGTACTGACTCTTCTCGTATTCCTTCCAGTCAAATGTCAGTCATGATATGGTGATATATATGTGTGTGTGTGCACCATTTCCACTGAATTCCACATGTACCTTTTTATACCCTCAGTTATTATGCTCTTCTGACGGTCATGCTTCATCCAGAGCTAAAGTAAACGTAGGACTATGTAAGCTTCAATTCTGCAAAGAGACTTTATATGAGTATAAAGTTAAGACAAGCTTATTCACACTAATTTTTAATGAATACTCATATTCACATTTTTAAATGAGAAAGAACAGATGAATAGTCACCTTCGTCTCCCGACTAGCTGGTCTCTGGAGCTTCTTATATAATTCATACTCAAGGGTACTTTGTACTCCTTGAGGAGCCAAGAAGCTTCCAAGTGCAGTTAAACTGAGCCAGTGAAACACCAGCTTTCTGCTGGATGTGTCCCTCACCTTTCTGCACATCAAATGCTTAATATCCTACTCTATCTCTACTTCTTGCTTTTTTTTTGCTATGTATTCCTAGTCCTTCCTTCTCCAAATGTCTCCACATGAACGTTCTCTACTTCTTTACCCAATCCTTCTGAAAATAAACAACGGTTTGCTTCCTGTCCTTTTTTCTTTCAGAGTTATTTTTCTAATGATGGTGAGTCTGGACATTATTTAGACACTGAAAATTACATGATATTATATTGATGAATAGATTTCAATATGGGTAAAAAGAAAGATAAATCCTGGAAGACTTTCACCTTTGACAAATGTTGCATTCCGGGGCAGCAGAATCATGTCTATGGAGGCTACAGTAACTGGTGACTGACATGGGACTCAATGAGACAGGTTTCTGCTTGGTTAATTATTCAGCACAGCAGCAAACTCAGCTTAAATCCAGAGACAGAGAATAGAGGCAGGGTGGGGGTTTTATGGGGCAGAGCCGGGGTGGAGTTTTTTGATCCGGGTCTAATAAGGGAGAAATCCCAGGGGCACAGAACCAATCCAAACACCCTGGACTGACACCCCCACGAGGGTCTGGGGTGTGGTAACTCTTTCCAGGCTCACAGGGCTCATCCCCCCAAGGCAGAGGGATGGAATTTAGCCTTCCAGGGCTTTAAAGCCATGCCTCTCACTTTAACGATTCTTATCTGAAACTAAATCTTTGCCTCCCAGGGCAGAGGCACCTCACAGACAAATGGTGTTTCAGGTAAGGAAGATGTTACATGAACCAATCATAGCATACTCCCAAGATAGCTTACTTGAGAAAATGTCACAACTGGGCACAAAATGGAATCCCTGTCCTTTGGGAAATTTTATTGTTAAATGTTTGCTTTCCAACCTCCTTGTTAGCAGCCAAAGGCAAGACCATCCATTTAATATATCTGTGGAGTTGATGGGTCAAGGTCATGAGAACAGGAGATTACTTGATGCTTCCAAGGAAGAGAAGTATTTTGAGAAACACAATACATTGATCCTAAATGCTCCAAACCCTTTCCTGGGGCTACAATACTTGGGGTGGTAATGAAGCACTGCTTCATTTTGCTCAGAATGTATAGTCCTTTTTGTCCAGGTGGCAAGAGAGAAAGGCACAAAACATGATGCTCCTGCAACAATTAGTAGTGGTCTCTAAGATGCAAAGGACGTCCAAGATTACTTCTATACCCAACAGTTGCAGTAAAAATAGGAACCCTTTACCATGCTCTGCCCCATATTGCTTCTACTTTACCTTGCATGTCAGAACTAATGTTCCCTCCCCCATTCTTTTTGGAACACCAAAGATTCAGCCTTTTCTGTGGAATCCCCACATGAATAACACAGGTTATTCAAGAGCTGGTCCATATATCTAATGTTACTTTCCATGCAATATCAGAACTAGGACTGAAGACAGAGAAAGAAAACCTCATAGCACTGGAGGTTGTTAATTATCTAAGTTTAGAAGACAAAGGTTTATTACTGGGGGTGTGAATGACTAGATAGCTTATGTGAATTTAATTTTGCTTTTGTATAAAGATAATTGATTGGACATGCATGTTTTCAGATCATACAACACTAAGGGACCAATGCTAATCTCAAATGAATAATTTTCGGTGTGACAAATCTTTACAATCTTCTTGCTGTCATTACAAAAACCAGTTGCAAGAGAACTGTTCACTCATCACCTGACACTCCCTGTTCTCTGTTTGAAAAATATGGCAGGACTTACTTCTATGGAAGTAATATACCCATCTAAATTTCTGTAAAATGTAACTGATTGAAAGAGTGTACCTAATTGAAAGAAATATTTTTCAACCCAGTGTCCATTTGATAATCTAATTCCTTCTCTGTTTCTATATCTATTTAGTTTCAAAGATAACATTGGAAAAACCCATGACTTTATAACTTTCTCAGTTTGTATAAGTGTTACTCTTTTTTCCATGTGAGTCACAAACTGATTCATCATAGAAATTTAATGAAAATTTTAGAGGTCTCTAAGAGGCATGGTATTCCTAGAAACCGGGGTTCCAAAGATGATACTGGAACTGAGGAGTCCTAGAACAAAACTTTCCATGAAACATTGCAGACAGTACCATAGCCACATTGTACAGCCAAGTAATTTCGTATAGCAGGGAGGAAGAACAGTATATAGGAATACTTAGAAGAAATGGAGTTAGAATGACAGAGTAGAAGGATGAAACCTTCATTAAAATTAATGTTCTAACAATGTGTTTCAGCAGAACTGAGAAGAGACCTGCTAGACCTATTTCTTTATGTACCTCGTGCCACTTAAGATGTCAACTATTTTGAAAGGTTGATGAAAATGAGAGGGGAGAGAGACAAATGACACATGGTTTGGCAAGTCAGCATGCTATTCTAAAAGCTAATATGGGCAGGACAGGTTACTGGAGAAAGAAAGGGTGATCACAACACAACAAGAATTAAAAATAAATAAATTTGATTCTACAAGAAATTACAAAGTCAAAAATTGTAACTTTGGAGGAAAATAATTAAATTTTTAAAGCACTGTTTATTATCAAATTTCTGTTAAATAATTTTTCAAAGCACTAACTCATGTTCTGGAGCTGCTCTCAAAAAAAAAAAAAAAAAAAAGTTTATTTTTAAAAATTTAAAGCTGAGATTCACTCATTCTGTTTATTCCAGAAAATAGAGTGTATGAAAAGCAGAGCTGGCAGAAGGGATGGGCAAAAGTCCAGTAAGAGAAGGTGGGGATGCAAGAAAAAATTTCTATCAATAATGCTAATGAATTTCATCCTTGCCATTCTGGAGCTGTGTTGTTTATGTTTTACAGTTTTTTGGTTGGGGGTTTTTTTTTTTTGTTTGTTTTTGGTTTTTTTTTTTTGGTTGATTGGTGAATTGGAGTATTTTTGGGGTGTTTCCTGTTTTTATTTTTGTGGGGTGAAGGCTAACCTAGGGGTCATGGGTAAAGAATTTTTTTTCTGTTCCTGCATTAAAGACTGTTTCAAATGGACCAGATAAAAGATACAAAGGACATTGTAAAAAACAGCAATTGAAAGCAATTTTACATAGGGCAACAGAGCTAAGAGCTTTCTGAGATAGCATGCTGTTGAAATTTTGCTTCAGCTACAGAAGAACAACAAATTTGAAGTTTAACAAGGACAAGTGCTGGATTCTGCACTTGGAATGGGGCAGCCCTCCATGTATGGACTCACTGGAGAATGAGATGATGGAAAGCAGTGCCACAGAAAGGGACCTGGGGGTCCTGGTCAATGGCAAGTTGAACATAAGTCAGCAGCGCCCTGGCAGCCAGGAGGGCCAAGCATGTCCTGGGGAGCATCAGTCACTGCATGGCCAGCTGGGCAAGGCAGGAGATTGTCCTGGTCTGCTGTGAGCTGGGGTGGCCTCACCTCAAGTCCTGAGCCTAGTATTTGCCACAATATAAAAAGACATTTAACTGTTAGAGAGCATCTGAAGGTGGGCCATGAGGATCAAGAAGGGCTTTGAGGGGAAGCTGAATGAGGAGCCGCTGAGGTCACTTGGTCTGCTCAGCCTGGAGGAGGCTGAGAACAGACCTAATCGCAGTCTGCAACTTCCTCATGAGGAGGGGCAGACACTGATCTCCTTTGTCTGGTGATCAGTGACAGGCCCCAAGGAAGTGGCCTGATGTTGAGTCAGGGAGGGTTGGGTTGGATATTAGAAAAAGACTTTTCACCCAGAGGGTGGCTGGGCACTGGGACAGGCTCCCCAGAGAAGTGGTCACAGCATCAACCTGACAGAATTCAAAAAGCATGTGGACAATAGTCACAGGAACATGGTGTGACTCTTGGGGATGGTGCTGTGCAGGGCCAGAAGCTGGACTCCGATGATCCTTTTGGGTCCCTTTCAGATTGGACTATTCTGTGATTCTGAGTGCTATGCTGGGTAAATTGGTAATTGCAGAAAGGATCTGCCTTTTAGGAGCACATCAGAACTTTGTTCTTTAAACTTTAAAAAGTTGTTAGTCTTTAATCTGTTGTTCTGTCCTTTCTTCTGGTGTTATATCTTCCTTGTAATATAAGCTATTTACTGTCTAAAAGTAAAATAAAAATAAACTACATAAACATGATTTTATGGGCAACAAAATTGAAATATTCAAATCAGTCAGTTCAATGACAGGTGTATATTCCGAAGAACACCTAAAGGAATGCATTTTACTTCCTACTTTATGTGCTACTTTCTGATCACTGGAGACCAATTGAATACTGAATTACTTTGGATCAAATTAAAAAAAAAAATAATCTTTGATCTCCGTACAAGCTAAACAAACATTTTATAAAGTATGATGGCACCAGAGGGTAAGGATCTCGATGGGAGACAAAGAACAAGTTTACTCTATTTTTCTAACTTTCACAATATGGCACAAGAGCACAAAGGAGCAAATACCTTCATGGAGAGCCCACTAGAATCTTTGGAAAGACTTCTACAGAAGCATATATGTTCACCCCATGATGCTATAGAATTGCTCTGAAAGGTACTATGAACAGAAAGCCTCCATATAAAATGTATTTTTGATGACCCACAACCACAAACTAGAAAAAGTAGTTTTAGCCTAGGGATAAAGAATAAAATTCATGAAGACAGCAAAGTGATTTAGAAGCCCACGCTGGGGCCAAGTTCCAAAACTGAAGCATGTTTGTAAGCTCAGCTCCTATGGCGAACATTAAACTTATTACAGGATGCAATGAACTCAGTGGTGCCAAAACTAGATTTTGGTGCCAAAACCAGTACCTGAGCTAGTAAATTTAAAATTGTCACATCTGTGATTACAAGACTACCTTAAGGGTTATTGACTAAAATGCCTAGTTAATTAAGGAAAATTGGACATAGGATTCTTAGCTGGCTTAGACCCTTTAGAAACATATTGAGTATGAGTCAGCTTTACAAGGCCCAAAGAGTCTTTAACTATCATTGTCATCAGAGGAAAATGGAAGTATAGGAAGAAAACCAGCAAAACATAAGTGTGAGAGTCAACAGAATGAAGAAGAAGAGGTGGTTTTAGTTTGTTTCTTTTTAATGTAGCAACTTCTGTACAGTGTTTAATATTTAATAAAATACAAGATTGATTTCATCATAAATTTATCTACAGGTAGACTTGATGATATTAAAGATCTTTTTTAAGCTAAATGTTTCTATGATTTTATGGCTCTATCTATAAACACAGTGATTAAACGTGGTGTTTATATATTTCTATATATAATATATGTCTGCATACATTATATATGTCTACATACATTATTGATGCTGCTAAGTACAATATGACAAACTAAGTGGTTGACCAGGCATAAAACCAATGCACTGTGCTGGGAAACATGCATATAATGATTAATGGATTGAATAAATACTACATATAGAGTTATCTCCCTTCTGAATATTCCCAGTTACCCTAGATAATTAATTGTTGATTCATCACATTTTACTGCATACTTTGTCAAGTAAAAGAATGTTTCAAAATATGTACGTTCTATCAAAAGATTTCTGTTCTTGTTCAGTAACCACGTATTGTTCAGCCTTTTCAACAAAGAGGTCAGATCAGAGAAATGCAGTTGCTAATACAGAAGTAACTTCATGAGAAAAAACTTAAAAACGGTATGTTGTGGTTGTCATGTTCTGAATATAGAAGATTTTTCAGAGCAAAGATACCTATAGTTTGCTCCAATATTAACCTGTAGCAACCATATGCAAGGATCGTGTTAAAAATGTTTGCATTTAATTTATGGTGAATACTATATCCTAATCCTAATCTACTGAAAGCAGCACTTCAGCTTAATTATAAGACTTTTCTGTGATGGCAAGGCAAAGAACTGCTCAATAAAATCTGGTCTCTTCTTTTGGAATTTTTGGACAAGCTTTAGTAGATCACAAGTTCTGAGTGATAATTGGACTTATTTTTCTAATTTGTTTTACCGCTTGCCCAATAAGTTTTTGTTCACAGCTGCTCCATCCTATATACTCTCCATCTGAAATTCTTTCACAATGTTTGGTGCCAAATATTCTGGCTTACTGCTTGGATACTTGTGGAGTAACTTTTTTCTAGAATTTGAATTAATTTTCTGATCCTTGAAGCTGCACGTAATTGTGTATTATTTGGAATGGTGATTTCACAACAGTCTGCAGTAATGACTTCTGGTTTGCTTTTGCCAAGGTAGGCACATATTTTTTAATTCTTGCATTTCAGTTTGATATCATTGAGACCAAAATATATTTGCCTGGGCTCATTTAAGGTGAAGAGTCCCTTTGGTATTCACATTATTCCTTTTGTCACTTTCTTTTTTCTAATCTGTCCTGTCAGGATCTCATATATTAATTTTTCTTTCAGTTAAAATGGCACAGGTCTGATATTGCCCTCATTACCCAAACTGTTATTTCTCCCTCTGGCCTCACCGACTGTATTAAATGATGTTTCTTTTGGGGGAGTCCAGCAATGACATTCTGAGTAATGCTTTAAACAATGGGTCTCAAACTGGATTTAATTTACATTTAGTGAGACATGTATGGTATGGAGAATTAATTATTACTGACTGTTGAACATGAGTTTTGAGAATTAATAGTTAAGGAATGAATAGTATATTTATTACATTGAGGGTTGCAGAATATCAATTATATTTCTTTCCAGTAATGAAGTGCTATTTGTTTGACATAAGTTAATTATTTAGTCAGGTTTAAAAGAATAATTATCTAATCTCTGTAAACAGGGTCTGTTAATTAAAACAAATAGACTGAAAGCTGAACACACACACACAAAAAAAAAAAAAAGAATGGATTTTTGTTTTTTAACTACCTCTTTTTTTCCTAAATGTTTTACTACCAGAAATTTTGAATTTCATGGCTTCTGCCAGGATTATCCAAATTAAGTTGTGTCAAAATATGTTTTATCCATAAATTTATACTCAATCCACTATCAACAAGGGATAAATGAGGTATCATATTTTCAAGATACAGTTCTTTGTAGGGTGTAGGTTTTGGTGGGTTTTTTGGTTGGATTTTGTTTTGTTTTTTTATTTGTTTGGAGGGTTTTTTGGGTTTTGTTCTTGTTTGGTTGGTTTGGTTTGGTTTGGTTTGGTTTGGTTTGGTTTGGTTTGGTTTGGTTTGGTTTGGTTTGAGTCTGCTTTGTTTTTTTTCCCATCTTTGGACTGAAGTAAATCTGCAATAAACTAATACATAAAAAAGTTTCCTTTGTATATTATACACTTCAGAGAAATTTGATTCCAGAGTTCTGGTAGCTTAATAATTTCAATAAATAATAATAAATAATTTTCAATACAGCATATTGGTTTGGTAATTTTGTTTGTGTTGGTTTTGGTTTTTTTAACAGTCTGACATTACAGTTTAATTTTTCATAGATTTAAAATTTTCTGACTGGCCTTTATATCATACCACTTTTACATGACAACTCTTGCAAAATTATATTAAAGTATTTCACATAGATATTTAATGAATGTTTCAAAAATTGTTAACTACTGGCAGTACAATGGACCTGTTCATCATCTTGCTCCTTCTGCACTCATTGGCCTTTGCAAAGTGAAGGTAAACAAACGTAAAACATGGCAAAATAATTTGTTAATCTTTACCCTACTGTTCATAGGTGTGAGTGCTTAAAGAGAAAGTAAAAGTGACCCTAGTCACTATAGAATATATCTCTCTTCTTCTACTCCCCATTCCTGGTTGCGAGGTTGATCACATGAACTGAAGTGTAATTTTAATTCTTGTAGTTCTGTCAGACAAAAGATTTCCAAATTTTGATACTGCTTATATCCTTGAACTGATACATGTGTATGGTATTAAATTGATCTTTCTGTTTTCTTTTGTTTTGATTGGGTAGCCAGTCCACTTTTTCTTCTATAAGCCACTATAATAAGGCTATAAACAATGCAGGAATCAAGTGACCACCCAATCAAATTATAAAATATTGAAAAGGTCAAAAGAGTGCAGCTCACTACAAAGATTCATTGAATATAAATTAGACATTAAACTCATGATATCTCATCCCCTTGACTGAGTAGTAATGAGAATGGAAAATGGCAGAAAATTACTCCTTTCTTATTACAAAGCTTGTAATGAAAATGTGAAACTTAGTAGTAACATAACCTGTTCTCATTACAGTCTTCAGGAAAGGATCTTTGTGGTCTTCTTCAGATGTCATAGCTGTGATTTTTCTCCATAATAAAATAGTACAGTGACTGTGGTTACATTGCATACTACTCCTTTGCATAGGTTTCTGCACTGCACAACTGCCCTAAAGTGACAAACTTTTTCATTCATTGACACTGGAATTTCTACTGTACCTACACTTTATACCAATGCAAAAATACATCTGTATAAGATGTATTTTCAGTGCTGCCTAAACTAGTTAGATGCCCACATCCTGTTGAATTTCTGTGTAACGTGCAGACTGAGGTTTCTCGGAGCATTTTCAGAAGTCGAGCTTGAGAGAAAATTAATAACCCAGGGATGATTATCCAAATAAATATGTACACATTGTCATTGATTGCAAATTATCAATGAGATAAACACCAGAAATGTGTTTACATATCTACACACAAACAAATTTCTGAAAGAAAGGACCCATGAATATCTATTTTCCACATTAAATTCCTCTGTGCCCACAACATCAAATTTATCACACAGAATTTTACTGTCTTCTTTGACTTTGAAGTGCTTCCAGGCTTTTCCATAACAGTGTTTAGACTGTGAGGCCAGGAAAAGTAATACAAAACAAAGTAATGCAACTGAACAAAACTTTATTTTGCTTTCTGTGTAAAGGTAGGTATAAAATAACTTACCTTGATGAAAGTATATTAGTTAGCGTTCATTTCTGTTCTCAGCAACTGAACACAAGTCAAAGAAAAACGAGTACATTTGTTTTTGATACTGAAAAATTCATGCCAGAGCACTTTGGTTATGAAATATGAGGAGAAAAAAATATATCACATAGTGTTAAATTAAGTTATCAGAATTACCTGTTTCCTACTCCAGAGAAGTGATGGCATGCATTTGTTATGGTAGGCAGAGCAATCTCTCCACACAGGCTCTGCATAGGAATGCCTCCTGGCAGATGGCCTCACATCTCACATATCCTGTCCTGGGACTCATGTAACAAGTATGATTATTTAGCCATAAAGGCTGGTCTGTTATGAATTTTACATGACCACATTGGTAATGAAACCAACCACAGTGCGCCTCTGCAACCCAGTAAATCCCTGATGCCATGGGAAGGGATTGTTATAAAATGTGGAAGGTTGTAATGAACTAGAGAGAAAAGGTCTTCTAGAGGAGAAGAAATTCCCAACCCACTCATCTGCATACAGACACACTTGCAAATTTATACATATTTTTCTAAGTCTATAGAAACTCACATGCCAGTCAGAGACAGCCAAACTGAAGGTCTTTCCATGCAAGCTGCAGTCCACTTTGTGCAGTGGAAAATGATGGCATGCAACTCTGTGGCTGCTCCAAATACCCTTGAGAGCTGCAGGTTGCAGAACTACCCACAGGCAACCCAGGAAAAGCATCTGCAACAGCACAGCAACATGGCCTATCTAAATCATGCTGGCAGCAGCTCCGGTTCTTGAAACACTCTACAACCTGCAAAGTAGAAAAGAGCTAATCTCACCTCTTCCCCCTGATCTGTCTGTACAAGTGTATGAAATTACTTCAACTATCAACCTACATGTATTTTCTTGAGGTGGTTGGTAAGTATGTGCAATATACATATGCTCATGTAAACACACACTTTCTTATGTATCCTCTCCAGGATCTCCAAATGGATTTGTTTTTCTCTGAAAGTGGCCATGAAAATGCCCATGTTTTATTTGCCATTTTTTGCAAAATTATTGACAACTTCTAAAAGCAATCTCCTCTTCCTAATTTTTAAAGCTATTAATTTATTGAATCTTTTTTCATTAATCAAATTTTTTTAAAATTTTTTTTCAAAAATTTCTTTCAATCAAAAATATTTTTTTTTTCAATCTTTCTTTCTATTTCAGAATCAATTTCTTTAGCAAAGTATTTTAGGATATGCCAGTTAATTTCATGTCAATACCTATGAAAAAAAAAAAAAGACTTTGACATTTAAGTATTGACAGAATGCACTGCATTCTAGGATGGCAGAATTGCACTGCAGATCCAAAAAGGACCAGGTACACTGCAGATTTCTGTTCACACCAAGGGACCCTGCCTGAATGAAGCCAAATTCTCTCCAGTATCCTTGTGCAGGCTATGGGGACACACAGCTTAGAGCAGATCAATGGCACTAGCAAACTATCAACCTGGTAGGATCAGCAAATCTACCAATACCTAAGGCCAATGCCACAGATATATTAGCATCTAAAATGTTCCTGAGACTTTGCTGAAAAAAAACACTTGCAGTAAATTTTTGTCTCTGTACCAAAAACACACTAGCATGAAGATACATGCTCAGTAGCTGTCTACCAATTTTTTGTCCCACAAAAACTTCACAGGTGTTGGTAAATGTCTATGGAATATTTTCTTAAATGAAAAATTATATTTAACTTTTTTCTTTCAGTTTCCTGAGAATTAAACTACAAATTTCACATTATCCTCTGTCATGGGTGTATATGATTTCCCACCTTGTGTCTAAATACTCTCTTTCCAATACATATTTTGAAATAATTCTTATTTTATTCTGGTTTTCTTTATGTAGAGTCTCTGAGAATTCATCTATAGGACCAGAATTTTCCATGTCATTTAATATCAAGAGGTGCCTTCCAGAAGTGACTGTTTTCCAGATATGCTCATCTGTGTAGTTAAGGCCTTGGTAGATGAGAGGTGAGAATCACTCTTTCCATTGTTTAATTTCTACTCTAGTAATCACCATTCACAAATAGTAGCCCTCCTCTTTGCATCTTCTGTCTTTGTAGCATCATACTCTTGCTTCATGAGGCATCTAATTTTCTTCTGAATGACACTATTCTTGAGAATTCAGTGCATCAAAATTTGCATGTCCAATGGGAGCCGTTAAAGATTTTCCTGATCTGTGAAAATTTAGCATTACAATTGTGCCCTTCACCCATTAACCCACTTGAGCAAAATTGATTAAACATCCTTCTCTGGGCTCATTTGGCCAACAACTTCAAAAATTTTATTATTGTTTGAAAGTACAGATCCATAATTCAATGCCCTTTGCATTGAATGAAGCCATAGTTCCTGACCTGATTGTGTGAATTACTGATAGTGGTCAATAGAACTGCGTTGCTTTTGAGTAACAGCAAAGCTTTAGAGCTTCCCTCCTGAATCACAAATTTACTATTTTTAGTATTATTATAGGAGAATTATTTTTAAGTACATTTACAATTCCAAAGCTAATAATTGAATATAAGATTAGAACCTATTATATGGAAACTTAACTGTTTGCAGAGATAGAACGTATTTAAGACATACTGTGTAAAGAGATGCTTGAATGGCTAATACCTGTGAGTGACTCAAAGAATACAGTGATGAAAAAATTCTTCCAGCTACTTGAATTAGTGCTCTTTGGGAAGAGGAAAAAAGAAAAGTTGTTAGACTGAAAACTATTTGTCACAAATCTCTTGATCTCTTGATCATTTATCCTGAATTTGATCATGCATATTTCCATCCTTCCCAGCAAGGCATGCTTACCTCAGCAGACTGCCTCAAGTAGGATTTAAACAATAATTATGCATGTGCTTAATAGTGGATAGAGAGTTAAAAACAACTTTGTGAGCACTAGTAATCTTAAGCAAGAAAGTATATTTTGTTTTAAATTTAAACACAAAAATGGTTAGAACGTACTCAAAATGCAGGGTCCAAAATGCAGTGCAATCTCTTTTGGATCTGTAGTAGAGCAAGGATGATGACTGAATCTTCACCACCACCACCAAAGAAAACCTTTTAATGGATTTGATAAACAATAATTTACCATATGATTAAGTTACTCCATCTGCTTCCTCTGAAAAAAGGCTCTTAAGCAAATGAACATTATTAAATTGATCTTCAAGTCAAACCTTTAAAAAGAATATGCTGAGATTCTATTTTTGGGACTGATGTAAACATAAATTTATACCACTGTATGGTGAAATAGCTTTACTTGGAACTTTCACCCATTATCTCTTACAGATTAGTCTATGATGCAACGACACGAAAGCTGGTATTGTTATAAAAACAATTACTATTTCAGGAAACTGGCCTTCTTGAGAACCTCTCTTTTCTGGGAAAAAAATGTCAAGAGTAAGTGAACATGGTGTACTGAGGTGAGCAATTTGACAAGAGAAGAACAGGAGGTGGTAGAGAAAAAAGCAAACTATGACTATCCCACTCCCCCACTTCTGATCATCCATGATTGTTGACTAGAAACTATATTCATAAAGGAGAATGGAAAGTTACTCTCCAGTCTCAAAGCGGACACCTTTAGTTGTGTAAATTGCTGTATAACACAGATATACAAAAATATTTTTTTATTATTTTTTTTCCCTGTTGCCATTAAATTGTTGTTGATTAACCAAAATTTAGAATAAGGTGTGTATTAAATGAAGATCCTTCGGCATTTGGCTAAAAACAGCATTAGCTTCACTCAGGCTACTAATTCTTACTGTGAAAAAGGTCAGTACAATGACATTAGTAAAGCAGAGATATTTCTCAGCCTCCTACTTTGTCTACCATGTAAAAAAACAAGAAAATTGTACACTATTCTTTGGCTAGCACAAGAGCATGACCTGTGAAGTAAAGCTGGGTTGGAAAGATATTAAAATATTTTAAATTAATAAAATCAAAACAAACCAAACAAAAATAAACAAACTTCTGGACAATCTCATTTTATTCTTAAGGTCAAATTATTCTGTCCAAGAATAAATGAGTTGATCTGAAGAAAAAGTCTGAGCATCTTATGGATGAGTTTGGAATCTAGATGTTGACAAAGTATCTCCTTTCTAGTCTCTAGGACCTCTGGTATTATATTGTTTATTATCTGCCTACTTGTGGATCAAATGGAAAAGGTCACTTGCATTAGTCAAAAGACCTGTAATGCTCTCAGGAGTCAGAAATTATCTGAAATTTTACGCTTGTTCTTTATAAAACTACTTCTTAATAGGCAGCAACACACACTAGGAGCAGAATATCATTTAGGTATTCCTACTTTACATGCTATGCACACTTACAGTGCACTAACCTGCCAAATGATTTGGAAATTCTTACTGTAATTCTTTGAATTACAATAAACCACATACCTTCATGAGTGTGTGGTGCAAAGTTACTTGGCCTGAATATTTTAAAATGTGCTACATAATTTTAACTCAGCTTTCAAGTAATGAAGCTGTTCTAGCTACACAAAAATCATTCTCTTAGAAACAGCAAATTTGAGCTACACTGACACTCAGGCATATTTCAAGGACACCTTACAAATAGTCCATTGACTATTCTCTAATGAATATTCTCTAGTTCATGAGACAAGAATAAACCAGATGCCAACCGATGATGTAGCTGGCCTGATGACAGAGACTTTATCTGAGATATTTTATCTTTGGATTTATTTTGGATTTTTATCTTTGGATCATTTTATCTTGGACTTTCAACTCCTCAAAACTTTTCAAATGGCCTCAGCAAATACTACATTCTCAAGTTTCTTCCCTGCCGTATGTAAGATGTGGGCAATAACTTTCTTTTTTCCATTTATTTTCCTTAAACTGAGAACAATTGTTGTGCATTGCCTGGTATGGGACAAGATGTGGGGGTTATGGACCCATCTGCTCTTCCACATTCAAAAGAGCTGCCTGAAGGAAGGCCTGGGTGATAGCCTAGTAGAGAATGCTAACATACTCTCTGTCACATTTCTGGTTAATGCCTGGTCTTTGTGTCTTTTATTTCCATTGACTGATAGAAAGGTACATTACTAACCTTGCTTTGCTGGAAGGGCTGCATTATACACGTCAACCCAAGTATTAATCTTTTCTCTATATAAATAGAAACAAAAATCTGTATTGCCTGCACCCCTGGAAGCATTTTTTGAGCAGAATTTGGAAATTTAGATTAAAGGAAAAAGATGTCATATTAAAGAGCAAGCCTACAGCTAACAACCTTGTCCTATGGCATGGGACCTCCTGAGACACAAAGTTCAGTGACAATATAATACAGTACTACAATATTTGCGGTTTCTTTAGGGGGTTGCAATGCATAATGTGAACAGGTTATCCAAAGAGAGCTTTTCCACAATAATTTTTTGTTATTACTATTATTATTGTAATTACTGTGAATCTGTAATGATTGCTTTGTTGCTTTATATTTCCCACTCTGACTCCCAGGTACAGAAATGACAAAACACTTCAACAGATGAAAGGCTGTCCTTAGGGTATTTCCAGCTCAGTAAGACGTGGCAAGTACAAGACAACTCACAAGAAAGCCTATCTTTTAGCAATTTGTAGCTATATTGTGCACAGCCTGAATCTTTTGAGCAGGATCTTTGGGCCACTCTCCTTCTGTCCATTCTGAGTATATCTCCTTGCTCATTGTTCTTCTTTTTTTTCATTTTTTCCCCCTTTCCCTACTTTTTTCTTTAAACAAGGGTAGCTGCAGGCTGCTGCTCTAGTTCCACCAGGGCTTTAGATGTCAGTGTTAGGTCAGATCTGTGAACTCTCCTGTTATGTTAGAAGCCATGAGACAAATCTTAGGTCCCTTGCAGCCCATGAGAATTCTGCCTTTGACTTCAACAGAACATAATAATATACAGATGCTTTGTGCAAAGATCCAGGAAAGGAATAATTTATTTTACTCCACATTTAAGTATTTGACCGTTGATATTTTTGGTCTTTGGATACACAGCTCCTTTGAAATCATAAAATTATATAACTCTACAGTGTAGACTCTCTCATATATGTTTATTAATCTACTCTGCTGAAGGGGGTGAAGATCATTAGCTCTCCTTAACAGACATTAAAATGAAATGAAAGAGGCATTTACCTATGATCATCATAGTGACTGCTAAAAGGAAAAGGAGATAAGCTCAGGGTTTCTCATTTCAAGACCAGGAGCTTACCCTAAGGAGCCAGAATAGCAGCCTGAGAAAGAGGCATTTATTGAGGGTTCTTTCATTGTGTTAATTTAGTTAGTGAAAAAATAATTGGTAGCTTATGCTCTGAAATGGGAGTCAAACTACTACTTCTGTGTTCAATTCTCATAAAACGTATCAGATATTGCAACAATCAAGGACTAAACACATCTAAATTTCATTCAAGTATCAAGTCTGATAGTAAAAGGTTCTAAAATCTTAGAAAATTCGGAGACTTAGAAAGAAGGTTAGGTTTGGAAAGCCCTGGGAAAAGTAGGCCCCGAGAAATGTTTGGCCTTGTGCTTGCTAAAGATCAGGTCAAACTGCACCTGTGTAGTCAGGATATGATAAATGATACAATTGTTAGATGTGATTAGATATAATTATTGTTTAAAGAACATGAGGAACAATGTTAGGGGGCTGAGGGGGATCACGAGAAATCCATGCTTGGGTAAAAACAATGCTTACAATAGAACAATGTAAGTTTAATAATTAATATGTAAGTTGTATAATGATAGAGTATAAAATATGTTCAACTCAAAACCAAATTGGGTCAGATTTGGGTATGTGTACCCCTGACACCCAGAGCTCTTCAATAAAGCACCTTCATATAATCATTCGTGATTATGTGTGTTCCTGAACACTAACAAGCCCACAATTGAACTCAACAGGTAACTAGGTAACTAGTAATAATTTATCAGATGTAATTAATGAACAACCTTTAACAGAATCAGGCCTAAGTTTCTGCATGGATCATAAGTGGGTCAATGGATCAATTAAACTGAGGTGCCTAAACACCACAGCAATCAAATGCTGCTATGGTTAATCCTATCTCTAGTGGAAACTCATCATTTTGAAAACTGGGGGCTTGCTACTCTAAGAGACCGCCAAAAATTGAGTACCTATAGATTCATCAACATCAGAAGTGCTGCAGGTGCTAGAACTGACTATTCACTAGCTAATAAGTACTGAGAGTTAAATGATCATTTAACCATGGTTCTGTAAACACACTAATAAACACTAGCAGGAAGTATATATTCCATCTTTCTGACAGAAATAAGAAGCATGTCTCTGCTCAGAGCTGCCTTGTACCATGTCAGGTTTCCACTTATCGGTCCTCCACTTTATGCTGTTTTGAAAAAATATCAGTTGAAGATGCTCAAAGGTACCATTTTCCAGTCCAGTGCTGCAGAGCAAAAGAGGATATCACAGTTTAAATACATACAAAAAGTTGAGAGAATTCTATTCCTTGTGCAGTTTTTGTGCCACTCCAGAAGGATTTCGGGGAAGGAAAAAAAGGTAAGTATATTACTTCTGGTTTATTTTTATTGAGTTTATATCCAGTGAATGATACCAGTATGTTTTTCATTGGTTTCTATGAATTCTGTAGTAGAGAAGAGTTAATGCATCTGGGAGCATTAAGATAAGCATTGACAGGAGTACAGAAGAGTATGTGACAGCATGGTTACAATGTTAAAAACCGTAATTTATGGTATTGATTGACTGTTGCCATGACTCACCACTGCTGTGCTGGCTGCACACAGTGTGCTGCTGCCAATATCACACTATCCTATGTTCCTATGAGTACCCAGCTGTAATGTAATTCTGTACTAAGACGTTAGCAAAAGAAAGGTAAGCACACATATATTAGAAATACGGATATAGATTTTACAGAAAGGGTGACCTACTGGGTCAAATTTTGCCATTGGCTACTCACCTGTAACAACCAGAGTGAGTGAAGAAATTGCACAGCTGAGGTTGTTGAATCTCATAAGAATCACAGTTTGGCTTGCTTGTCTGTACATAGCATTTTATATTGATGCTACTTTTTCAGGCTGCACATTTCCACCTGTAAATAAATATGCCAGAGTGCAAAAAATATTAATTTCTTAAATCCTTATCTGGACTGGTAAATGTGGGTTCTGTTTTACATAACTGTGAAGGAAATGCAGTCCTCGCTTATTTTAATAAGACATTAGGATGCTTACTGAAAAAAACCCAAAAAAACTCTGATAACAACCTAGGAAGAAATATTGATATGTTCTTAGATGTAGTCATACAGTCCCTCTACAATTCTGAAGTTCTTCCTGGTTTGCCCTCTTGGATGACAACTTCATGTCCTCAAAATAATAAGACACAGCATACCCCCATGATGGGCAGACTCTTTTATGCAGCATAACAAAAAGCAAGGACAGACCGGGCATAATTCACAATTCAGGCTCCTCTAAAATTCTGTAGATTCCCTCTGGCTTTGGAGAAACCAAAATGAAGGAGTATGGCAGGTGTATATAAATTCCCTATACTTCAGACACTGATGGAGGAAAACTGAAGGAGCACCTAGGAGGGACTGGAATACTAAAATTCCTGTTCTTTAGTTAATAAACATATATTTACATTTGTTTGATCTCCAAATTTTGAGTAAGATTAGTTAAAAAGATTGCAGTCAAAAACTTAATGGTTGATTGAACTTCAATTTCAGTTAGTGAAAGTCAAGATAAGTTGTAGCATGAAACTGCTTTATTGACTCTGTAATGGACAAAGATCAGATTGTCCATGCTGAGTAAGAATCATTAAGAAAACATTTCTGATACTGTGGCTCTCCAAAGTAGTAAAAATTGCCTTCAGACTTTCAAGAGAACAAATTGTCTCACAACAACTTGTTCCTTCCTTTCTTAAGAAACAACTCGGGTAGGGTGGAAAAAAGATACAGCTGTAAAACAAGTCTCTTGTGCAGGTTTTTGCAGATTTCCTTCAATAACAAAGTTAAAACAACTAAATTACATTAACAAGTACATACCACTACAATATATGTTCTTATGCTATGTGCATTTTTGCTGTTCAAGGGAAATAATCAAGTGTTGTCCGTGGTACCACAGTGCAACCACAGTATATATCACAATGTCTTCTCTGAGCCTTCAACAGAACAATTCTGGTCCTTGGCTGAGTTTGAATAACCAAATAGAGGAAGCTGTTTAAGACTCAAGTATAAGAAATAAGGATAGGCACGTACCATAAGATGGTGAGAAAATGAGAAGGAAACACTGAAAATATTAAGTAACTTGTTCAGCTTTGAAACCTCAAGGTTATTTTTGTTTTACTTTAACGGGTAAGAATTCTACTTGTGTGTCTGGCTGCAAAATCAGGATTTTTTCAGTCCCACTGCCAATGAAAGAATTGAGCATGACAGTCAAATATTCAGAAGTGTAGAGGCAAAATGTCAAAACTGAGTACATATTTCTAAGCAGAACTTTTGTGCATTTCTAGAGACAAGCAGTCATGATTTTTGTACACAAAGGTGGCAGGTTGGAGTATATGCTCTGTATTGTAAAGACATTTTAGTTACAGGGTTTTTTAAAATAATAATTAAACTCTTAAAATAAATGGAATAAATTAGGTGACAGAATGGAAGGTATCAAGGTATCAGCACAAGATAATTTTGGAAGGGAACAAAACACTGGTTGGTGCAAAATAAAAAAATAATACAAAAAAATAAAATATGTATTTATGTTTTGCTTGGACTTTCTGATGAAACAATCCCAAACATTTTTGCTGGCCACTTAATGCCACCCTGAACCTAGACTTCAAGAAGTAAACAGAATTCTGATACCTGCCACTTCCATTATCTCCTTCACAGTCCTTTATGTCTGAGGGTGAATAATTTCAGGCTTTGTCTTATTCTTACAACGTGAAGAGCTTTGTGGAACAGCTTTTTCAAGTAACATTTCAAAAAACAGAGCTCTAATGATTTCATTAACATAAAGTCTGTTCACAGATTTAACTGTAACTGAGCCAATGCATTGCCATTGCAGTGAGATTTAACAAAATCCATTAAACCTGTATGTGTTCATTTATTACCCCTTAACTTAAATTTTAATGTAAGAAATGTACAGGACAATAATTTATTTGAAAATTTGACAATTTCATATGTAAACATTTTCAGAAGGATTGAATACATTTCGTTGTTTAGAAAAATTGTCTTTAAAGAGAATTGGTCAGTATTGCATATTCTTCATAATAACATATGAAAATATAATGAAAATAGGGAAGATGATTGACAAAATTGCCTTTATTTTCTGTATCATCTGTAGAGTGAATAGCTAAGAATTATGCTGTCTTCTATTTTATTAATAAGTACAGTTTAGTCATTAATTTATTTCTTTTATGAATATTAACTGGGATGATTAAATAAAAATATTACCAAAGAAAAATACATCACTTTTAAAAAGGGCATCACCTCTTTCTGACTCAAACTGGATTTCATTTGGGGTAGACATCATACCAAACATGGCAAATAAACCCATATATGTTACTGCAGTTGTTCTAACTAGATAGTAGATAAGAACTTCATTTGAAGGCTTTACATTGCTTCAGATGCTTTTTGCATTATAATTGCTTACATAGGTGGCTGGTAGAAGCATCACCCTAATTCTGTGCTTCTTTTTTTACCTCCACACATTTTTAAACTGTACTGGTTTGTAGTAATCATTCCTCCACAAATATTCACATCAAGATCTTTAGAAAAGCATTAAAAGCCACCTTGAACATATGAGAGGGTTGAATAGTATCAGGTTAGCCCCTGACAGCATGGTAGTTCATGATTCTTTCTGTAAAGTCAAAATACACTACCTGGCATCTGATTTACCATTGCATAAAAACCAGTCTTCCCAAATTTAATATTTTTAATGATTTTCTAAGGCCTTGGGTGTCACAAGGAGATTTTTTTAATTGGTTATGAATAAAATTTTGGCAAACATTCTCTGAATTTTACGTTGTTCCAAGGGATCAGTGGACCCACCCACAGCTGCCAGCATCCTGCAGCAGCTGCTGTGTGTCAGCCTCCTTCAGCTGTTGGCTGTAATGCACTACCTCTTGCTGTGCAATATCCTTGCTGAGCAGGTCAGGAACATGCTTGAAGTGTCTTGTGTCCTTTTTATGACAGTGCATCCTGTATTTTTGCTATACTCTTACTAGACCATCTCTTCATCCATAAATGTCCACTCTAACTCTTTCCCTTCTGCAGTCATTTGGGACTCCTTTTTCCACAAAATCATGCTCATGCGGCTTTTAAAAAAAAACAAAAACAAAACCAAAACAAAAATACAAACAAAAACTCAACAGAAATCTCATTTTAATCAATCTCATTGAATCAACCTAGTTAGATAAGGTTCTTGAAAAAAAATTTCATTTTCCACCTTTTACATGGATCCTTTCTGAAGCTCATTTTATGATTGCCTGTCACAATAAGGTAACATTGTTTTTCTTTGGAGGTCAGAATCAATTTTTTTTTCTCATTCATACATGGGATAGATCCATGTTTAAACCAGCTAAAGAACTTCTCAAGACTTCAACTAGGTTTATACTGAACTTTATCAATTTGGTCCCCTCATTTCCCACATCTTTTCATTACACATTTAGAAGTTCCTTTTTTATGTTTCTTCATATTCAAGCTATTGGCAATAGTCATGGTGTCTTGTTTGCAAGGTAGCATGGCTGAATGGAGTTAATACTCTTCAATCTGTGCAATGAGAATCTCAGCAAATAGAGAAGAAAACAGAAATCATCATCAGTTTCTCATAGTGCAACATCTCGTTGCAAACTACTCACACTATTTATACAGTAGGAAAATCAATTTTTGAAAATGCCAGATAGAATCTTGACATCTTCATTATTCTAAATGTCACAAATCATAGTGACTTATGTAGACAAATGTTGTCCTTCTAATGATCATGGTCCTTCTGCTATTGTTTACACAAGAGTTTCTGGGAAGTCTTGCATCCTGTAGCCAAAGAAAGCAATTCTGCCATGTCTATGAGCTGGCCACTGATGCTCAAAGTCCTCAGGGCTGAGATCCCTCAGGCATGCTTTGTCAAAACTTGGGTTTTGTGTTCTCTTTTGGCATATTTAGCTGCAACAGAAATTTCTCCAATGACCAAGTAGATATGTCTAATTTTATTTCTTACTTTTTTGTGGTATAACCATAATTTTTTACATATATAGTAGTAACAAACAGCTATTCTGAGTAAACTAGATTGTTCAAAGCTGCAGCATAATGATGCAATGTAGAAAAACACAGACCTATTATGACAGCAGAGCCCTTGAAGTGGAGGACAAGGGATAGAATTCAGGAGGAGAGAGCAGGCATGGGATGAAGAGAGAGGTTGACATTTGAGGACTCCAGAATTAGAAACAGCTCACCAAAGGGCAGGTAAAAAATGCAGCCATGGGTGGTGGGTAAAACAAATCTAAGGGTAACAAAGGGAAAAGCAAACAAGTACTAAACTTATCTAACCCACACTGTATGCAGAAGGTTTCAGTGTGACATGGACTTGCCGACCAAGGAAGACAAGGGTGTAAATCATGTTACCAATTAGCCCCATGTGGACCCTATAGAGAGGAAAAGAACACCATTGTGATTAATTTCACACTTTTTCTTACGAAAAAATAATAAAAAATAACATCACTGTCTTCCTGGTGAATAGTTTGGGACACTGTCAGACCCTTTTAAATAAAGCCCCCTTCCACTTCCAGTCAGATTGAAGTTGCTCGTGTTAGGATTCAGAGGGTTCTGGATGGAGAAGTGTAAGAGCAGCAAAATGAAATAAGTACTAGAAAAAGTGTGTATAAATTTTTGAACTGTATTGTATTATTTATTGTTGTTAAGCCTTTTTCTGTAGTAGTTTATCTTCTTTCTTTTGTTTTCCATAAACTAATTAGATCTGTACTAACATTTATTTCATTAGGCTTTTAAGATTTCAATGACACTAAAAATAAATTTGTAGCTTCTCATGTGAGGGTATGTTTCTGTTTTGCCAATACAATATTTTGAGTGTAATGGGCTATCTGATTAATGTAGAAATATTCCTCCAGAAATCTATATCTGAACTACTCACCTTAAGCTTCCTTTGGAAGCAATAAAAATCAGCCCATGATCAATGGTGTCAAAGATGTAATTCATCTTATAGCAAACATTTAAATTATATTCTGTTTCTAATGATTTTAAAGGGATTTTCAATTTGTAGCTTTGACAGAACACTTACACTGGGGTCTTCTGAAGTTAGAGATGTGTTCCAGTTTTTCATTTTTCCATTGTGTTTAGTACATGAAAGTTAGCACAGCTTTTGTTTTTATATTGTGTCAGAAGCTTATACTTTAGCACACATTCAGCACAACAAAAAGAGTATAGCTTTGAAGTAGCTAATACCATGTTGCAGGGATTGAAGTAATCACGCTGCTTCAGTATTTTGATCAGAAGCAACAAAAAAATCAGCACAGCGAGCCTTTATCTGTCATATACACCACCACAGTCTTTTGGAGACCATGTACCCATATAAATAAAGCTGGGAAGGCTGCTCTTTTTCCATGTTCCTGACACCCTTTTCTCTCAAACCTTCCTGCAGTTGTTCTTACAATAGTATGTCTCATAAAGTAAAATCATCAGATGTTGTAATCAGAGTATTATTGTTTACTGTAATGCTATCGGAATATTTACTAGGAAAAGGTCTGCTCTAACGTACAACATGATACAACAGGAAAGGAAAACGGTCATCCAATCTGACATTATTTTTCCCCCTTTCCAGCCTCCTTAGCAGCAGAGCTAAGAAGCAGTTTATAGTTTCTCCATCCACAAAACACACAAAAAATTATCATTCAGTTGAGTGTGACACTGCTCATCTGTCATGGTTTTACTTCAGTTAGGGAGGCTTCCAAACCTCAAAGATAAATAACAAACAACAATTTCAAAGATAAAAGTAAACGTGTAATATTCCAAATATTTACAAAAAGATAATTGGTAATTCTACTCAGCTTTCCCTTCAAGAAATAAATTAATCTGGATCCTGTACTGGAAGCAATCAGCATCCTCTCCAAACAGGACCAACAAGAGAACGCTGCAATTACTAAGTGTGGGCACAGCCTTGATTTATAATGAACCATGAAATAAAATACTTTATATACATTAACACAAAACACTTTGCATTCTTGCAGTGATTTGATCTTTAAATTTTAATTTTGTGCTACTGAAAAAGTGGCTCAGATCTTTGATTGAAAAGCTTTTTACATGCAAAAGACTTTTTTCCTTACTTTACTAGCTTGCTTTAAGTAACCAATAAGTGTTTCTTGCTTTTCATTAACTAATGAAAGACTAATATAAAGATATTGGTGAGAAGCATATTTTGAAACTTGTTACAAGTTGGAAATACCCATCCTTATGTATTTTATTATTAATTTGTCGCACCAAGTTACAGAGGGTGTCTTATTTTCACTGGTTATTTAGAATAAAAATCTTCTATAGGCAAAAGGAACATATCCAAGAATTGTACTGTTAGTCTGATTAAATCTCAACACAATAACCACAGAATTATTATTACTGTCCTACCCACCTACCCTCCCCTCTTCCCCTTTTGCCAAATCATGCTCATACTTCTCCACTCAGCATTTTTACCCAGGATCATATGGGTAGCACTGAATAAGTGCTTATTTTTACAACCTCTATGTTATATGTCTATAAATGTGTATTAAAGTGTCGTGGTTTTGAACTAGTAATTAACAAACAAGGGGGAAAAAAGAATTATTATTTTTTTGCTGTGAGATATGGATTAAAATAAGAGCAAACCAGGCATAAAACTTAAAAGGAATAAAGAGAAGTTTATTGACAAACTACAAGAATAAGAACACCAGAATAAACTTTTAGAAAAACCTTTTCATTTCTTACTGCTCACTATTCTTTTGTTCACATGACAACAGAGACAAAAACTTTATAATTTTGATGGTTTAAACAGTTCTAATTCTTTTTATAGTCTTTTCCTCAGTTTCTGTAGAGAAACAGAAGTTCTTTTCTGTTAATTTATGGAGTTTTTCACAAGAAAACTATTTTGTTATAGTTTCTCGTTCTTCTGATATCAGCTGCTCAGAGCTGTTATTATCAGAGCCCACCCCTCCTATTCCACATCACTCTGAAATGTTATAGGTCATTAGTTTGGGGATAGTATTTTTAAGGATAAGTGAGTCAAAGGCAAAAAAGTATTCTTCATCTGCTCCTGTGAGCTTCACTAGAAAACAGTTTTCTCATTGCCTCTCAAGGCTTCAAATCTCCCAGCACTTCACTATACCACAATTACTCCACTTTTTACTCAAATTTACACTTTGAACACTTTATTCCTCCCCATACTCTATTATGAATTAAAGGAGTTCTTTTCAGGACTTCATTGTCTATTTCCATAGTTTTAACAGAAAGATATTTCAGCTTAATTAAAGCATCTTCTTAATTCTCTACCTTTCTTGAAGTTTTCTTTTCTTTCTTGCCACTAGTAGTTTATAAAGTCTCTTTTCATGTGGATCACTCTCCTTTTCTTTTTCTGGACGAAAAGATTAATCCGCAAGTTTCATCTGGATAAGAAAGAGTTAAAATCTTGCCCAGGCTTTTGTAGATGGTTCTGTGATCTCTGCCGGAGCAGCAGCTGGAGCTGTCTTCGATAGAAGATTCTTCATGGCTGCTCTGGAGAGTGTGGTCCCTGTCTCAGCCTGCCGCAGGTCCAAAGCTTTTCTTCTTTACTCGGCAGTTTTCTGGTAAATTCTATCACAGCAAAACCTGCAGCTAAGCCAGGAACCGGCCTGGCCCGGCTTAGCCCGGGGCAAGCCCCCGCCGGCCCCCATCTCCCGGGCGGGAGAACGGCAGGCCCAGCCTGGCCCCCGCCCAGCCGCATGGCCTGGGCAGGGAATGAGAGGCTTGGAGCTCCGCCACCCTTCACAGCCAGGAAACAAAGAGGCCCTACAGACTTCTGGGTGTACACTTTAAGGTGGGGTTCACAAGTTGATTCTACTTTTCAATGGCTAAAACTGCTGTCAATTCTCAGCAATGACCGATAATTGGTCAGGAGAAAAGACTCCCAAGAGCCCCCAGCAACTTTAACTTCCTTAAAGGTAAACTAACCTCATGACATAAAGTTATGTATATTTTTGTGTCTTAGTATACATATATACACCACAGAGTTGAACAAAAGTTTAAGTATAGGATGTTAGGGTCCCTAAATCATTAGAGAATTTGTTTTAGATACACAAACTAAAACATGTCTCCAGAAAGGTCCAGAAAAATCCAAATTTGTCCAACAAACACTGAAGCACGTGCTGTGAGCTTGATCTGGTCTGTTATTTTCTATGGCAACATCATATTTACTGCACTAAAAGGTTATAAATTCTTCTAAAACGAAACCAAAGATTAGCTATGGGGATGTAATTCAAAGAATTTTGGGCATCATTGAGGCCATGTTAGAAGACCATTTTTAGAGTTATAAAGGATAGCTTTCTAATAATAAAAAGAAGACCCGTGCATGAACAAATAAAGATCAATATTCTAAGCTGTGTGAGACAGGGTGGAAAACCATGAAGTCATAGACACAGAATACTGGTACTTTCTGTTGATGAGGATGGGGCAAATTCCCTCTTCAGGCCACCAGGCACAGAACAAAACAAAACAGGGTTCATTCAAAGGAAGGAAGTTAAATTTATATATATTTATATATATATAAATATATATTTGTATATATGTAATCACAAAAAAAATTTACAATAAAGGATGGGAAGCAGAATAAATTGCCTGAGTTGGTTGTACCGTGCCATTTCTGAATAGAGAAACAGTCCAGAATAACATAACGGAAAAACATAATTAGATACATCACATCACTATACTCCTTTAGAGATAGTTGTTGGAATTAGCAGTCTTTAGGAACCTTTCTCATTTTTCTCTCAGATTCAGGAAACAAAATAATTAAATTGTTAGTGCCTACCAACATTCAACATTCCACTGTAAGAGACTACTAAGACTTTGGTTAGTGTTGCTTATTTCTTCTGATATATTGACCTAAAGTGGTGATGGTACTTGCTGTTTTTAGAGTCATGAAGAGTTTAAGTAGTAACAGCACAAAGATGTTGCACTCATTGTGGTTTTTCACTACAATTCTGCATAATCACCATATGCCCAGTTCTTATTTCACCAGCAGTGCTTTAGTTTGAGTAATAGGACTGATTCCAGAGTATATATTCTTGGCACCCTGTAAGCAGATCCTGTGATTTTAAGCATACACGGCGATTCAGTCCTCTCTGAAACAAAATTCACACTATTTTGCCAGGTTTTTTTTTTTTATTATTATGAAAACACACTGTTGCAAAACTTCTGAAGGTGAATCCTAGAGTCTCATCCATATACAAGTATGAAAAAGACATTTACTGGACAGAAACTTAAATGGCTTGTGTCTTTAGATGAATTTTTGAAAATATGTTGAGTGGAATGACATTTTCCAGAGAATTATTACATTCAAAACATAATTAAGTCACAAATGGAAACAAGGCTCATTTTTTTCCAAGCAAATTGATACTAGCAGAACTACCATACATAAGGACACACACGAACATCTACTTATGCCAGGTAGGAGAAAATGTCTACTCTTCACTCTGAAAAATCAATCTAGAAAAACTAAGGATAAAAATATTAAGCTAAAGCATGTCATGTTACATATTAGTGTTAGGACAAAATATGCTGAATCATAGTATGCTTCTGAACTTTCAGAGTACTTGGGGGAGGTTATATATGTCACATCACTACAAAATCAAATTTGTACTCCAAATATAATTTCAAGTGCACTATTAGTATATAAAACTATCCTTCTTTCATAATCAATTGCTTTCTTAAGAAGAAGAAAAGTGAAGTTCACTGGCTATAAATACCCCAGGCAGAGGGTGGGTCTGCAGTTAGCTGCTGCTGCTGTTTGTTGAGGCACTATATTGCTTCAGGGTTTGAGTGTGAGCCTCTCCTTTGTGGCAAAGCTGGGTGTGTTAATATACCCTGCAGTGATGTTAAAAGGTTTAAAGTGGTAATGCTGTCAAACTAGCTGTGTCACCACTTTCAAAGCTTTAAAGCACAGTTACAGCTTGAAAAATGGTTATAAAACCCCCATATTCCTACCTGGTAGGTCTATTCCCCATATGTATATGATGTATATATGTTAATTTTACTGAATAAAACAAAGGTTTTGTAATATTAGCACTGCAAAACAAAGACCTTTCTGAAAGACTGCATGGGATTTCACTCTGGCTCACTTACCACCATCAAAATTGATAGATGAATTCCAGCTGAAGAATATTTTTTACTGATGACGATGTAGAAGACAGGAAGAGCAGAATCATAGTTTAATTTAGACAGCAGGCAGTTACAAAAATTAATCTTTTAACTCTCTCTCATACATACTCAAACCCCAAAAAAATCAAAGTAAACAAAACCCCCCAAAAAAACCAAAAAAGCAATCAGGCAAAAACTATGAGACAATGGAGATTATTTATCCCACTAATTTTGGTCTTGAGTGTCAGATTTCTTCAAAAGAATGAAAGTGGGGAGCTCCAGTCCTCTGCCACTCAATGACAAAATGTAGTTGACCCTGAGGAATAGGGAATGTGTGCATTTTGTAAATATAAGATTTCAAATTAGATATTTATAAGGACCTTAAATGTGGAATGTGAATTTATACCAATGTTTCTCTTCATTACTTCAACAGTCTTTTTCTGAAGTACCAACACTGTTATGAATGGGGGAATTTTCACACATTTTACACAGGGGAATTTTTTTAAGCATAACCTTCCTTACCAAAAGGACTGACACTTTTTCTGTGTACTTAATGATATTAGTTTCTGAAGCTTTTTTTTAGGCAGTAGCACATATTATTTCAATAACTATCTACTTATCTACCTACCTTCCCATAATTTGCAATTCCTTCTTAGAACCTGTATCAGGCAAAATCACTCTGCCATTATAGTTTTACTGGAGTTTAGACTGTTTATTACTCTTGCCGGTTTGCTCCTGCATGGTTAACACTATGGTCAGCTAAAGAGATATAAAGGATATGGATGCTTTGCATGTCCATATGCAGCTGTTTCTGAAACTCTGGGCAGCACTTTGCAATGCAAATCTCAATACATGTTTGTGCAGGTTCCTCAAATCTGGGACCTCGATGCACTGCACATAGGTTTTTGTTCATTTTGAACTAAACCCATGAAATTTATACCTCTGTACCTTAAAGAACCTTGATATATTTTATTATCAGGAACCATGGCAAATCAGTGGCTCAGTAGTCAAAAAACCTTAAGTTATACGTATATAGTCCGCTTTGCAATTCTCCTTAATGTGAAAAAGTGCAGCAAGTTTTTCTTGGACTGATGCAATCCACAACGAGACCCAAGGACTTAGTTCTTCTAGCTACTTCATTTCTAACCAGTACCACTAACTGTCATATGAATGAGATTAGATAAGAAAGCTACATAAGGCAATTAGTCTTCTCTTTATAGTCAGGAAAGAGATACAACTGCTCAGTATAAACTTCTCTCTTAAGAGCTTACATGTCAGATTTCAAGCTCAGAAGAAATAAAGCACACAAAATAAGGCTGTAGACAACAAACCTGAGGAAGAAACCAATATGTATCCCTAATCAGCATCAGTTGCTTTATCTTATACTGCTTCCATGAAGATGTAATTCAAGCATCTGGAATTCAGGCTGTTCCCAGTTTAAGTCAAATCTGGGGGTCTTTGGAGGGTTTTGTGAGATCAGATCTATCTCCCAGACATCATTTCTCACAGTGACCGCAAGATCCTGACAATAATATTTTCTCACTAGAACCAATAAATTTGCTGTGCTGCAGAAGAAGGTTTGTGAATATGGATCACAGAATTTGCACAGGTGCTTGGCTGAAAAATGACTTTTTATTGCATTCAGCACTAAACACAAAATTAATTTCTTTCAGCTGACACTAAATACAAAATTCATTTCTTTCAGCTGAGCTTTCTTCCATCAATTCCTCATACGTGTAAATCCAATAACCCCTACCCCTTACCTCCAAAAAAATCAATCTGTCTCTCCCAAAGGATATAAAATAAAAAGGATTGTTCATTTCTGTTTTAAAATATTAGGTAGGTTTTAAGGTATCAGGACTTAAAAAACATGAAGATTAAAAGAAAAAAGACACTGAAGCAAAGGCTAAAATCATCTACAAAATTTAGATGGAACCATACGTTTTCATAATGAATACCAGAAAAAAATACATGAGTGATGACTATTCAATGATTTTTATTTCTTCCTCATATTTTCATTTTTTTTCTGTAGGCATCTGACTTTTCTACTCCCATTTTATAGATAAGCAATACACAATGTAACACATGAAGGAAAGTCAGTGGTTTATCTTTGGAAACCTCTTAGCTCACACTTGACCAAAAGTCCAGCAAAATTAAAAAAACAAATTCCAAAATACAAAGGCTATTTCTTACTCTCCTAATTGGCTATTTCAGGGCAATAGAGAATCTTGTGGGTCTGAATATGTGCTAGACACATGTAAAAAATCAGAAATGGTGTTTACACCATTCAATTTGGAAAAAGACTAAAAATATTTCCATCAAGCTGACATAGCTGAGAAATTTATCCTAAATCCCATGTACAAGCTAAATCACACCTTTCTTTCTGAGGTCTTTTTCCTTGTTTCTGATTCACTTACCCATAGTACCCATTTTTGTATGGCATCATCCTTTGGATGAAAAGGCATAATTGTTTTGCTATGGGTGTCCTAATTTCTCTTTTGAAATACATTCTGAGGCTACAGAAGGGCTTATCTAGAAAACATCAGGCAATCTGTAGAAAATACAAGGAGAATATTCTCCTGATTTTTTAGTGCCTCTGAAACTAATGGAGTGCACTCATTGCGTGCACCATATCAAAAATTTTTGACAGATGTCTGGTGACACCAGGTGACTCTGGGATTCTACCAACTCCAGCAGCCACCATATAATTTGTTGTTGGTAAAATGACTGTTAGGAGCATGGCCCTCAATTAAAAATATTTCTTGTCTTTGGATAGAATCAACAAGCAAAAAAAAAGTGAGGTCACAAATTTTCTGAAGTCATTGAGGATAATAATAACAATTGTGAGCACAGTTAACTTCATTTTCTTATTAGCTTGTATGCATATTCCACACATATGCCATCTTAAAAAACACCCCCAATGCCAGAAAATACAAGCAAATTGCAAACATGCAGAAAAAGTCACCTCTACAGTGTTAATTCAGTGTTGTGTTTTTATTACTTGGTCAATCCTTACAGGTGACCCCAGTCTTCCCCTGTAAAAGGATGAATTGCATTCAGGAAAGTAATGAGGTGCTCCAATTTTTTTTCTCTTCTTTTTCTGTAAAGTATAGCCTTAGGTCTTGTTTGCACTACATTATTCAAACTCTGCTTTGAAACCCTTTATTTAGACTTTTTTGTGGTGCCCATGACTATATTTCATGAATGGATGGCAATGCCTTTAGTTTTACAACTGCCTATAAAGTATGCCACAATATTATTCTCATTTTACACTGGGTAGCTAAAGCACCAAGATTTAGAACCATTGATTTTGGGAACTCACTGTCTGGGATGACTCTGACTTGAATGTTCTGCCTGCTCACCCTGCTTGAATCTCACCTCCCAAAGACTGCAGCCTCCACATCAGTCCATCAACATCAGATGCTTTGCTATTTGGGGAACTCCTACCACCAAGCATCAAAAGCAGGTCTTAGAGAAATGGGAAAGGTCATTAGTCAGCCCTCTAAAAAATGTATTTTAATCAGCTTGCCTAGCATCAGGCAAAAATTCTACAGCAGTATCAGGGACAGAAATAGAAATCAGCTTTTCAATGACCTCATCAGGAGGTAACCTTTGTAGCCTTGCCTCATGCATAGTACAAGTTCCTGCTTCTGTAAGAGAGAGGCAGGGGGCCCCTGAGGAAGTAGCCTACCTCATGCTCCAAGGCATTTCATTCTGAATTTCCAGTCTGCCCTCTCTGAGGCTGAAGTTGGGTCTTGTGGTATCAAAGAACGCAGAGATGTGTCATTAACTATGTAACGGGACCTATGCTGGAACAGACCAAAGGTCACTCAGTATCATGTCTAACAATGGTTAATAGAGGTTACTTAGAAGAAAACTGCAAGAAACAGTTAAAACATAGACTGATATAACTTTCTACCTTGCATAAATAAGAAGCCTAAGGTTTCTCTCACACATGCACTCTTTTTTTTTTTTTTAAGGCAGAAGTTGCATCCAGGCTAGTGTGCTTAACAGCCACCAACAAATATTCATGAGATAAAGCTGCCTAATTAATTTCTAAATATTTTTGTTTCCTGCACAATATCTTACAACGAGAACCTTCATAACTATAAAATATGTTTATCCAAAATAGTCCACAGACCCGTTTAGCACATTGTCCTTGTGGAGTAGAACTGAACATTTTAAATTCTTGGGTTCAGAAGAGAAATTATCCTGAATCCTGAACATTAAAGGATGAGTGTTTTAACCCAAATGTACAAATCAAGATAGTGATTTGCCATGTGTAACCCAAGATAGTGAATGCGTCAGGCAAGCTGTTTGAATGTATAGACTGCTCTGGCATTCCAAGTCCTGTTACAGGGGGGAGTTTCTCTGATACACATTGTCTACAGAAATAATTCTTGATTAATGTCTTTTAGAGTTCCCAGCTAATACAAACACAAGGTGTTCACAAATATTCAAGGAGCATTATAGACTCAAAAGCAGATGATATCAAGAAAGCTTTGCTGGTATTACTTAATACACCTGAATGCCCAGTACAAATAGTCCTGCCTACTTTCTCCCTTTGTATAAGTATACACATTTAAACACAGAAATTGGCTGGCCATATTAATATTAAAGAAAGAGTCTATTTGTCTTTGAAACAAAACTGGAAGATGTTAAAAATTATTTTAAAATAATATGTATTTTTAAGTCTCCTCTGCAGAAACATTAGATGCCATTTCACCATATAATGAAATGTTGAGAGCTTCACCTTGAATTTCTTTCATGGAGTCCGTGGAGGTTGCTAAAATACCGAACTCCAAATAACTTAGGAATATTCAACTCTTACGATTAGAAAGGTTCTGCTATGTAACCTTGAAGCATGTATATCTTTCTGACAGATCAGAGTAGTAGCCGTATACCAAAACCACACAGGTATCAGTTAAATGAACCAAAATTCAAGGAAATTATGAAGGACTGACCTTTGTCAGGTAGTCATAAAAAGGAAGAACAATTATATATCACCCCCAAAAGCTTTGTTTTAAAATTTCAGACACTGTTCAGTCCACAATAATCATCCTGACTTAAAAGCAGTAAAATGTTTAGTGGAACAACTTAGGAAAGCAGAATCTATGAGAGAAATTATGCAGTTAATGGAGAATTGCTCAAGTTGTAATTTACTAAATATTGTTGTAGATTCCTTGTGTCAGGTTGCAATAAAAGGAAGATGTTACTAAATTAATTTATACTGGTTAATTAACTCCTAGATACTAACTAACTATGCTTTTTTGCAATGCAAATCCAATATTTTAAGTCAGACACCTGAGGTTAGACATCCAAAGTCTCATAGTACCAATTGCTTTACAGATCTTTAGCTTATACGTGGACTTAAATGGTGTCATGGGGTGACTTTACCTTTAAGATAGCTTTGGGAGCTATTATTGGTCATTTCTAAGAATTGACAGCAGTTTTGACCATTGAAAAGTGAGATCAACTTATGAACACCATGTGGCCGGGCTGGGGCTGGGCTGAGCCTACCGCAGCTCCTGGCCGGGAGATGGGGCCTGCAGGGCTTGCCCCGGGCTCTGGCCGGGCCGGGCCAGTCCCTGGCTCGGCTGCAGTTTTTTTGCTGTGACGGAATTCACCAGAGACTGCCAAGTAAAGAAAAGAAAAAACCTCTTGACCTGCAGCGGGCTGAGACAGTGACCACACTCTCCAGAGCAGCCATGAAGAATCTTCTATCGCAGATGACTCCAGCCGCTGCTCCGGCAGAGATCACAGAACCATCTACAAAGCCTGGGCAAGATTTTAACCTTTTCATTACCCAGAGGAGACTTGCAGATTAATCCTTTTATCCTGAGAGAGAAAAAGAGAGTAATCAACATGTAAAGAGACCTTATAAACTATCAGAGACAGTAAAGAATTAAGCTTCAGAAAAGGTAGAGAATAAGGAGATGCTTTATAAGCGGAAATATTTTTCTGTTAAAGCTATGGAGATGGACAATAGTGTCCTGAAAAAACTCCTTTAATTCATGATAGAGTATATAGGGAGGAATGGAGTGTTCAAAGTTTGGATTTTGAGCAACAGGTGGAGTAATTATGATACAGTGAGTTGCTGGAACAGAAAGAGAGAAGTAATAGTTGAAGATTTGGGGCCGCTTGAGGCAAAGAGAAAACTTCTGTTTTCCAGGGAATCTCACAGAGACAGATGAAGAGAACTTTTGCCTTTGAATAACTCATCCTTAAAATGATATCCCTAGACTCATTGACCCATACACACCTCAGAGTGATGTGAAATGGGAGGAGTGAACTGATGACAAGATTTCCGGGCAGCTGGCATCAGAAAAATAGAAAGCTATAACAGAAGTAGTTTTCTTGTGAGAAACTCCATAGGTTAGCAGAAGAAGACTTCTGTTTCTCTACAAAGGCTGATGAAAAGACTGTAGCAGGAATTTGGACTGTTTTAAACACCAAAGTTCCAAAGTTTTTTGTCTCTATGTTGTCATGTGAACAAGGGAATGGTGGGTAGTAGGGAATAAAAGGGTTTTCTGGAAGTTTATTCTGGTGTTCTTATTCTTTTGGTTTTGTTAATAAACTTTATTTCCTTTTAAGTTTTAAGCCTGTTTTGCTCTTGTTCTAATCCATATCTCACAGCAAGAAATAAGTAATTTTTTAGTTACTGCTTTAAAACCACGACAAATGGCTAAAAGCAGACAGCCACATTTGAATATTGCTTTGTCACAACACTGCTGTACTGATTCAACAATTGATCCAATCTCTTAGTTCATTCTGATTGGACCCTGTGTATCTGACATACTTGCTAAAAGATTTGTTCCCTGAAAAATGAAAGTAAGGATGAAAAATGAAAGCTGGGTTGTATGTGGGTTATTATAAACACTGCCCAAGAGTATAGAGGAACGTAGTGCATAGTTATTTATTTGAGTGGCACGTATTTACTTGAGAGTGCTGGACTTTCTTCAATAATGCATATCACCTCAAGCTAGGAAAATGTGACTTGCTAAAGACGGAGATGCAAATGATGCTGTGTAAGCTTTTTCTTCCTTTCTTCAGTCCTTTATTTGCAGTGAGGAGGGGGGCAGAGGGAGATATGTGGAAAGAATTTATAAGAAAAGGCTTGATGTGCTACATTTGCTGTCTGGACTTGCTCCTGCTGTTTGCCTTTAAAGTGGTCTTACATTGCTGTTGCTCTAAGAATAAATAAAAATAAGTAAAAAAAAAAAAACAACACCACATTTTCAAAGAATTTGTTTTGTGAAAAGCCTTGACAGATTTTTAGAACTAGCTGTGGAAGAGCAGCAGGAATAAAAGTCACACCTGCACCCCAGATTCAAAGAGAATCCAAACCAAGTTGTAGTTAATACTGTAAAGGTTAGTTTTGCTTTTTTGGGGGGGTATCCATTTTCCTGTTCATTATCCTTCCAAAGTTTGAAAGAAAAAAGTCCCTGATAAAAATATTTTTTGAAATCCTGCAGGTAATTATCTGTCTCAGTGCATTTTTAATACTAAGACTCTACAAGATACAAACTGAAGCAACTCACTGAAGCTGACAGGCCTGAGGATATCACTTATGTCACTTAAGGTTTTTTCATGTTGCTCCTGTGACATATGGCACTCCCAGGAAGGGCACTACCATTCCAGAAAACCTGAGTTAGACCCTGACATTACAACATCACCCTCAGAGGAGCTGGGCACAAAAAGTAATGACACAGTGTTACAGCAAGCAGGCCATTTTAGTGAGTGACCACTGAGAAGTTAGACCTAGTTCTTTGGACAGAGTTATCATCTTTAATCTAGACAAGGACTTCTAATTCTATGCAGCATTTCCAATGCAGGGAAAGTCAAAGCCAGAACAAGGATCAGAGCTGAACTCCTCTGAATTTTTGCCTGATAAGATTTAACCAGCTGACTGGACTGCAGGGTTTTGTCAAAACATGATAAAATTTCATTTTGACACAGGGGGAAGTAATTCACATTCTTGGTTGATGTTTCCTGATACTTGCTAGGCATTTCAGACCAATTTGGAATGGAAAATGCTGGGGTGGAGGCTGGCCCTTTATTTTATTTGTTGGTCAGTGATAAACCAAAAAAATCTGTATGATTTCACAAAAGCCCTCACTAGTCACAGTGTTAAAGTCAGCCTGCTCTCTGCCCTGCATCCTTCCTGTGAGCTGCTGGTGGAAAGCACTTCTGTGCAAGCATCATTTTGTGGTTTTTCAGAACAAGGATGGAGCCACCTTTTTTTCATAAAGCAAGGGTAGCTGCTGCTCCTGGGCAACTTTTAACTTACTTATTGCTCTTTGCAGTACCTGCAGAAATGAAACCAGTGTGTTCAGAAGAAAAGTCCATCTTTCTTTATTTTGTGCTTTCACAGTCCTTTACAATTTACTAAATGCTCCCCAGGGGTCAACTTGTGTAGCAGTGCTGTGCATTATGTGGTAACTGCCATGGCAGTACTTACACTGGCACTGGAGAGAATTACACCTGAAACATTCCCTTTGGTTTTATAGTACAGAGGAGTGCCCTCTGCAATACCTCCAACTTTAAAGTACAAAGAGCTAGAATGATTCACTGTCCTACTTCAGATTCAAGAGAAAGCAGACTTTTGCCTTGCTATTAAGGAAAGAAAAAAAAAAAGGAAGAAGAAAAAGCTTTTAGGCATCTCCTGTTCCAGCTGTAAAGATGTGGCAGGCAATGTAAATTGAGAATTCTTGGCAGGTAGCTTCTTCCTAACATTTATGGGTCAGGTTGTCAGACATGAACAGCAGGGTCAGCCAACTTTTTTCCTGCAATAAGTGACACACATTTTTACTTGTAGAGATCTAAGCGATTTTTTGCTCTGGACACCTTATCCCTGTTTTTGTTTACAAAGTAAAATTTTAAATGAACTTTTAAATTATATCTTAAATTATTTTCAATCAGATCGGTGTCTAGATGCAAAAGACATTTTATTTTATTTTTTTCTCCTTCAGGTACTGCGCCAATAATTCAAATTTTCTTAACATTACTTTGTAATAATACAAACCAGCCCCCACCAAACATATTTACTATTTGTAATTAAAAGCATTTAGTAGATGTGAGTTTCTGAAGGAGCGTATATAGGGGCATGAAATCAAAGTTCATTTTTTTCTCCAACTTGAAATGGTTTCTTCAGCTTCTGAAATTATAGAAGCAGACTATTAGGAGTGCAAGACACCCCTGAATTCATGGTCAAACACCAATGATACGACATCTTTCCTGGCACCAGGAGGCAAAGCTTTTTAAAGTTTAAAGAGATAAATTTTTCTTCCAAAACCCTACCAAAATCTTCCTGAGGAAAATAATTATTATTTTTTAATCTAAGAGAGACATCAGGGAGAAACACTTGATCTCAGAAGGTAATTTTCCGAAAGCTTTCCTCTGTTACCAAAGCTTAATATCATGCATTTGTGCAGAGAACCAACATCATTCTCAGAAAATATTATTTCCATAAGGATTTTGTTTGACTTTTCATTGATTTCTGTATCTATATTCCATCTTACATTTTTTCATCCCTGTAAGTGATTATATTAGGATAGATAAATGTTAATGTCTTTCTCTTGGACATTGATTTTATGGAAGAATGAACAGAACCCTGGAAATCTTATGAGTGCATTGGCTGCCTAAGCATATGCACCTTGTGCCTAAATGACACCTTAGGATATACTAACTGATGCCTAGCTTCACTCTCAAACAGATTTAGGATCACCTGTCATGAAACTGCCAACCATATGCCAACACCTGGGATAGTCTCAGAAACTTAGTAATACCAGTAGACACCTTTAGGATATGCAGCTGGGTTGCTCTCCTATTTCAGAGAAGTGTTAAAGACTCAAGTACTACCAGTAAAACATGACTTAAGAGTTGTTACTTTCATAACCCTTGTACCTAGAGTGCAATGGCAGAAACAAGGATGAAGTTTGAAATACGTTCTAGTTCTCCTTTTAAAATACAACTCACGTAGTCAGAAGAAAGCCCACTGTGACACAAGCTAGGTCCCTAGCTAGAATTAGAGAATTATCTTGGACAGACATCTTTTCACTCTTCCAAATGCTGTATTAATTAAATTCTCTTGTAATCTTCTAGAGTGGCAGCAAAAAGTGCTGTTGTGGCAACCCTAGAGCTGTCCCTCATTAAAAGGCTCATGCTGAAAAATTCAATTTACAGTAGCTTCTTCTAAATAGCTCAGATACTTGGGCTTAACTGGTATTGTAGTTTTCAGAGTAATTGTGACATTTTATTTGTATGACTACAGAGAAAAATATAAATATTTCAACAGTGGGATGGAGCCAGTTTCCATGTAGCTCAATTTATATTCTCAGTTTTTTCTTCTGAAATTATATCAAGACCTTAATAAATAAAATGTTATTTTGCTTAAATGGAATACAGGATTGTAGTATTCTACAGATGATAAGAGTGGTCTTTTTTTTGTTAAAATGCCTGTATCTGCAGTTTTCTTCCATTTTCAGCAGATGCATTACCTTTATTTCTATTTTGTACTTAATGTCATAATATGATATTAAAACCCCCAGCCCTAGTTTCTCATTATGCTGAGCTTTACTAGAATAATTATTCTTCAGGCTTCACTTAATTATATGCCCCTCCATGTGTTACTTTTCAACATCCTAAGTGGTATCACCTTATTGCTAAGAATATTAAACAATGAAAGGCAATACTCTTTTGTTTGGTCACACAGCATGCTGTGTCTGAATTCAGTCTCCTTTCATATATGCCCCCTTCTATCTTCTGAATGATATCCTTTACAAGGTTTCAAAGAAGGGCACTTCCAGTCGTACTTGCTCTAAACCGTTAGGGTTTGCATGTGGTTTTTTTGTATTTCCCATATCCCTGATATTCCCCATTTATTCAGAAAGAAATTTAGAAATTAAATTTAAAAATAAATAAAATATATAAATATTAAATATATAAAATATAAAAATAATACATTTGAAAGGACCTACAGAGATTTAGAAGCTTTATTTTAAGTAATTTTTTTCTTACCCTGTCAAAATGGTAAGCTGGTAATCAAGGTGGGAAATAAAGCATTGGAAAAACTACTTTTCTGCAAGTGGTATTTCTTAGATACCTAACACTGTGTTTACTTTAAAGAATGAAAATACTTAAGAATAAATAATAAAAAAAAGGGAATGATTAAAGAGAATGAAGTTCTTGGTCCAGTTAAATTGAATCATAGTATCACAGAATCAATTAGGTTGGAAAAGGACTCTATGATCATTGAGATAAGTTGAGACTTAACACCTTCAATTCATCTAAACCATGGTAATAAGTGATATGTCCAGTCATTCCTTAAACACCTCCAGTCGATCCAATGTTAGATGGAAGTTCTAATCAAGACTTATATATCCACAAAGTTTTTTCGTTATCATCCAGTGATATCATGATATGATTATCATACAAAAATGCAGAACCTTCCAGCCACACAAATGTTAAACATTGACAGTTTGACTAACCAACCCAGAAATGCTACTTTTAAATAAGTGTGGTTTTTCCTGAGAATAATTTTAAAGAGTTTGATTTTAAGAAGCATATTGACAATGTCCAAATAAGTGAGACAAATAGAATTTTTATATAGTCAACACTCTCCTATGTCATCCAGAGAAACTGTGAACCCTAGGCCACTGAAGTAAAAAAAGGTCTCCCATAAGTTAAATCAGCTTTTTTTGTCAAACTGAAAATGAGGAGATATTAGTAATGTCACAAAGACAGAAGGATATTTTAATAGGTTAGCCCAAAAAAATGTTAATTTTGTTTTATTTTGTGGCTTATTTTCTTTCACAATATTCCAAGTCATAGTTCTAAAACATAACCTCTCAAAAAACAAACAAAAAAGGAGATCATCCAACCCCCCCAAAGAAAAGCTCAAATTAAATCTTACTGATAAATCATCCTGAAAAACAAAGTAACCTGTCAATCATTTCCAATCAACAAATCCTAACATTTAATCACAAGCATATTCACACTTCAACATGGATCCACTTCTGTCTTTAAGCTTCTAATTAATAATTGTGTTGTCAAAATGCAGAATCATGAATAGTCCTTAAGGCTTTTCCTGTACAGAAGATGATGAATACTTGTACTTAGCCAATCAAAAGTTCATTTAGTTGTTAAAGAATATTTGTCTTTAAAGTAGAATCATTTAATTATAAAATTATTATGGTTGAAAAAAGCCTTTAAGATCATTGAGTCTAACCATTAACCCAGCCCTGCCAAGTCTACTTAACCATGTCCCCAAGTAGGTTCAAACATTCAAAATTACAGGCTTTTTGCCATTTTAAACATAATTTTGAATGTTAAAGAAAGTGAATATCTAATTAATGATTATTGAAAAAGGCACTTCTCTCTAGGCTGTGGACTACTGTTCAATGAATCTTACATAGTACAATGGATTTATTGTACCAGGGTGGATACTATGGGGCAAATTATGTTACCAATATGTCAATACTGACACTTCATATCCTGAATATAATTTTCTTTACAGAGTGTAGATGCATGAAAAAACAGTGGGACAAAATCTTATTTATTCACTGGATAATGAAGAATGAAGACTCTATATATAATGTGTGTGTGTATATATATATATATATAAAGAGAGAGAGAGAGAGAGAGAGAGAGAGATAACTAGATGTTTCTAAGGTGAGTATGTCAAATATTGTACAGTTTCTTTCTGCTAAAGTTCAGACGAAAATTAATCTTTGACAGCTTTCTGCTTACCAGCTACCTTTGAAAGAAAAACTTTTTCATTTCACAATGATCTCTGGAGCTTCCAGTTTCCTCTTGGCTTCTTGGTCCTGCATTGTGAAGAACCTCCCAGTTATCAAATTTACTTGAAAACTATTGTCTCATAGGCAGGCAAATGCAGTAAAATAATGCCCAAAGACAAATGTTGAGCCTTTTGCTTTTTGCCTCTTGAGAAAATTCCTTTTACGGGTTGAAATTGCTGTTGTAGTTGTTTCATTGATCTATATAAAAATTAAAGCAAAGGAAATACCTGGAGTTAAAATGATAGAAGTGAATTTATTTACTGAAAAATACAGAATAATTTTGTATGCAAATAGCTGAAGCTTTGCCAGTGTTTTTCATCATCTCCTTACTGAAGTTTTCCAATGTGTTAAAAAGGCATTATAGTACACATTTTGCATAGTCATTGGCTTACCTCAAAGGGATATGCAATATCCATTGTTGACACAAACAACCTATTTTATTTTGAAATTCTTTTGAATGCTCTCATCAGCAGCATAATGAAAGATTACAGTTTTATTAAATCAGAGATCTCTCCCTTTTCAAGCTAAATTTCCTTCACTACATTGGTTTATGGAGCATGCTTTTGTTTCTTTGCTGTTTTTAAAATTAAAAAAAAAATGCATAAAGGTATTTGGAGAATAGCTAAAAGGAATTGAATGCTTTAGCTGAAAAGATTTGTACATGCCTCATGTTTTCCTGGATACATAATCAAGAATAGTGATCTTGTCCTAGCTGATCACAGACAGGCAATGATCAAATGGTACTTTTCACAGACTGTCTTGTTTAGGAGTTGTGCAGACTGTTTCAGTTTCCAGTTTCCCAGCTTGCTGAGAAAAGTTGCAGTAATCTGTTCCTATCCTCAGCTTTCTCCTTAAAGAACTGTCCACAAGAGGGCTAGGCATAACATAGATTAAAAACACAAAACAAAATTCCTTAAAAATTTAATGAAGATGGCAATGTCATAATTTAATCTTCATATGGACTGGGATTTTGCTAAAATGCAACAGTCATTGTAGAGAGAAATTCATAAGACTGTAATTTGGTTAAATTTGTACAACTTCTGGATGTTCATAAAGCTTAACTGGCAGTTGAAAATTACAACATAGTAAAAATGACCACAGAGCAACATTGTTCATAAAGACTTATGTGATTAAGATTTTGTTCCAAAACCAATCAAATAACAGATACTATGAAATGACAGAAGTATTTTCAAATGCTAAATAAGGAACTTGTCTTGCAAGGAAACAGTTTTTCCCTAAGACTAATCTCTACCTTCATGATTTATTGTAAACCTTTGTACCTTCAAAATTGGAAGAAAAAAATAACCAAAAAAAACCCCAACAACAGTGCCAAGCAAACAAAATAAAACAAACAAAAAAAACCAAAAAACAAAGCAAAACAACAACAACAAAAAAACCCAACCAACCCAAAAAAACCAAAACCACCAAAAAACCCACCCCAATGTGACATCTATTCTGCTTTCTTTGCTGCTTTTTCAGTGTGCACTTATACCCAACATGCTTGTGCCAGGGAAGATGGGAAAAAAGAGAAATTAACAATGTGAAAAATATAATTTCAACAGGATTTATCCATTTGTTACTCCTTTAAGAAAATTAAATATGCTGCTTGAGCCCTATGAGAACACATTTTCCTTCATCGGACTGACAGGTCTTAAGGAATCAAGCAAATTTTGGAGCCAACTCTAAGCACAAAAGAAAATATAATTCTTTCATGGACAGAATGTTGTTTGCTTTAGCACAACAGAAGAATAAAATTCAAAGAAGGGAATGAAGTTTTCTATCTGGCCAACCTGACAGTTGTTTCCAGCCCTCCCCATTTTTTTGGACATGGTGAGCACCCCCTTCACCACAGCACTCTAAACAGCATGGACAAAACAGCCTAGTTACTGTCCTGCTTTCCAGTGTGCCTTCCTTCCAAGAAACACTCCCAATTTCCATTTTGTTTGGGACCAGTACTCTCAGGGAAACCAAGAGCTAAAAAAGGGGGATATCAAACTGAAATGTCAGTGAAGGTTGAATTGAGAAAAATTTCAGTCAATATTCATAATTCAGGCAGTATAAAATCCTACCATAGCATTTCTGCATCTAATTTTTTTTTGTTTGGTTTGTTAAAAAGTTCTGATCATATGATTCTAAGCAACTTAGCAGTTCCAGGTTTCAAAAACTTTAAGTCAAAATGGATGTATCATACTGCAAAGATACTTCTACATTACTCTGGGTATGAACCAACTGTGGAAAAAAAAAAAAAAAGTTTAAGAAAAGGAAGATGTTCATAAGAAGAGTAATTGCAGCGTCAAGGTTTTCTGTGTAAAAGGCTTAGTTTCACATGTTTTCCATAAACTCAGGATACAGACTATGCTTGAAACAGTTTTGGGGTTTTTTTTGCTTTTCTCTTACAAAGCCTAAGAAAAAACAGGAAAAAGCATTTGGATTTATGCCTAAAGTATCATTTTAAGGTTCTGTAAGCTTTTCTCCCAGCTGTCTAATGGTAGAGAGATACAATGGTAGAGAGAGTGCTATAAAATGTTCTACTATACGTAAATAGCTGTACTGAAAGACCATTTTTAAAATTTCAAATCAAGTACTCAAGAGACATCAAAGCAAGAATTAACTCCCTCCCTACATATCCAAAATCATGTAGACTTTAAATATACTATGACCCAGGGATTTTTTCTAGATCCTCCCCCCACCTCATTATGGGTATGTGAAAAATGGAATTAAATTAATCAGCAGGTCTTCAACATTTTGCTTATTTTTATTTTTCAGTGTGTGTGCCTAGGCCTCACTCATGCACACCATTCAAGCACTGAGCTGAAGACAGAATTATTCATTCCCTTCTGGGCTTCCCTATGGCGCTCATCATGCAAAGCTCTGAGAGCTTCCTGAATGTTAATTTATCTTAACAAAACCTCTCCAAAGTGACAAGGTAATATATTGCACTTTACAGACAGGCAGCAGAGGCACATAGACAACAGTCAGTGCTGAGCTACCCATGGTCCACGTTGTGGGATTTTGTCACATTTTATAATAATCTGCATCTTCAATCACAGAATCCATTCACTTTAATTGCAACTGTGACTGCTCAGTGCTTCTTCATCTGAGCCCTCAGGGTCCTGAGGTGGGCATTCAGAAATAAGCAAGCACACTGTTGTTGACCCTGTGTGAAACATCTGATGTAAGGCATAGGAGAGTCCCTCAGGAGCTCTGATGGTCAGAGACAGACTCTGTTTCTAGCTGGAACTTAACTGCCCTGAGAGGAAGGCATTCATTCTCTTCCAATGAATGTAAAGCGTAACTACCACATATGACAACATCCTTTACTTTCCAGGCCTAAGCAAGAATCCATTCTTAGAATAGCAGAACTTTGTCTAATGAGTGAACTATGAATCCAGGTTAAAATTAGGAAGGGCTCACCTGAAGTAGATCATAATTGCTTGGAATAAAAGGAATGGATAAAGATAATGGACAAATTTCATTATGATATTTTCTAACTTTCAACCCTTTCATTGATGCCTCATTGTAGTGGTTTAGATTAGCCAATTTGAGTTTCCCAGCCAACACACCAAATAATGTGGTTGTTTTTAGTGCTAGCTAAAATCACCAGGGTACTTACTCATTTCTTGCTGTGAGATATGGATTAGAGAAGGGCAAAACAGGCTTAAAACTTAAAAGGAATAAAGAAACTTTATTAACAGGACTACAAGAATAAGAAACCAGAATAAAACCTCTAGAAACCTTTTCTCCTCCCACCCAACTTTCTACTCTCACAACTGTTAACGTAGAGACAAAACTTGGGACGTTAGAACAGTACCAACTATACAATAGTCTTCTATCAGTCCTTGGAGGGAGAGGAGTTTTCTCTTGTCATGCTATGAAGACTTCTTCACAAGAAACAGTTTTCTTGTGGCTTTTCATTTCTATGAATAGCAGCCACCCAAGCAAAAATTATGCCATTGTTACATTTCCTCCCATTTTCACAGCCCTCCTAGAGGTGTGTCCATGGGTCATGAACTCAAGGGGTGTTATTTTAAGAATGACTTATTCAAAGGCAAAGGTTCTCTCCATATGTCTCTGTGATCATCTCTGGAAACAGAGGTTTTCTTCTTCTTTCCCTAGGGGCAAAGGGTCTTCATCACTCTCTCTATTCAAGCTTCTCATGAGATCACAGCTACTCTAATATCTGCTTAGCTTCATCAGTGGATACCTTTACTCAGATCTACAGCTTGAATACTTTATTCCCCCAATACTCTTTATGAATTAAAGCAGGTATTTTCAGTATATCATTGTCCATCTCTATGGCCTTACCAAAAGAATTCCAGCCCCATTCAGCATGTCCTCATTCCTCTTCCATCTGATGCTTGACTCCTTCTTTTACTGGCCTTGATGTTTCATGTTGTCTCTTTACATGTCAATTGCTCCATCTTTTTCTCTCCCTGGAGAGAGGATTGAGGTTTGCAGGTCTCATCTGTGTAGTGAAAGGGTAAGATCTTGCCCAGGCCTGTGGATGGTCATGTGATCTCTGACAGGGGCAGTGGCTGGAGCTGTTTATGCCAGATGATTTTTTGGTGGCTGCACTGGGATCTCAGCAGCCAGGCCAGCACTCAGAGGCAGCCCGCCATGGGCCGATGGCTTCCCCTCCCCCTGCCCAGCAGTTTCTGGTGAAACTTGGCAGCAGCAGAATTTCTGGCCTGGCCTGGCGGCGCTGCTGGAAAAGGCTCAGTGGGTTCCCCAGGAAGGGCTTGGTGCCCCTGGGAAGGGACCCCAGCCACCCTACCAGAATGGGACCTGGAGGATTTCCTGTGAGGGCCCAGTGCTGCAGCAGAGCCTGGCCTGGCCTGGGGTCCCTGCAGTCTCCATCCCCTGCCCAGGAGCTGCTGGGGTCCGGCACAGCCACCGAAGGCCGCACAGGCCCCGGGTGAGCAGGGCCGGCCTCATCAAAGCCCCACTAACTTTCAAGGCTGGAAACAAAGAGAAAGAGTTCCTGGGCTTGTGGTTTTTAAAAGGAGGTATTCACAGAGGTGGACCTAATTTTCAGTGGTGCAAAATGCTGTCAGTTCTCAGAAATAGCCTGCTATTGGCCTTTCTCAGGCACAGAGGAAGCTCCCAGCAGCTTCTTTCAGAGAAATCACTTCTGCAGGTGTTTCTTTCTTCTTTCCTCAAGTGTCAAACTACCATGTTGTAGGATCTTTCTTTTATCTTACATTTCTCCTGTTTCTCCAGATTCTAATTGCAAGGGAAGTTGTGCAGCTAGTCCCTTTGCATGTCTGCTCACTCTGTGAAAATGTCATATATGCACGAAGTCAGCATTCAGGGCTCTGAGGAATTTAGGTCCCATGAATGAACACAGATTTCTACGGGGTGTGAGCTGCTATTGGGCATATGCAACCCATATTTAATAACATTTTTGATAATGGCCAAATGTGTAGGAATTTTCACAGGAGTGAAATGTACAAACACAATTGATACCTCTGTAAAATACCATGTTTCTGATCTGAAGAAGAGAGTGTAAGAGTATTCAAAATAAAAGATCTTAAAAGTAAAATAGAACTAATTTCTAAAATTTTTATAGTCCTCTCCTCTTCCATTCCTGGTTTCACAGATAGTTGAGATACATTTCAGTAAGCAGAGAAAACCCAAAGGTAACAACCACCACTTGAAACCCTGAAAGGCAGATCTAACATAGAAATTTTACAACCCAAATGTAAAGTTTCACAAAGTATGTATCTGCAAACTATGAGTATGGATTGTGTTTACACAGAACAAGCAGTCTCACGGAAGTAACAATATGCATCAATTGGCAAGTGTTCTTCAAATTGGCAATCATCTCAAACGCTACTAGTTTTGAAGGATTCTACATTTATTCTCTGTCATGAGTAAGATTATGATGTTGCTTTCATCATGAAATAGCACTCAATTGTATTAAAATTTTGGAGAGCCCATAGCGACATCATATACAAATGTCAGTAATTCTTGTCCCCAAAGAACTTAAGTCATAAAAATTTGTTTTGATTTTCTCTCTTTAAAGATCAAAAATTCTCTAAGTGTAGACAAGGCTCTCATTGGTTTGGGTACTAATAATTCTATGACAGTGCTATCTCCTTTAACTAAATAAATATGCAATTGTTTAAGAAGTCCCAAATAATCTCAGGTTTCACAGTTAACCCTGCACAAGTTCTTTTCCAAATTATTGACAAAATAATTACTACTGAGTTATTGTTCTACTTCCAATACAAAATACTGTTGAATAATACTGCTGAAATGCCATGACATGCTGGGAGAGGCTCATATGAGCACTTGAGTTAACAAAACTGAAGAGCAATCTTCAGTGAGGAGAACCAGCCTCCATTTAAACTTTTATAAATCAATAAAAAAATTGAAATTGTAAAGAAATCTTTGAAATAATGATGGAAAAAGAAAAGCTGAAAATATCAAACAGTCAACAAGAAAAAAAATATAAAGTATATAAATTTTTGTTTTTATTTTTGATTTAGCTTGTTGGATTGCAACAGTCATGGTCCCAAACATCAGCTGAGCAGTTTTCTGCAGGGCAAGGCAGTCCGTATCAGTCCATGTCTTTATGGGACCAAAGCACTCCAACCTCATTGCTGTTTAGATGAACAATAACCTTAATTTCTAGCCTTTCCTGAGCTTGGAATCACTACCTCCATAATCACTATTTTTCCTTAAGAGTTAGAACAGATGCATAGACCTGGGATCTGTAAGCTGGGCAGAGTGACAAACATGCAGAGCTACTAATGATTTTGAAGGAGCATTTGATCTGTAACATGTATTGAAGTTGTAATAAGATACAGAAGTGATTTACATAATGCAGCTCCAAGGCATCATAAATGGGTCTTCCATTATTACATTTCATTGGCATGTTTGAAAAGTAATTCCACTGTGCATGGACACTTTTTTTTTCCTGACCTGGGAGGATGTCCAGTGATGTCTCATCTGTTACTACCACTGAGAGGGAGGAAAAAAAGGCATCAGGAAGCCCACATGAACTATATCATCAGTGTTATAAAGCACAACTGATACTTCTCACTTAAGTGAGACTACATTAAAACTCTTTCTACAGCACAAAAAGCAGAGATTTCAAACACGATGACTAGAAAAATTCACTGCCCAGATTTATGCAACATGGTTGATTGTGGAGAAGTCACACCCATCAGGGTGAAGTTTAACATTGATATCACAAGGTGATTATTTTTGCTTTCTGTTTGAAGTATTTCTTAGAGTCATAAGGCTTGTTGCAGCGCATGAATAAAATAAAAATAATAAACATGTAACTAAGTAATAGGATTCTTTCCATAAAATCCATTTTCTAATACATCCTCTGTTCTGATATTTTAATAACTATATATATTATTTTGTACATCCCTGGGACAGTAATTTAAGATTTCATTAATTCCATTGACTACAAGATATTTGGGAGAATTATTTTTTCTTCTAAATTATAAATTGATAAAATTAAATTTACCTATCAAGTGTCTTGAATTTAAATAGGGAAATAAAAGATAAAGAAGTGATATGTTTTTGCTTTCTGCTTTCTTTCTAAACCAGGTGATACTACTTAGATCCTTTTTCCTCCTGTCTAATTTACATTTAACTTGACTGCTGATAATATGTCTCTAATTTGTAATTTCAACTGATTACTGATGACGTACATGGGTTTGAAGTGAATCCTACAATCAGCCTTCATTTTCAGGAATGACTTAGGATTTTGGCTACCCATCTGAAAAGGAACTGATTTCTTTTATAGAAATTATTGAAACATTCACCATCTGAACCTGCAAAGATCTCTACTGTGTGTATTTAATCATTGAATAACTGACAAACCTTGACTATTTCAGATAATTTAGGTCTACCACTTTTAAGGACTGGTGCTTTTCTTTTGTTTAACGGGCTTTCTTTGGTTTTAAATATATCCATCATGACCTCCTTTAAAGTAATTAAATATCTGTGCTAATATGAAATCTTTCAAGTAACACAATTGTTTTCCGATTTGGGGGATCATTTAAATAATTTAAATTATATTATATTTATTGTATTAACTTATCATTATTGCTAAGGTTAAGTTATGACATGAGTGGAATAGGCTACTGCCATGGAGAAATGGCTCCCTTATTTTCATAAATAAAAATGGGAACACACACAATTATGAAAAAAATAAAGAAAAAGCTAAATTTAGACAAAATATTGTTCTCCAGTCAGATATTATTAGTTCTCTGAAAGAGCTCTCTGTAGCTGTGTCAGATGTCTTGAGTGTATGCAATAATTTGGCTAGTGCAGTGAGTAAGGTGAAAGTTGCATTTTGTGCCATTGTGCAACCACTGTACTCCCATTGCCAGGAATGAAAGAACCTATCCTGTTCCAGAAAAACATACTGCCTGTGTAGTTAAAATCCTCTTAATTTGGTACCATCCTGTAGCTTTTTTTAGTTTGTGATTAACAGTTAAGTTCAGCTATTTGCCTGTCTGAGTGATTATCAGGTGCTCTTTTCAGTTTCTATTTAATCTTTGTCTCAGCCTTCAGAAGGTATTTGGTGATTGCTTAGTTCAACAAGCACTTTCTAGATGGCTTCTTACTACAAGCAGCAGGGTGATTTCAGCCAGAGAACTTCTCTCAGTGCAGATGTGTTTCAGGGTGTTTTGAATACTTAACACAGTCAAGGTTAGTCTCTTATCTGAACATTAATAATATTCATAGGCAGAAAACGGGGAGCAAGGAAGAAAAGATTCAATGCAGGAGAAAGCATTCTTTAATGTACTTAAACACCTTCTCTGGTGTACATAAATATCTGCATGAATGTGGGTAATCTGTAAGATATGAAAATCCATTTTTATCTAGTTAAGTATTTTTTAATGTAGATATGTGTATAATGCAACCTAAGCTCACTTCAAGTATCATCCTCCTTATCTGCCTTTGAAGCCAAAAATGAAGTAATTTTAATGTAAGATGCCAGAAGCATAGTTATTTGGGGCAGGAAAAAGCAAGTGCGACAGGATTACTGAATAACTATTTTCCACTCTGATCCTGTAAGAGTGAAAGAAAAAGGAGAAAACAAGAACAGCTTAACTCACCAAAAATCAAACCACTGCATTGCCCTCTTAGCCACTGAGTGTTTTGGGATGAAAGACCGAAGATTACATCATGACAATAAAAACTCCCTCTATCATAAACGGTACACTATTCAAAAAATAACCCCAAAACCCCAATGAAACAAAAGAAAAACCCACCAAAGAACCCACAGATTTACCCCAGCATCAGAGGCAGTAGAAGTTAGAACAGGTAGAGGTGTAGAGTATGGGGAAGGAGAGGGAAGGGTTAAAGGCATTATCGCAGCCATTAGAAGGAAAAGTTGTAGCAATACAAGCACACTAGACTTCTCTTTTTCCCCCTGCTCCCCCTCCTTTTCTTTCCCCTACTCCTCTCTTCCCAAGCTGGATCAGTGTGTAGGGAGGGCAGTCATCACACCATCCTGAGCAGCAAGAGCTGACGTTGGACGAAGCTGCCAGGTAGCTGAAAAAAGGCACAGAAGGCAGCTGATACCCACTTTTCAACGGTTTGTGGTTTTTTTTTAGTCTGTATCTGGACTTCAAGCAACACAGCGCCCGAGACAGCTCATCTGAACCACACTGTATTGCAATACTTGCTCTTCTCAAAGGAAAAGACTCCACTGAGCAGCAGAATGCTGTCAGTGTTGCAGCCTGGGCTACAATACAGAGCCTTTTTGTAACACTGAAAATTTCTTTCTGTTCAGATATTTGAAATATATACATACACTTATATATCAGTTCTTTCTTTTTTGAGGACACCTTTGGCTTGTTTTGTTGTTTGGTTTGTTTTTTTGTTTTTGTTTTTTTGTTTTTTTTTTTACCCTGATGTGACTTCTTCATTTTGGAATGATGGGGATCTTTCTAGCTTATATTGGATTCATTTTCTTTTCAGTTATGTATATTCAACAAGGATTTTCTACCCAAGGTAAGATCACTTATTGTCAAATATGTGTATGTCTGGTTTGCGATGCTAAAACAGTCTGAGAACAGGATTGGGGTGGGGAGGGGGGGGAGGAAAGGAAGACAGGGAAAAAGAAGGAAAACAACTAAAATGTGTAAGAGATGAGGACACCAGGCAGCAGGTTTACATTTAGTTTGTACAGATAAAACTGTCTGTAAATAGGAAAAGAAATGAGAAGTTTCCCCAAAGTAGAAATATAAAAGGCTTCCTTTACTTAAGTGCAAAGAGGGAAATAACAGGCACCTTGCAGAAGAGTGAAGGGGTGCTGGGGAATGGACATGCATATGTTTGGGTTATGCATGTTGTTATACAGGCATGTTTGCATACAATAACACCTACCCGTGCATGCATAATTGCTGCATTCAGACCAAATACCGGCTGGCTAAACCTACTGCTTCTCTTAAAATATTGCAGTCTCCTTCCTTGCTGCCTTCCCCTTCCTTTCTTATTTTCCTGCAATACTCAGAGTCAGACCTTCATTCTTATTCCGTGAATATGTGCATTTCTACCACTCTCCCCCAAACAAACAAACAAACAAACCAAACAAGAAAAAAAAGGGAGAAAAAGACAAAACCGACTTCTTTGAATACCTCCCCCACCCCCGTCGGCTCCTTCCCTCCCTCTCCGCTGAAAGGCGCGCCTTGCATTTCAAGCAGCCCCGGCGCTGCAGGATCCGGCTGTTCGGGACCCCGAGGCTGCGGCGCCGCCGTCAGCACCATGGACAGATCGAGTCCGCTGCCCGCTGTCCCCTCCTGCTCCTGTGCCTGCTGCCCCCTCCCACCGCCCCCTGCCCGCCGCCCTCTGCTCTCCCTCCCCTGCCCGCAGCTCCCCGAGGCTTTGCGCTTGGCGGTGCCACCGGGGGGATGCCGGCAGTATTCCCCTCCGTGTCCCCACGCCGCTCACACGTACTGACCAGGAGGGGACAGAGGGGGCAAACCGAAAAAAACCCAAAACAAACTTACTATCCCCGAACACACAAAATGCACGGTCCTCTTGGCAGTTTAACTCCGTGACTAGCAATGGCTGACTGGTGGGGGTGAGGGTCAGAAAAAAGGGCACCGTGGAATATAAAGCTAGCAGCTTTGAAAGTATCTGTTGCAAGGCACAAATGTAAGGGGAAAGAGAAGTAACACTGGTTACCAAATTATCCCACCAATTCCAGGTTGGCTAGGAAGACTATAAAGAGAGGGGAAGAGGGGAGGAGACAATGAGCAATATTTCTTTCGTATCACATTTCCTTCAGATCATAATATGCTTTAGTCAATCTGTAGCAATTCATAACAGAAAGCGACATTGCAGAGTCTTTCCAAATTTACCTCTTCTTGAAACACAGCATTTATTTGTTAGATTGTTTGTCTGCAGCCCCCTCACTTGACCATCATGATTCATTATGTTGCACAATTTTAAAGTGAGTGCTAGGAAGGATGAGAAGGAAGTAAAGACGGAGACTTAAAGAATTACGGATGTCATGGACAAGGTCTATCAGCACTAGCTTTTATACCTAGCAGTGGTAAACTGAAATGGGTAGATCCTGTTTGTTGAAAGACTGAGATACAAATATGAAGGTTAATTCTAGAAAGTGTCTGCTGGGACTGAGAAACAGAAGGTGAATTGATTTTTGGTCTGATTATGCAAGCAGAGGTTCTCAGAATCTGAGTAACTAAGTCAGGTAAACCCTTTGGAAAGGACATTTGATGAGTGATTGTAACACTCACTCAGAAGAGTACCCAGAGGTGGCTGTGCCAACAGCTGCTTCAGCTGGCTGTGGAACGTTTAACAATTTACAGGTCTACAAAATACAGTAAATCAGTCTGATTTTTTTCCATCTTCTAAAGTGGTCTTGTACAAAATCCCTCAGTGAGTCTGATGAAATTCTGCATTCTGCCCAAGGGTATTCGGACCTAATTATGTGAAACTTCACCAGCTTGTGGGGGCAAGCAGGGGGATCTATAGCATTTCCCATGAGCAGAATTGAGAGTGTAAAGAGGGTGGATTTGCACGTAAGGGAAGAAAAACATACTTGTGTGTGAGAAAAAACAGAGGAGATAATGTGTGGGAAACTTGGGGGAAAAAAAAAATCATAATAGCGGGAATAAGAAAAGAAAACAGTTAATTTAAAAAGAGGGGTATGGGGGGGGGGGTAAACCATAAAAAAGACAACACAAGAAGCAGAGCGTAAATGATTAGTAGGTAGCAACATGTTATACATGTGTTTTACAGCAAAATTCACAGAGTTTCCCCGAAATGTCACGGCCACTGAAGGGCAGAACGTGGAGATGTCTTGTGCTTTCCAAAGTGGCTCTACTTCGGTGTACCTTGAAATCCAGTGGTGGTTTCTGCGGGCAGCTGAGGACCAAGAGGCTGGAGCTGAGGTGACAGGCACACAGGTACTGATCCTCTGCCATGGGGACCCAAAACCATCCGGAGAATGCTGCAGAAATGATGGGGAGGAAAGACAAGAAGGAAAGAAGGGAAGAGCAGAGGGAAGGCTCTGAATCTTCCTAGGGATTTCATTTTGACTATGAAATAATAGAGCAGGAACCTGAAGAGAAAAATGCCCACCTCAGGGGTTAGTGGCTTTGGTGCCTAACACTTCCACGATGCAGCTAGGGCTGTTCACAAAAGCACACAGATTTTCCAACGTCTATTTCCCCACAAGCCCACCTCTCTATCTATCTACCTAGCTAGCTAGCTAGTTAGCTATTTATTCATTGTTGCTTTTCCCTATTTCATTTTCCCTTGGAAAGCAGATGTTCCATGATAGCTCCTTGTGGGAATTTTGTATTTCCCATGTGACAAGATCCTACACGTGCCTTTCAATGTCCAGCTAGCGCAGTCGAGTTGGCAGCCCTGTATGCAGCTGCCACAGGAGGGCACACGCAAAATGGGGGAGGGGGAGGCAGGGGGGAACCAGTGCCCCTAAAGAAGTAAAACCCCAAAATCAGTCAACAGTGTGATTTCATCCTTCTGAGCGGAACAGGAAGGGCCATGTTCACTCACACTGCCATCCAGGGACGCTCGTCCCTATGGCCGCTAGTATCTCCTTACCGGGCTCGGCAAAAGACTCCCAATTCCAGGCGGGAGGGCGGAGGGTCCGCTGTGCCCGGCTGCTCCCCGGCTGTACCCGGCTATGCCCGGCTGTGCCCGGCTGTGCCTGGCTGCTCCCTGGCTGTGCCTGGCTGTTTCCCTGGCTGTGCCCGGCTGTGCCCGGTTGTACCCTGCTGTTCCCCGGCTGTGCTCGGTTGTGCCCGGCTATGCCCGGCTGTTGCCTGGCTGTGCCCGGCTGCTCCCCGGCTATGCCCGGCTGTTCCCTGGCTGTGCCCGGCTGTTCCCTGGCTGTGCCCGGCTGTTCCCCAGCTGTGCCCGGCTGTTCCCCAGCTGTGCCCGGCTGTGCCCGGCTATGCCCGGCTGTTGCCTGGCTGTGCCCGGCTGCTCCCCGGCTATGCCCGGCTGTTCCCTGGCTGTGCCCGGCTGTTCCCTGGCTGTGCCCGGCTGTTCCCCAGCTGTGCCCGGCTGTTCCCCAGCTGTGCCCGGCTGTGCCCGGCTATGCCCGGCTGTTGCCTGGCTGTGCCCGGCTGCTCCCCGGCTATGCCCGGCTGTTCCCTGGCTGTGCCCGGCTGTTCCCCAGCTGTGCCCGGCTGTTCCCCAGCTGTGCCCGGCTGCTGCCCGGCTGTTCCCTGGCTGTGCCCGGCGCGGCCCGTAGGTGGCAGGCGCGGCGCGCGGCTGCTCGGGCTCCGCGGCGGGGCGGGAGCGGGGCGCGGAGCGGGGCCGGGGCCGGGGCCGGGGCCGGGGCCGGGGCCGGGGCCGGGGCCGGGGCCGGAGACCCACGGCTGCGCTACTTTCCCTGCAGGTGGAGCTCCTGCCCGAGCGGGACCTGGACAGCGACGGCACAAAGATCAGCGTAAGTGTCGCCACAGGGCTCGGGCAGTCCCCGCCGGCCGGGGGTCCCTTCCCCAGTCAGGGCCCACCCCGCCTCCGAGCTCCGAGTCTGGTTCTGCCTCGCATCTCCTCCCCATCCGCGCTGCAGACTGCGGGTGCTGGCAGCCCGCAGCTCAACGGTTGGACTCGATGGTCTTAGAGGTCTTTAACAGCCTAAATAGTTGATTCTATAATGCTGTGACTACTTCCTTGCCGGCCCTGGCAGAGAATGTCAGGACAGCCTTTCCCCATGTAGCCCCCCACACCCATGGACATGGAGGCATCGACCAGCCCGGCCAAGGCAAAGTCCATTGGCAGACCCTGTTTGTACCCTGTCAATAATTCAGCCTGCACCCATCCTTGCATTTCTTTTCTGGGTAACTGCAGAGTCTAACTTAGCACACCAAGGTTGGTTTTAAAGCTGAAATTCGCCCGTGAAGCTGCACTTTCCATTAGTCGAGTGTGCAGCTGCTTAAATGGGTGTTTTCTCAGGTCCATACCCGCTGGCAGAAAGCAAGCTCAGAAAGTCTTTGGACAAAACCTCCCCACTGGGAGCAATCAACTTCTGGCCACCGAGACTCTGTTTTACGAAAGTGAGATTCTAACACCAGAGTTACCAATCTGTTGCTTGGAGATTAAGCCAGAATCTTATCTCAACAGATTTATAAAGCAGCGTTGCTCCATTTCCCCTCCAGCTGTTCCCTACAGGGAGAGGATGCCTTCCACAGCCGACTCGTGTCCTGAGTCAGGCACAGCCAGAGGGCTGCTTCTGGTCTCAGAATAGGTCAGATCCTCCTCCCTCAGCATCCCAAGAAATGTGTGGTGATGGGATGATGTGTGGGTGCTCACTGCAGTGGAAAGACACAGACACTTAGCAGATACTGCAGCATGAATATTCCCTTTGAGCCCAGAGGGGTTTTCCCTTTCTCTGACACAATCGCTTTGGAAGTGCTTTTTAGCTGCAGACAAGACTTGAAGTACCAGCAAAGCTTAAAACAGCAACAAATAAAGGGGAATAATTTCTGACAAATCCTTTACTCTGCTGTTTTTTGATGCCTACAAATAACAAACCAAATAATTACAACAGGTCAAAGTGCACCTAAGTATAGCTGAAGGGTCTAAATGAGAACTCAGGTGTGCTGTGTTCAGTACAATACATATTCTAGCCATACTTATATTTTCCGTGATACTTCTCACCATTGACTAGAAACAATCTATGACATGGACCATATCTTCAGTTGCATTTGTAGACTGTCTTAGAAATGAGGCTCACATGTGGTCCTTGGATACTATTCCACTAAACATAGGGCTAGCAGATAATTCATTCCTTTTCAATAATGATTCATTTGAAATCCCTGAAATAATCCATAAGAACTGAGACTGTAAAGCTTATCTGATCTTTGAAGTTACAAATCTCCTTCATTATGTATAATAATAATTAGTGAGAAGGTATTTACAGTGCTCCTATAAGTTTGCATAAAACATTTATATTTGTAATAAAAATAGTCAACATTATGTAGATGCCTAAATCTACTTTTTGCAAATGTAGCCTTTTTTTTGAAGGCATACACAGATCCATTAGTACTAATGTAAATCATCATCATGAAGAGAAAACTAAAGTACATTTAATAAATATTTTAAGAAATGGTAGATATGTGCTGAAATACACCATTTCTATCTGTTTTAAATGATAAAGCAGCATGAACTGGAAACATGCATATATTGCATGCAACAATTTCTAAATTTCAAATGCGAAAGTTGAAAATAATTTGGTTTCTCACCAGGGCTATATAGCACTGTTAACTTTGTGGCTATTGTGTAGGAACAAATGAAGGCACAATGTGACCTACCAATCTTCTTTCCATTCGTATGAATCTTCTTTAATCATTTTTCTGGACATGAATTGTTCAGTAAAGATATATTATTATTGAATATGGTTTGAATAACTATCCAGCACTTTCTGTGCAATTAATATTGCATATGTTATGCCTGTAATATGTAAATGTATGTAATCCATACTTTCATGTTTTTCATGTATAAATTCAGAGCTGGGTACAACACAACAGGCTATAAAGTCCATCCAGTACCTTAAAGCAATGACAAATTTGCAAGTATTACTCTACAATTTATCAAGAAGGCAGAATAGGTGCCTTGCCAGCACTGGTTACTATAGTAGGCCAAGCTATCAGAAGCACTATATTGTACAATCCCCAAAAATGTATGTCTAGCTTCAATCTAGCAGTCCTCTGTTTTTGTGATCTACCATGTATTCATCATCTTGATGTGTCCTTATTGGCTGTCATTGATATGACACAAAGGAACCTTTGCATTCAGGTTATGTCATGGTGGAAGTAAACCAGGTTCAGAGGTTCTTCAAAGTTGAAGATTTATATCCCACTGAATACCTTTTAGCTGGCTTCCTGAGAGGCAACAGATACTAATTCAGATAGAGAGTAATAGGAAATTAATTAAATATAAATTCTCTAAAGTGATGAACATACAGAAAGGAATCTGTGTTAAGTTTTCTCAAAGCATATTAATACATATCACACATTTCTGGATTTTAATTTACTTGTATGCTTTAATTATCTGAAATAAAAATATGCTGCCCTCAGATATTAGAAATAATTAAAAATAAATCAGGAGTCTTTTTTTAGCTGACAACTTTTAAAACAATTCTGAATATGTGCCTCTAACAAGGACACAGATAAACAAGACAAAAGAAACAACCTGACATAATATGTCTTGTTGTTATTAACAGAAAAAAGTACCAAATGTTTAGACACACTTGAAGGAGGAAAACTGAATGTAAAATATAGTTTCAATGTAGTGAAGAGTACAAGCTAATCTAATAAATAGTTATTAACATAGTTTAAATCTTGGCGAGTATCTCCAACAAAATTGTTAATGTACTAGTTCAGAAACTGAATTATTCAATAAAGTCAACTAACTGGAAAGTTTTAACCAATGAAGTGCACAGATACTAGGTTTATATAAGAAAGCTCATTAAGAATGTTCATGATCTTAAGCAATTAATTGGAATGAATATGGTACTTTGGGGTTTTTCCTTAAGGCTAATTAGATTTCAGAGCAAACCATCTAAGCAGATTTGGAAAGATGTCAGGCATCCTCATAGATACAATTAGCCATACTCATCCTTGATGTTACTTCCCTGCAGTAAGCACAATCACACCATTGAGTAAATTGGTGCTATGTCCATAAAGTTTTTCCTAAGAAAGAATTTATGATAATGTTTTTTTCTTTTTTTCTTTTGTTTGTTTTCTTTTTGTTTGCTTGTTTGTTTGTTTGGTTTGTGGTTTTTTTTCACCTGGAAAATTTGCAGACAGTGAAAGTACAAGGGAATGACATCTCCCACAAGCTGCAGATTTCAAAAGTGAGGAAAAAGGATGAAGGCTTGTATGAGTGCAGGGTGACCGATGCCAACTATGGAGACCTTCAGGAGTACAAGGCTCAGGCATTTCTCAAAGTCAATGCTAATAGCCACTCTCGGCGAATGCAAGCCTTTGAGGCATCCCCAATGTGGTTGCAAGACATGAAACCTCGTAAAAACATCTCAGCAGCTGTCCCAAGTAGCATCCATAATTCTGCCAATCAGCGCGTACGTGCCACCTCCAGCCCTGAAGCAGCAGCCAAAATCCCCAAACAAAGTCCACAATCAGGTATGGTAAAGCATTTTGAGCTTTCATTTGATTGCTTACCAGCATGTAAAAGGAGTCTATACCATAAGGTAACCAGGAATTGTGACTAGGAAGAATATGGTGCTCGTTTGTTCCTCCTTCTCTCTGGTTCTATTCTTCCTGCTATCTCTTTACTTCCTAAAATCTGAAGAATAAATTTTTGAGCAGAAGAAGCAAAAAACTTTAAACTTCTATACTTGGATTTTATCTCTACCAGTTTTACCCACCTAAGGCTAGGTCTCAAATCAAAACTTAGTTTTCCCTGTAGTGCATATGGAGAGACAGGGGCATGTAAGCAAATGACCCATCTCATTTTAAGATGTCTGTGCATGATAAATTAAATAAAACACTCATCCAGATGTGTTTCTTCCTAAGTTATTTTACACCAGTCACCTTATATCTTCAACATTTGTTAAAATTAATTTACTTTTGCTGTCAATACTATTTTCATAGGGAACTTGACTTCTAAATCTAAACAGAACTTAGATACACCAGATAGTTTCTCTGTTGTGTAGGCTTTAGAAAGACCATGGGTGTGTCACAGAATGTGTGTATGTCATCTTCAGATGCTTGATCATTGGCTTTGAATCAAGGGTTAAAATGGCAGTTCCTCCATTGTCTGTCATGTAGAAATTAACATTTTATACATTTTGTTGATGGAATTTTGTTCAGCACTGCATACATAACCTACAAACAATATCAGTCTTCATTTTCTACATTGATACTGTAAAATTCACAGTTATGCAAAGGTACATGAATATACAGGAAGTGCAGTTCTATATGAAGGCAATAGAGAAATGGACAAGATAAAAACGGAGATATTGTAAATTATTAAATATCCTCTGGAAAACAGACAGTAAGTTTAAGGGTTTCTGAGTTATACCAAGGGCCAATGTAAGGCACAAAATCACAACCTACCTTAAAATATGTAATGGAAGCTAATTAACTCTGATGCATCATTTTTCTGCTAGTATGTTGTTAAATCAAAAACTGTGATTACAACAAATTCCATTGCACACCTATTGTGAAATCACTTCAAAATTACAGGCAAAAAAACTTAGAAAGACTTTTTTATAAGGAAAATGCATTTCCTTACGGATTGGAACAATATGATTATTAATAAAAAAATTTTATTGCTGTTAAAAAAGGTGATGTGTATACTATCATTATTTTAACACTGTATACACTTTTTAAAACTTATATAAGTTACATTCAGTTTTCTTTCCCTGAAATGGAGCTGCTACTTTCATTTTTAAGTTCTTCCAAAAATATTTAAGCTGTTAGAAGAAAAGAAATATTTCACTTGATTTAAAACCACCATTTTACAATGGCTTTCCTATCAGGTAAAGGTATATACTTCTTATTTTCCCTTGGACTCATACATTTCAAAGCAGCTGACTTTTCCATAAAGAGAAAACTCTGCTTTCTATTCCGTCCTACATGAAATTAATTTTAAAAATCCAAAGTTTAGGAAATATGTAGCAACAGACTATACTGCATTGCAGCTGAAGTGTGCACAAAACAACTAATCTACTAAATCATTTTGTATATATAATTTACTCTATAGTAATGCTTATGTCCTTAGTCCAAGCTTATGTCCTTATGTCCTTAGTCTGATTACTTGACATTTCTTATTTGAGATCTTATAGCTTATTACATTAAAAGATCTCTGTTAAAAAAAAATCTTTAATTTTTTAGTTGAGCAAAGATTAATGTGGATCAAGTACAGACAATCCTAATGAAAAATGATTTAAAAATTGTACAAATAAAACATAATTTAGTTTTTTTAGATCATTTTTTATGTCAAAACACAGACAAATACTGCATTCATCAGAGGTGTAGCTTATATTCTGAAGAAATAAAAGTGTATCAGGAATCACTTGTATGCTTAATTTCAATTTAATGGTCACTTGTACACAAATAATTGGTGATATTTTTGACATCAGATTTTAAACATCAGTTAAACTGTTGAGAACCAAGATTTGCTTTCCTTTACTTGAAAATATCTTGGTCTGGCTCTTCCAGCTGTGTGAGATTTGGATTTTCATTCCATTTTACAGTTGTTCTACAGTAACAGAAATGCCCACAGGAGCATAAGGAAGTGGGGGGTTTTAGCTATATCTAACCTGGAGGAGCAGCTTCAGCTGAGGGATATGTCAGTCATGAGACCTCAAAGAAAGCAGAAATGAGGTGTCATAGATGTTAATAGTCTTTATTTGATACAGAATCAACACAACCTGCTTACTTTATCAAATGAGAAAGTCTTCCCCTCTTTAACATCATGCTAACCATATTTATGCATGCTCAAAACTGCTGTGTGATTATATTATATGTAAGCAATGTATCCATCCAGCCTAGAACTTAGAAACACGTTTGTATGATACAAATGTATCATAATTAAGTACATATTTGTACTTGAAAGACATACAGGTTGTGATGTTTGTTCATGTTGAGTAAAACATTGACTTCAGCACTACTGCTTGAAGAGAAAAGTACTATTAACCACAGGTAATTTTATCAAATATTCTCCAGTACAGAGACCTGGTATCTAGTTTTTGGCAAACAATAAATTTGACTGCTATGCTCACAGATTATTGTGAAATACATTTAAAACAGTGGGAAACCTGACACTGTGGAATTATTTTGAATTCTCTATTCACCTGCTGCTGAAGAACTCAGCTAATAATATATGAAAAATTGACTATGAATATTTTGTCTCCAAAATTTAATTTTAAAAGGTAGAGAACACTCTGCTCAACTCCTTTTATCCTGAAGTACACTGCAGAATTTTGTTTATTTCTTAACAGTATATATATTACTATGTAGCTCTATAAAAGCATTTTACAGTCACTACCATTTTAAAACATCAGCACTTCCCAACTGAAAGATATTTCTGCTATTCTCTTACTTTGCTCAAAAGTAAGAATATCTGTGATAACTGTCATGGAACTATATAGCCACAGCTGACAAATTAAAGTGCTACGAGGCCCATTCAGTATTTTGCACTGCTCTGAAAAGCATTATGTGAGTGTGAAAAAAAAATAAAAAATTACTGTAAGCATAATGTAGATTCAGTACAGGAAGAAATAGCTAATGAGAACATCTCCCACAGAGAATATTCATATATAGTAAGAAGCACTAAATGACTATCTCAGAGTCAAAAAGTCAGGGAGGCAGAAGTCAAAGCCAACATAGCTTGACCCTTTCATTTCATAATTATGGGCTGCAGCAAATGAAGTAACCCATCACAGCTTAATAGAAATTAATAGTAATTTGACAGAGTAATCTGTATACATCCAAAAAATGTTTTATGCAGGAGGAATGAGATGCATTTTTTTTTCCCTGAATAATTCATAACCACCTATCTTTGTCCAAAGGTAAAAGTACAGAGTTATGAGAAAGCTTTGCAATTCTAAGGAATTAAATGGGGTCCAAGAGCTAAAATGAGTTCAGGTGAAAGGAATCTAAATAATCTCCAAGCTGCAGCAAATGTCATTGTTTCATGGATACAAATCTAAAGTAACTCTACTGCCTGCATTCAAATCACTCAACATTTATAGCAACAAAACCAGCTGAAGAATTTGTTGTACTGAGAATGAGTATATCCCCCAAGCTCTTCCTGTTCTGCCAATGCTCTGTTAAAGCACTCAAAGCCATTAGTTGCTTTTCAGACTCAAGAAGATCCGTCTCAGAGAATTATAAATGAAGGAGTGACAATTAGGTCAATTTTCTGCCTGCTTATATACAGAGTCTGCACATTTCTAGCAACTTTTCATTCTTTCATGAAGTAACAAATTCATCTATTCAGCTATCTACATGCCAAAACTTCCTGTGATGACTGCAGAGTTCCAACAAGTGACTTGAAAAGGAACTCAAAGGAGAAGGTGGTACTTACCTAGGCAGAATGACCTGGATTCCTGGCATCATAAGCCACACTGAGAAGCTTATCATCAGGCATGAATGCAAAACAAAGAGGATAAAAATTTTTTCTTCAGTCTGTTCATACTGATAAACTGAGAACATTACTTCCTGTCTCCATTTTTATCTACAGAATCAGGAAACTTTTATCATCAACCTATTTTAAGCACAAATTTTATGTCCGATTTGGAGTCTTTTAGGATATAAACCAGTTTCCATGTTGGGTTTTTTAATTCTTTTTATTTTTTACTATAGAAAACCCTCTAGTCTTTTATTATTTTTATTCTATTTATGTTCCATCTCCTCTCAAAGCAAAGGCACAAAATGTCTGCTCTAGCTTCCACCAGGTGGAGGCCACAAGGTGACAGCCACCATTACTGCTTTCTTTCCTAAAAGAATCTTTGGCTTTCATAAGTTACAGTTTTAGAAACTGAGTGCCCATAAGGTTGCGAGGCACCAACCATTACTGTGATTGTGGCATAGCAAAAGGGCAAGTCTCTGTTTCCTTTGGACTTCCTGAAAGCAAAAGGCCAAAAAGTAATGGTTTTGTTCTTGTTCTGAACATTATTCAGCTGTTCTAAGAAATACTTGCAAAAACACTATTCCAATTTACAGCTGTATAGACTGCAACCTGTTTTTACTTGAAATATACACTTTGATTCCCTCTTCATCAAAAGATGCTTCTCTACTTATTTTAGCTTCTCAAAATAATGCAATCAATTCAAACCATATTAGTTGATGTAGCCCTAATAATTAGTTAGCTCTTGACCTTGAAACTGTAAACATCTTTTGAGAAATGATAATATGCTCTGAATAAATTCGTTGACAAAGCATCTTTACAGTAGCTAACCCACTACTCTGTTTTCATAAGACCGGGATTTCCAATGCAAAATCAACTAAATAATGCCTTATGTTTCTTTTTAAAAACCCACATACTAATTTCTTATATGTGTGTACTTATTGAGAGAACAGAATGCATACAAGTACTTAAAATCCTGTTCCTAGTGCTTAGTTCACCTTGACCCAGAAACAAACTCTTCTTGTTGTATCTGCAATTCTAACTCCTGTCACAAGCACATTACCTACTTTTTGTAACCATCCCTCATTGCCATTGCCATTCACCAGTACTATACCACTGTCAATCTCTATTCATTTCCGTCCCTCTTATAAAAACACGGGTTTGAGAATTAAGAGGAGAAAGCAATCACCAGCTACTACTTGTTCCTTTTTCTTGTTCTACAAGTTTGAGCAGTTGTGCAATCCCCCATGCCCATTCCAGACTGAGTACTTAGGTATGCTTCATTACAAACATATTCTTTCTGAAATCAGAGATATTATTTTCAACCTTAGCTATGCCCATGGTTAATCACTAATAATAAGTCACAAGAGAAAATAATAGTCTTCTAAAATTTCTTCAAACAATAATGGGATTTGTTGTTAAATATTTGACAGCATCACTGTAACTCATATTTCTGTAAAAATGATGGTATTTGCCTGCTGCATTAGTTATTCTTCTCTTATGAAGCCAGTCATGAAATAGTGGGAATAGACACAGTTGAAACTAAATGTATAAAGTCTAAGAAAATAATTTTGCCCTTTACCCATCTCCATTGTAGTTTATATAATGCACATGTGCTGAGATCTTTCCTATTCTTTTAGTAGCATTACCAGTGTGTTTCACTGGTGTCGTTGCTACATATGCACTTAATCATATGTCTTCTTTTCTTTTAGCTGTTTAAAAAAAACCTTTCAGACTAACCTCACATTTAGAACATACAAGAATCTGGTAGGAGATCACTCCAGAGCTCCTAGAGTAGCTGAATCACCGTAGTTCTGTTCTACATGCCTGATACAACTTTCTTTTGTAAATACCATTAGGCATATTGCAGGTGGGCACATATTCAGTAAACAAAGAGAAGAAAATAAAGGAAGAAGAAAAAAAAAAAAAGGGTGGGGGGGAAGCTGTATATGATTTGTTTGTCAGCTCACTCAAATTGCTTTTCATTGCTTCACAATCAGACAGATTGCACTGGGTCATCAGAGATTGCAACATATGTGACAGGGCCTGCTCTTGAAATAACTGAAGGGATTTCCTTGCTTCAGAACACAACCCTTTTATTACTTGACAGATATACAGCAAAGCAGAGGACATTTTTGCTTTTTTCAGATGAGAAGCAGGAAGTTTTCCATCTCTGGTGCCCTACTTCATTATGAAAACCCTTTGCATCACATAAAATGAGAAGGAATGGGTGCAATTATCTGCTGGCTAAAACGGATACAACTCTGCTGAAGTCTAAAGGATATCATTCATCTAAAATAGCAAAAAAAAAATGGCTAAAGGATAAGGATGAAGATGAATTCTCTTCTACTCATAATGTGAGAGTGAATTATGAGAAGAATCGAAGCTTTGCTCTGCTTGTACCACCTGAAAAAGTTTAGGACAGTGAAGGTTTCTGGGAACTGAATGAAGGGAAGGAAAACACCTGAAAACTGCTCTTTTCAGCTCACAGATTCGGGGGGAGAAAGCATTCTTGATGGTGGGTTTTGTTGCTTCCCTTTTTTTCTGTGTACTTTTTCTTCACTTTTGATAACCTTTTTTTCTAGTGTTTATTTTTGAAACCTTAGCCTAGACTAGCTAGAAAGCTCCACCATTTCAGTATCTTCTTATTCCCTAGAGAGGGATTTTATATTGGATTAAATGATTTAAAAGCTTCAAAGATATTCCAGAGACTGTTACTATATTTACACTACAGTAATAATCAATTAGTTCTTCTTTGTTAACGATAAAGCTGGATGATATTTGAACAACTAATGATCTTGTTGCCTACCTTGAGGAGAGAAGACTCCAAACTCCATTTTATCCTATCATAAAGAAGTTGCCACTGTACTTTTTGGCAGTGCAGATTGTTATCCTGTCTGTGTGTGGGTGTTCTAGTCAGATCCATCTCACTGAAATTTGTTCCCTCATCTACTCGCGAATGCTGTCTTGGAAAAAAAGCTGCCTAATTTTCTGTGACTAAAAATGTGAAAGTTAGTTGCACAGCCTCATTTACAGTGGTTTAAACATTCAATCTGTGTGTTCATCAACCAATAAAAATACGAAGAAAAAATCTGGATGCTACTTCTGCTGCCATTCCTGTTTCTACTGCTGTTACTACCTCAGCTGCTGTTGTTTCCTTTGACACCGACTGAGGATTTTGGCCACCAAATCACAGCCAAAGGGCTATAAGGATTATAATTTTAAAAATTACTTCAAAAGACTACAGAAGACAGTGTATCCATCTCCAGTTCATTCTTTGCCACTGAAAGAAAGAGTTCAAAAGACAAGATATTTTGTCAAGGAGCAACAATAAATCAACCATGAAGCTAAGAACTAGCAGTAGATCTCATTCAGAGGGTAATGGGGCAAAATGGGTAGGAGCAAGGAGGGTGCAAGGCCCTTTTGTAGAATTATAATGTTAGTTAATATGACTACATAGGTTTGTGCCTGTATGAAATTTCTATCAAAATAACAGGTCAGTTACCTATTTTGAACTTTTCTGAATTATTACCACACATTCAATATTTACCATTCAGTGACCATCTTTTTTTTCATTAATCAGAAGAAGAGTCTTCTGATTAATGACATTTCATGCTTATGATTGATCCCTCATATCAGATGTATTTGGCACAAATACTTTGAGTTTCATTCTCACAATCCACAATTTTCAAGCTAGTGTACTGAGGTTGTATGGGTGTTTTTTTTGGTTTTTTTCAATCCTTTTTTCATTTTTTTTGCAAAACACAAATAACAAGGGTGAAGGCTTTGGATTGTGAGCACTGATTAAGCTCTACCAGTTTAAAATGTTGCCACAAAAAGTATTTTTCTTTTCTAATAAGAAGTTATTGCCCCAAAACTGGATGGCAGGGGGAAATAGGTGTCCACTGCTCAGCTTTCCTAGTTCGCAGGGTTGAGCCTCTCTGTTGTCATAAAGGTATCTATGACAGCTGATAAACTAAAACAGAGCTCTTAAATAAAAATAAGTTAAGAGATGGCATGGGGTTTGCTTGTAATCACTATTGGGGATTTAATTTCCATAAGAGGGGGAGGCAGAGAGATGGAGCCACTATCATCTTAAACTGCTCCAGCTAAACCCATTAAAAACTCGTGAGTCATAGCTCTTAGATAGAAGCACCTTCTGTTAGTCATAGACATTGTTCTAATCCCTGTAACAACTGCATTATTCACCAGGCAAACAAAGGATCAGAGGAATGGTCCCTGCCTAAAAACACTTACCGTCTAGGAATCAGAAGAAAACACACTCATCCAGTGGAAACATAGCTGAATTCCATGAAAATAGCTCTTATATAAATGATGTAAACAGAAGGAGACTGGATTGACTGTATGTCAAATATAAGCCTAAGTGTCAGGTGTAAAAAATGACAAAAGGGGGACTGCATGTCACATATTGAAGTATTTACCAAAAAAATCATAATTTTTATTCAGTCTGTGTTATAATGCTCTCTTTGTATATGTTTTTCATGACAGAGCTGTTGAAGATGACAGTGTAATATTAAATATCACCCAACTAAATTTTCTTTCCAATAGATGAAAGAATTAACAAGATACAAAAGCAAAGGGGTAAAAAGACATGCTATTCTCTTTTTCTTCAAATAAAAGTCCTGTTGTAGCTTTATGGTATCTTTCAAAAATGGCTCCATTAAATTAAATGTGGCATATATGAAATATACACACATTTATATACACATTACAAAATGCTGAGCAGTTTTTGCTGGAGCCATGTTTAGTTAAAATAAGCACAAGCTGGCTACTAAAAAAATAGTCAATTCAAGCATTTTTGTTAACAGCCTAAATTCCACCTTCATTCAGTATAGGGCATAATGATATGAAAGTACAGGATGAAGATGAGTTACCACAGAGCAGTCAGAAAAAAACCTGTATTTGCTTTGGAAGCAGCCATTTCATACAGATAAATACAAATGCACCAGTTTATTTTTTTTTTCTGTCACACTTAAAAAAAGTCTAAGATATTTTTTATCCATGGTTTTGAGAAATAGGATGAAAGAGAAGAATGAGAGAGAAAAGTGCCCATTGCTGATCAGAACAGTCAAAAAACCTACTGCCAGTTGTTCTGAAACAAGACCAATTATCAATTGTACTTGGTTAAGCTTGCACATTCCCCCCCCACCCTCGCCTCTGCTTTGAACTAGTGCAACAGGCATTGTTTCCTGGACTGCTTCTCACACAAATTTTATTTAAATAGCTAACACTTACATTTCACAGACTATATGCAAATACCTCTTTTCACAACCATTTTCCCAAAAAGTACTCTCTCACTGAAGTAGAAGCAGCTGAAGTCAATGTATTACTTACACATGTGAAAAAATATTTTAAAACTTTGAAAGTTTTAAAACCAGCTAAAGGAAGGAAGAGAAGTAGGATGTCTGCTACAAATGGCTGATGTTTGGACATTTGTGACTGTAGGCAGAATGACATTCTCCTGAGAAAGTCAGGGAAGGTAGAGAAATTGGCTAAGTCAAGTACACTATCCAGTTAGTCTTTCGGAAAAGCTGTGTTTGAACTCAAATCACTTCTGGCTATTTTCATCAGAAAAGTACAAACATCTATAAATGTTGATGAACTACTCATTTTAATTATATGTTTAAAGGTCTCACACCTCCCTCTTTTCTGTTCAAGACAAAGGGATGACAGCGTTGAATCATTTTGGTGATCTCGTTTTCATCTTTGACAAAGACATTAGAGATTCTGTTAGCTTTTTCATAGTGCATGATGGCCCAATTAGGAAGCCTGACTCTACTCATGAGGCTAAAGAATGAGATATGAACAAGAGCACTTTTTTCAGAATTAAACAGGGAATGATGACTCTCAGATATGTTCTAGTAGAAAGACAAAAATGACAAGAATTAAATTTTTCTCCAGGTAGGAGTTAATGTCAGGAATTATGTAGAAAGTGATCTGAATGTAAAATTCCAGGTTATTTCACACCAATATATGCTTAATTTTACTTCTGTCCATCTTGGCATTGTGAAAGTGAAGAAGTCATTCAAAGTCCCATTCCTCTTTCTTTCCCCTTTCATATTGCAATCTGTTGTCCTTTTATTGTTTTACTATGGCTTGTTCTGGACCTCTGCCTGAAGCCAATTATCATTTTTCCTACATGCTATCAGTATTTGAAGTCTCCTCTAGTTTTTGTCTCTTCCATGTATTTCCATCTCAAGTTTGCATTAGGACCTGGGGTGTAGCTGGCAGCAAGGTAAAGGCTGTGATGTGCCTTAGCCCACAAAGGGCTCCAGAAGTTACTGTGGCTCAGATTTCTGGAAGAACTCTCTCCTCTGATTAGGGTTGGAAAGTTGTAACTTTTTTTGCCCCATTACAAGACTGAACACCTCTAGGTGCCTTGCCTAGTAAAAGCTAAGGATTAAGAATACATCTAGAATCCCATCTCTCTCATCTCCTCTTCTGGGCATCATTAACAGAAAAGGAATAGACATCAGATCATATAACAGAGCTACATGCTGAATGCAAAGTATAAGTGGACTTCAGGAAAATTCAGTACATAACCTGTTCAAAATATCTTCTGTTGTGTGAGACAAATTCATTTGCCCTCTGCAGTATGTGATGAACAAATCACACTATTTTAAGCTGATTGCTGCACAAAGAATGGAGAAAGATGGAGTAAAAGCCTAAGCAAAAGGGTCTTCATTGAATGTATTCAATGATACTGTTCATCTTCATTCAGTCACTCAGTTGCCCAATATCAAACACAGAAGATTGAGCCCTAAAACACAGTTGAGAAGTCATTCCCCCAGAGAGTGGAAGGGGAATTTTACATTTGTGGATAAGAAAATTTCTTCGTGAGTAGGTATATTTATCCCATCACTATAGAAAAGATATATACAACTGTGATTTATGCTATTCAGAAGAATAAGAATGATAGCAATTGGTAGGCCAGAGGGGAAGAATCTATTTATTGAAAACCTGTGTGGGACATAGTCAAATAAAATTTCAAATAAAATCAGCCATACTTGGTATTACCTTTCTTTATGGAAATAAAACTGCAAATATCCTCCAGGTAATCTTATGGTTCATTTATGTCCCCAGTAAAATTAAGGCAGGTATCACATGTACTTTTACTTACTCATGAATTTTTATTTACTTTGCATGTAAATAATGCAAAATTATGATTTCATGTGGTTTCAACTGGGGCTGACAAGAAGAATATTTCAAACCTAACAGTATAAAGCAAAGCTATATGTTGGTAAGCCAGGCACTTAAAGGTGGAAAACCTTGGCACAAATTCCTGAAAAATGAAACTTTCAAGGTTTCAACACCTATGCAATTTCAGAAATCAGTAGAAAAACAAAATTAACTCATACCCAGCACAGCCCAAATATAAATCTTTGAAATATATGTATTGGTATTTTGGCCTAATGTAATACGTACAGAGAATCTGGGATGAACTTTTTTGTGACTGGCTGTATTCTCCTGTACTGGTCAGCACAAAGCCAGGACTCTACTAAGGCATTACTCTTTCCTGTGATCAGTGGGTTACTACTTAAAGGAAACTCAAGGATATCTTAACTAGACTTGCATGTTTAGTAAAGTACTAAGGAAAAGCTGTTGAATTTTCACATTTCTTCTGTTAATTGTATGAGAATACACTGTGCATTGTACATGCAACTGTAAGAGACAATTTTAAGAGGCTCTGACAGGTATTGAGGCTCAGAATGCTTTACTCTTTCACATCCCAGAGAAATCCTAAACCTTAGTAAGCACAAGGAATGTCAGACTTGCTAAACTTCAATTCTGGCAGATGCAAACTGCTTGAGACCCAGGGTGGTTTACCGTGTAAGGCACTCTTACAAGTAGAAGACGCTAAAATTTTAGTTCCTGAGGAAGCTGCTTTGTTTACAATTCAGTGTTTCATCTAGTTGTGAAAAATATATGGGCAAAATTATTCAACCATCCCTGCTTGCATCCCCAAATACCATGTATCAGACAAATTTTGTCTATTCAATATTTTGTGATGGCAAGGGATCATGCCTGATTGTATTCAGGCATGGAATGAGTATGCCTATTTGACCAGTTGCATTTTACTAAGACTTTATAATTTCTGGTGACTTTATTTTATACTTAGGTGCTCTAAATTAAATTCATTAACAGAGCAAAATTGATGTTCAGTTGTGGGGTTCATACACTATGAGCCTTGAAATACAAGAATTTGTGACAGAGACTTTTTTTAAAATTTTAAACACTAGAGTCGCAAATATTTATCACCATTTTTTTCCTTTGTGTTCCTAACATTTAAGTAAATCATAAATTCAAATAAAACACAATTTCAAACATGACATGAACTAATCTTTCATGCTGTTGCACAAAAACTTATCACCGCATGCCTTTGGCAATATAGCATTTGTTTACAGGAGAAAGCTAAGTATTTCAGGGACATTTGCCCTTTTGGATATATGTTAGGAGCAGGAAATAAAAGACGACTAATGGGGATTTACATATCACAAGAAGAATTTAACTGGATCCCTGTAGCTGAAAGGCAAAACTGAGGGTGGTGAGAAAGACTGACCCACACATCAAGTGGAATTTAACTAATAACATTGAAATATACACACATATATTACATGACAGTCCTTCCGCTGACTGTCTTTGAGGATTACATAATTTCAGTCCAGGTCTATCCAGTGTTGTTGACCTGAAATAAAATTTATTGTCTTTCATTCTGTTAATTAGAAAACAATGCTTGAAATGGTGGGATAATGAGTAATCAGTTTAGCAAATCCACAGACAGATAGACAACTTTTAACTTACATTCGCATGCTCACAGTTCAGGTGATACTATTCAAGTCCTTGTCAGAATGGTAGACTAAAAACACACCTGCATGGAAGTCTGAATTTGGATACAGTCAAACTGAGTCTCTGATTTAAGCATCTTATGACTTCCAGATTCTAAATTGAAATGAAAATTTATTGATACTTTCTGTCACTTTTATAAGATAAAAACCAAAATAATAAATATGAGCAAAAATGACAGAAGAGAAAAAGGGAAAAAAAATAGGAAAAATCTGCTTTCAGATTTATGTTCTTGTTCTTCTTTTGCAGCTTTCACTCTTGCAAAATCTTAACAAATACTTAGGTTCATGAAAGAAAAATACAATTCTTTCTCTCCAGAAAAGAAAAATGAAACCTTAGTATAGTTAAACTTCAATTTTATTTCATAAAGCATCACTGGAAAGATGAGGACACACCTAATAGCCATATATGTCACTGTATATTGCAAGTCAATTTAATGTGGGCTTAAATATGACAGAAAGTTTCTCTGTTTGGATTAAACAGCATTTTGGATTCTATTAAAAGATCCAATAACTAGTTCCCAAAACCTTGCAGAGGCCACTGTCTATTACAGTTTTTTCCAACAATCCAAATAGCCCCTTTCTTCACACAGAAACTGAAATTGTTTGTTATTTCCCCTAATTTTTTCCAATATGTTCAGAGTGGCTTTAGCTTACTGTGTGTACTCTAATCTAAGTCCCCTGCAAGATAAACAAACTTGCTGTTTAGAGAAGAACATGGATGTAGAACATGTGAAATGAATTGGAGGGAAGCCATGATTTACGCAGAAACTGAACATTATAAATAAAAAAGTTATGTGTATGCATTATATATTACCTCCTAATTTGGGACCTACAGATTGTCTTATTGAGAAAAGTGAAATGAAAACAAAAATCAGAGAATATTTGATCTGCAAATATGGTGCTGCTTTTCCCACTGTGACATATTTTAAGTTAAACTTACTTTATATCATATTTTTTCTCTTCTGCACATTACAGCTTTACAATTCTCAAATTGTAACATCATTAATTGCTATAAAAACTCTTAAAATACATTAATGAGATTCTTCCAAGTTCCATTATATGTATTTTGTGCAGATGAGATGTATCTCCGAAGACCTATTTAGAGCTGTATTGAGACATATTTCCTTGGTTCAATCAAGAAGAAAAAAGATTAAATGGAATAAAACAAGTAAAACTAATTCAATGCATCTAGAAATGATCTAACACTAACAAAGATTCTAACTAAGTTTTGCTAACCTCGTTAGGAAAAGAAAAGCCTTCATAAAAATCTGTCAAATGACAGCTTTTTCAGAGAGAGAGAACAAAGTCATGCTGCAGTAAAACTAAAACTTGAAAATTGAACTCTTGGGTTTAAGATCATAAATATTATTTGTGTGAGAACAACACACAGGAAAAGGTTGCAGCAAGTTTGCTTGTGTATTTGCTTGTTTGTACTACAGAGGAAGTGTCCTGAGAAGTGCAGCAAACTATGGGAGTGTAGCACAAGTAATGTTTTCAGACAGGCAAGAGAGCAGTAGGCTTCCCATGTCTTCTTTCAGTAGAAACTAAGCTCAAAGTTCCCTTGGACTTCTCTTGGAAAAACATTAGTAATGTTTTTTAGACAAGTTTTCATTTAAAAGTTAATATTTATTTAGCAATTCAGTTCACACATGTATAATTGAAATGTCATTATTGCTTAGAAGGTCTTATGTATGTGACAGAGGACTAAGAGTGTTTTATGGCAACCACTATATATGTAACATCTCACACCATTATTTACCAAAGCAAGCAGTGTTTATCTAAAATCTGTGATTTAGTTTAATCCCCATTTCAAGAAGGAAAAGATTACGAAAGACAGGAACGGAAATAATACTTGCTTCACTTACAATTAGCAGATACAGAACAGTGTTACATCTGAAAACTTTAAAAAATGAGCACTTGCCTGGATTTCTTCTTGCTTTCATTCTGTGTATTCCTTATGATAAGATAAATGTGCTTTTGGGGGCTCCAATGAAATCCATAATTTAGTTTTCTATTAAGTTATTTGCAAAAATATCTTATACATGATTAATATATTAAAAAACCCCAACAATTTATTACAGATCCATAATTATAATGGATTGTTGTTGTTACTTTGTTGTAGGACTGATGCATCTAACCATCAATAATATTTATCCTTTTCAAATATATGACACAATTATAAAATCTATTAATCATGCATCAACCTGTTATAATCTGAACTTCTACTTACAGTGCTACCAAATCACATTTATAGTTTTGACCTCAAGTAATTAGTGTGAAATTCTGAATGTAATTCTAGATGATACAGGGAGTTATCAAGCACTGAGACTTGGCATGTAAGACAACTAAATACTCATGCCCGTGGTGTATGAACATTTCCGTTTAATCAGTCTATCCCCAAATGGTTTTATTATGCTAGCATACTAAATATAAAGTCTTGGGTTTAGAAATAATTATATGGACCACTGTTTTCATAGCTTTTTAAAAAGAAGACAAAGTCTGGTATAATGTAATTTCTAAAAATAAATAGTCCAAACCTTTTGGCAGTCTGTTTACCCCTTGTAAATAGTACAGCCATTTGCCTGTATCTCCTCTGGCTTACAAGAAAACACTCTTTAGTCACTAGATGACTTTTTGTTAGCAGTCAATGGTGTGATGCTGGAAATGATTTTGTAAAGAACAGTCTGAGGTGGAAGGTGTTTGGCTTTGTTCCTCTTGGTTTATGGTTTCACTGGGTAATACTGTTTAAAAAGACAAGAAAAAAAAAGGAAATCAAAACAAAGAAAACCTCCCTGGGACTGAAATACTTTGTATGTGTTGTTATTTGCAGTGCATGCCAAGACATTCATGGGCACCAGAGCCAACCTGGCGAGCTAATTAAATAAATAAATGTATATGTTTAAAACAGCCTTATAAGGAGCATTGGAAATCTGCAAGATGAGCGAATATCTTATAACTTCTTCCGCAGGTGCGAGGATAGCTACAAGCCATGGACTTTCTGTCCTGCTTCTTGTTTGTGGCTTTGTGAAGGGTGCTTTGCTTTAATCTAAAAGTGCTGACTTTTTCCAATATCACTTTCTCTTCTTAAAGCAAAGAGCAAATCGCCTGTAAAATCCACGGAGCGGACAGCAAAGTTGACCCTAACCTCCAACCACCACTCTGCACCCAATGTACTCTAAATCTCTACACAAGGAGCACCTTCTTCAGGAAGTACAAACAAAATTACTAAATAAATAAAATAAAATAAAATAAATATAAAAAAGAAGAGGATACCACATGTTTTCTTGATATATCTTATTTTCTTTGGTGTATCACTGATATTCTTTTTGAAGAGAATTGGTGTGATGTAATCAAACATTTTGTAACAGCAAGACCTAGTTTCATTTTCTTTCGGCAAGGAGAAGCCTCATCCTTGACTTCTCAGGGGTTGGCCTGCAAGTCTTCAGTATTACAGAATTAACCATGGATGACACTTGGTTTCCTATGCTGAAAGAACCGTTCCAGCCTGGAAGCAAAAATAGGCAAATAATGAAAATAACATAGTGATTTAACATAAATAGAATACACACAAACTTTATCAAATGGCCTTTTTTTCTTTTTTTTTTTTTTTTTCTTTGCATGAGGAATAGGAAGGAGAAAATATATTCTACAAAGCAGGTCAGCAGATGAGAGGAAGTTGTTTCTGAAAAACATATGAGGCTATTTTTCTTTTGAGATTTTTTTTTCTTTTTGCTGTTCAATATATTATCCTTTTCTCCCTTTGAGGTTTTTTCCTGTCTTTCTGTTTGTTTCTTGTTCAATGGTGGCAAGTACCAACTTAGGCCAACCCCTGATGACTATGTGGAGGTTTATATATATACATCCTGGTTTTTTTGTGTGTACGTTCTATATTTCAGTGTGTTTTATCTAATTTTGCAACTCCTGTATATGCAAAACTAACTTAAATTCTGTAAATTGCTTAAAGTCTATGTGATATAACTTCAGAGTAGACATACTTTGGTCCTCATGCAAGCCAGTTTTTAATATTATCTGTATGTTGTGCCACCAAGAAACATCTTTATTTCCTTTTTTGATAAAACACCACTTTTTAGTTTGTAATTCAGTAATGTGTGGATTTTGTAATGCATATCTTCACTTTGACTGGTTTGACCCCCTTCAGCCCTCTGTTTACTCTGTAAATGCACATTAAAATTTGTTATGGTCTCTAGACAATGAATTATTTTAATTTGTATATTGTGTTGGAGTTCAGATGCTGAAAGCTCTTTGAACTTGTGATGTTTATAGAAGATGAAGTGATTCAATCACTAGAGACTATAAAATGCAGGTATGCAGTCAAATACTGCACATAAAGGAAGGTTAGAAACAGAAAACAGACAAATAAACTAGAACATGTCTTTAAGGATGTTCTTTTGGTAAAAAGTTTTAGGAAAGTGAATTTATTACACTGATAAAATATATTTGCATCACAGCTCCTTCTACATGGCCAAAGAAGTGTCTTTGAAAGTGGATTGTCATTACTCACTGATATTACTAATTAAAATACTTTCTGTCTGTGAACTGAATGTGAGAATTTTGCTGTTGAATGATGTAATATGTGTTACATGAATTACATTCATTAATGCAGGAAGCAAAAATTGCTACCATTTGCAGCTGCAATCAGGAAGGTTTTTTCTTTTTCCCCTCATTCCACTGATGCTGAAAAATTCACACCCTTTCATTTATCAGCACAGACAATCACATACACCACATGCTTATTATGATCTATTTATAGCAGCATTAAGTAGCTGCAGTGTGGTCAGCTGTGTGATTTCTTCTCACTTTGTAAGTACAGCAGAAGAAATTTTAAAAGTATTTTTATTATTTCGCCAGTCTGTGTTCTACAGTCCTAACATTTTATTTCCAAATGCTTATAAGTCTGATGTCTTCCCCCATTACTTTCAAAGGATAAAGAACAAATAAAGGCAGAGAATTAACATTTTGTTAACCTAATGTTTCAGAAGAGGATAACATATTTGTGCAGATTTAATTTCCCATAAATTCTGTAGTATATGCTTGACTGGGAGTAGTCAGTCTTCTGTTTTAGACAAATCTTAGCAGTAATAAAGAGCAGAAGTTTGGCATAATACAAACAAATCAGGGGTAACCATCAGGAGAAAAAGGTCAAAATTTCTTTTATTCCAACACAAAATTTATGACCCACTTGCAATGTTATAGATTGAGAAAGTTTTTCTCCATACTTACAATAGTTTATCAGACTACTGACAAAGAAATAAAAAACTGTCCCCATTAAAATATTCTGAATCAAAGCCAATATTTTGGATCAGAGAGGACACGAAGAACAAAATGTCAAGGGTCATAGCTTTTCTGACGTCTCACTTTCTGAACACACCTGTGGAACCAAACTTTGAGAGTTCTGGAGAAAAAAATCTCCATTTTCCCTCTGAAACAGATATCTATGACTGGATGATGTGAGAATCTCCTGATTGGAGCTTGAAAACTTCAGTTTCCATTGGTCTTAACTGGAACCAAATGCTTAATGTCACATGTGTTTCATTTGTTTACTGTATCCATAGATCTTGTATGAATATTCCATGTATGCACATAGAGACTATCCATCATGACATGTGGCATTTGACAGCACAGTTTAGCCTCACATTGCTAAAGTTGTTACTGTGTTAAACTGATACTGTGTTCTGCTTTATGCTGTTAGCTGTTTCAATATAAATCAACATTTACTAGGAATTCAGATTAAAGAACAAGCTGAAATTAAAAGCAGAATTCTAGACCACTTGAATTAGCATAATGCAAGCCAGAAGATATTCCCATATTGTGACCTGCTAGTGTACAAATGTGTCAGCAGAAAAAAAGAAAAAAAAGGACAAAAGAAATCTTTAGGACTTTTGAAAAGCCTTTAAATTTTCCATTAATCCGAAGAGGACACAGAAATTCTCCTCCTTCCCCTCTCAAAACAACACACCCAAATACTTTAGATGCAGCTGATCCAGCCCTTCTGGTTGCAGATCTAGAGCACAGCTTTAGTTTCTGCCAGTCTGTCCGGATGCAGCAGCAACATCTCCTAACAGGAGCAGGTATTACATTTCTAAATTTTAAACTGTGTCTTAAAAGCTGTTCTTCATACTGAGAATCTGCCTGGAGGTCCTAGAATTTCTCAAAATGGAAGTTAAGATACTTGTTTCTAAGAATCCTGTTCTGAATAATATTTGGCGTAGGAATGAAACTACTACAATTTTATGCCAGGTGCAGTTCTAGTTTGGATTTAACACAAATAGATTAAAAAAAAGTGGCTTAATTAAATCCTGAAAAGCTCCCTGTTGAGTAGGGTATCTAGAAGGGCAATTTGCATCTAGCAGTCATAACATCTCTCACTTTGATGTCCTTAACCTTTTTAAAAAAAGAATCCAGTTTTGAGGTGTTCTTTTGCACGACTCATGCTTCTCAATTTATGTTCCCAAAGTCTCATTGCATATGGCGAGTTTCAAGTTGTTCCAACAGGTTTTGTTTTTAATAGAAGAATGAGCATGGGTGAGTATGAAACAATTTTTTATATTTCAAGGTATGTGCCATCTACACTCACACACTTCGAGATCTGATGAATCATCGGGCTAAAAGAAATATGTTCCAGCCCCATGAAGGTGTCAATGACAGCCCTTGTATTACATAGAAAAAAAAAAGATCTGTGGCATTTTGGTACTACTGCAAGGGATTAGTACTGCAACAAACCCTGTCTCAAAAAATCTCCTTTTCAATGGGTTACCAATTTTAAGCTCAGGAACCTCATGCATAGAAGTTGCTACATGACATGTTTGAACATCCCTTTCTTAATTGTATTTGGTAGACTTTGCAAAGAAATTTGTGGAGCATGAGGAGGGCTCAGACCACGTATTAAAAAAGCTTGGCAGACTAATTTAAGATTGACAGTTCCTCAGAGCTCTTATTAAGAAAGGTACTAAAAAATTTGAATGGTAAACACTGAATCTATCAGAAGTAATTGTTACTTCTTTTTCATTCTCAGTATTGAATATTTACATTACAGCACTACCTGAAGGCAAAAATCAGAAGTAGGTATAAACATGAGACACCATGACAAAAATGATAGCCCTGTTTGAAAGTTCATACATTTTCATCTAATTCAGTGCTACTGTGATTCAAAACCAGAACATACCCTAGAATCAGTTTTTTTTATTCATTCCTTAATGTCAATCTTAAATTCCTTCCCTAAAAAAAAATAAAATAAAATACAAAAAAATATAAAAAATTCAAACCTTTGTCATTTGCAGGGTATGGGAACATTTGTCCATGACATTACTATTGGTAAATGTCAAATGTTGTTTATAGAGCTAAAAGCATTAGGAACCAAGAATGGGATCATCATACTTTGTAATATAAATTTTTAAAGGTTAATCTTCCATGATTAGCTCAGCTAAACAATGCTAAGCACACAGTAAATTGATTAATGCAACTCACTATAAATGCCTTCAGTCTTTTGTTCTGAGGTTCCTAAATATTGATTTATTTGATTTCACAGTCATAAAGCTTGCACATACATTGACATAGTTGAAAGATTATACATAGTTTTTCTAGTGTTATTCATCCAAAAAAATGTAAGAAAGCTAAATGCGTCTGTAACAATGAATTACAATCAATTGGTGAAGATATTTGCAAAGAAACAAGTGTGTTTTCTTCAGAGTCAAGTTTAATTGCAATTCATTATTTAAATTGTTCTTTTTGTGCTATTATTTTTTTGCCAACATTTCAATCAACTTATAAAAGAATACTATGTATCTTATTACTTATTATACTTACTACTACTCTACTTGTTATTATTTAGAATGTGACAGGACAAAATAATGTCACCTTTGTTATGAAAAATCTAGAGGGGAAAAAACAATCTTTTAATTTAACAGCATTCTAAACTCTCAAAGTCTACAGTGTCCTATCACCTTAAAATATCTTGATATCTATAGATATAGATAGATATAGATAATTTGATTTGCAATTCTATTATGCTGATAATAGATATGGCCTTCAGATGGAAGCAAATGAATTTTTCAATTATTGAAATGCTCCTTTACATTGTTATTAAAGCACAGAAAGAGGTCTTATGTGTATATGACACTGTTTACCGAGTGACAGCTCATAAGGAAGCCAAAACATACATAATAGACTATTAATTCCTTTCTTGTGTTTATATGCCATGAACTTGAAAAACAAGAGAGGAGATTGCATCTGACAATTAGCTGCTTAAAATAAACTATTTCATTCAAATCTTTGAAGAAGCAAATTCCTTATTAAAATGACTTGTGTAACTATAACCTTTTAAACTATATGGGGCTTAGATTTTTAAGAAAAGCTAAATATATTACATATAATATACTTGTATATAAAATTGGGAAGGAAGGAGATAATAACTTATTTTGCTACTTCTGATAGAAGATTATGTTCATTGCTGCTGACTGTCTTCATGACCAAATGATTTAAAAGACCCTTTAAATCACTTGCAACCATACTTTTAAAAAAATTAGAATTCAATTTTTCTGATCATCTACAATATGCTTTAGTTTCTGGATATTAAACAGCATGGGTTCAGGTTTTAAAAATGTTGTTTTTCCATCATAATAGAAAAGAAATAATCCATACTTTATTAAAAATAAATGTCAACATGTTTACTAAACTACCTTAATGTCTTTTTATTTGGTAACTTGGGCACAACATATATTATTTTTGTTCATATGTTTAATCTGCTCACTGCAGTTAAGCACTGAAAAAAACACAGGGGCAAGTGTTCCTAGTTGTTCCACCTACTGATTGAAAGAGAGTGTAAGAGAGAAAACAGGTGTGTGACTGTTTTGCTACAACAGCCAACAACAAAGAACCTTCACAGGGTCTAACAAAAAAAAATCACTGCTATAAAAAATTACAGTGGTAGTTCAATTTGCATCAAGGTGAAAAACAATGAAATTGAATGCAATTTCTTAAGCAAACTGGAAAGCTTTTTTTTCCAAAACTATTACTCTCCCCACAGATATGAAAGAAGTTCTTGCAGTTAGGGCTTTGAATAGGGAAAGTACTTGTCCACCTTACAACTGCTTAATAGCAACCCCAAAGAGACTCAGCTGTCTCCCTTTCACCATTTCTGTCCTGTATGATGATTAATCATGAGGGCATAATTCATTCAGAAGATGCATATATAGAACAGAATAATAATTTTCTATACTTATACCATTTTTTATTATTTTTAACAGAAAAATGTTTTTATCTCACTTTATTTTAAAAAGTAAGGAAATATTTACATAATTCATAAGCATTGTCGCAGTTTTATTTAGAACTAGTTCCTAGCATTCAAGATAACAGAACAGGCTTAAAAAGTTTCCCAGTAGTATTCTACAGCTGTTTATGTGTCAGAACTACTTGCATTAATAGAAGAAAAAAACAACCAAAGAACACAGACAAAACCCCTCCTCGTCTGGAGTTCCTTCTACTCAGGAATAAAAATGCTGAGGAAAGGAGGGTACCAGAAGAAAGCTCTTGGAGTGATTCTGGTGATAGTGATCTGAACTTTAACCTTTCCAGTGTACTTCCTGGACTTAGCAAGGGAGTAAATTTTGAAAGAATTTATGATGCATGTGCAGCAGCAGAAATAATGAATGCAATACTGCTGTCATTCTTGTGCAAACCACAGGACCTACTGAGTTTACGCATGAGCACTGGGCACAAGGCCAGAATATCTGGCATTTTCTGGATTCTAGAAATCTTAGTGCCTGGAGCTGCTAGGTATAGGCTATTCCCACCTCTGGACAGGATTTGTGTAACTGGAAAATCTGTTTCCTTTCTAAAGCTACCAACCCATAGGACAAATGAAATATAGAATATTGAAAAATAATGAATATTGAACAAAATTCCTCAGGAGTCTCGCTTACTCTCTATGTTTGTGATTGACACTTCTAATATAGAAGTCCAACAAAACTGATCTCAACAATAACCTTCACAGATGGACTTGGAGAATACTATTTGATCTGAAGTTTACATCCCAGCTTTTATTTCTTTCAATTTTGAAAAGTATGTCAAAATTGAAATAGAATACAGGCAAATAGAAAGAAGCCAAATGACACATTGTGCCAAAATCCTCAGTCAAGAAATATTAAATATGAATTATTGAGTATATATAATATTAAACCATAGCCTTTTATTAGACACTTTAAAGAATCTCTGATTTATAGCCAGGAGATTTAAGGGGAAATCTGGAAATTATGCTCTATTATACATTTTGTTTCAACAAATAGCAAAATTAGAGCTGCTTTCAAAACTAATTTCTATTTAGTACAGTTATCTATAGAGGTAAACAATATAGATGTTTGAGACATTTGTCGTGAAAATGTACATAGAACACACAGAATAGTAGGGACCTGCTAATGGTAACACAGTTCCTTTTCTCAGCAGATGGATGAAGCAGATGGAAGACCTATGTTTTCTTCACACTTTTCCCACTGATCAGTAGTTTTCAGCAATAATGTCAGTTCTATTCTGAAAATATGTATGCAGTGATTTTTTTTTTCTTATTAGCATCATTTTTTTCATCAGACTAGGCTTTTGGTAGTCCTTGGAAATATGTAAATAGGAAAACACCACAGCAGTTGTATAGAAGTATGTGGGCCTTCAAGTATATTCACTGGACAAATACAATCAGACTTTCTTTAGAAAAACAAGGACATAATATTGTACTGTAAGATAAATTTTTTATATATAAAACATTTTTGAGGCACTGTTCAGAAAAATTTGCCCTTACATATGCCAAAAATAGGAGGATATTCATTCATTCCTGTTGCAAAATTCTAAAATACTCTATTTGTCCTCATTTGCTTGTGGATAGTAATCTGTATTCCATTTCAACAATTTAGGATTTAATTTAAGCTGTACAACCTTGCTGAAGTGGATGAAAAAGAGTTGTACAATCTGTTTCACTAGGTCATCTTTGAAGCCTCTGACTACCCAGCTCTAGAATGCTAACAAAAAGGTGGAGTGGCAGAAATGTTTTAAAACAATCATAGCTGTCGGGGTGGGATTTCAAAAGAACACTATTCCGGAAGGTGACACAAGATCTGCTAATGAACCAGCATACAAAGTTCCTAACACTAGGATAATTTGTTTCTGTACTAACTGTTGATATTCCAGAGAAAGACGAATGTGCTCAATGTGTCAGAATCAATGAAAACACCATTGTAGTGGTTAATGGGCAAACAAGCAGAAAATATATTATGACATATATGAAACAACCTACATAATAAACTCTGAAAGTAATAAAATGACATGACATATGTTTGTGTTGTATGCTGCTGAAGAAAACTACCTGTAGGTTTAAACTCATTATTCCTGACAACTCTGATACCAGAATGTATCAGTGAGATAAAGGTCTAACTCAAAATGAATCTGTGATGGCTGAAACCATTGTATCCCAAGAAGTAACTATATGAGTACTAAAGATAAATAGTAAAATTCTAAGTTATTAAAGACATTTAAGATAATAAAAAAACCTACAGATGCAGCAGAAGAGTTTTTTTAAAAGGCACATGTGGTTGTGTAGCAAGCAGGACTGAGGGACAGTTCATCCCCCTGTACTTGGCACTAGTGAGGCCGCACCTCAAATCCTGTGTACAGTTTAGGGCACCTCACTACAAGAAAGCCATTGAGGTGCTGGAACCTGTCCAGAGAAGGGCAACGAAACTGGTGAAGGGTCTGGAGCACAAGTTTGATGAAGAGTGGCTGAAGGAGCTGGGGTTGTTTAGCCTGAAAAAAAGGAGGCTCAGGAGGGACCTGACTGCTCCCTTCTACAAGTACCTGAAAGGAGGCTGCAGTAAGGTGGGGGTCAGTCTCTTCTCCTAAGTAACAAGCAATCAGATGAGAGGAAATTACCTCAATTTGTGCTGGAGGAGGTTTAATTTGCATATTAGGAAAAATTATCTCACCAAAAGGGTTGTAGTCAAACACTGGAACAGGCTGCACAGAGTAGTGGTTGAGTCATCATCCCTAGAGGTATTTAAAAGACATTTAGATTTATCTTTAAAGGATATGATTTAGTAGGGGATTTGACTTTCTAGGTTAATGGTCAATGGTCTTACAGATCCTTTCCAAATGAAATTATTCTATGACTGTGAATATAAATCTTCATGTTTAAAAACTCAAGATAACAAATACCTACTGCTGGTCAGGACTGAAATAACTCTTAGACATATAATTCCATGTGAAAATTATTTCCAGGAGAATAGATCTGCTTATTCTGTGAAGCATATAGATATGGCTACCACTGAACAGTAGATACTGAATAAGGTGGACCTCACTACATTCTGCAAAAATGGACAGTGCAAAGATTTCAGAGATTTTTCTGACTGGGAACACAGGAAGCACCATGGCAATTGCTAAGTCTGTGATGCTGTACTATGCCTTTTTAAACTACTCTTCCAACGAAGTCTTGTTTCAAAATTTTCAATTTTTTTACACTATAGTTCCTATTTCTTTTTGAATAGAACTGTGAAAAACAATATGCTTTTTCAAAGCCTTCTGTAGAAGTTTTTAAAAGCTTCAAAAGAAAGACACTGGTGTTTTATGATCAATTTACTACCAGGAAGTCTTAGTGGGAAGAAAGGTAGATGTGGTAGTTACTTCAGTGTATCACAAGTAGCTCATTAGTAGTATCTCTTTAAGGCAGAGTAACTGAGACGTTTTAAAATTCATAAGATGTAGTAATTAATTTGATTGACAATATTATTTTGCTCTGATTGGAAGTACAAACAGAGAGTTGTCACATGCCAAGAAAAAGTGTCAACTTATCCTAAGATATTGGACCATTCTGCTGACTACATAGAATCCTATTTAGGAGAAACATACCTTGTATTGATTTTTAAACTGACTTTTATCCCCATTAAACACATGTATTTTGGGAGAGTCTAGCCTTAATCCTAATGCAGTTACAACAATCTTTCTACTGATTCATTTGAGCAAGAGTGAACGGGATATGTATGAAAGTGAGGGAGCATAGAAAGTAATACCTAAAACTTAAACACCTGTAGATTGGCATAAAATTTACCATCAAAAACAGCTCATGTCTTTCTGGCAGGATGTACCATAGAAGCATATTTTTGCCTTTTCCTCTCCTGCCCCCTTAATTTTCTGGTTTCTTCTCATGCATCTATTGTAAAGGAATGTATAAATATGATGTGCTCAATTATTAATCATGTATCATTCAAGCCTGGCAAGCAGTTTCAGAAATAAAAATGGAGAGAAGACTTAAAATTATATCCCACTTCAGGAATTTTATCTAAAAATAGCTGGTTCCCATATGAGCCACATCCTGTTGATTTTTATTGCAGAAGTACTAGGCTGGAATTCAAAGTATTCAAAAACCATAAGACATATTCGCTTAAAAAAAAAAAAAAAAAAAAAAAAGAAAGTTAAACTAACTCAATCCAAACTTGGGTACTTTTCTCTGCTGCAGTGGTACAAAGAACACACACAGGAGCAGAGAAAATGAAATGTAAGGAGTGGCCAGAGGAAAAGACTATGTACTGACCATAACTCTCACATACACATGCATTCCCTCAACCTTTTACGGTGCATTGCCTCGCTGTAGGGACTGAGTGTAACCTATGGCAATAACAAGGAGGAAACAGGAAGTTGGAGTGAAGTTTTGTGAAAAAAGGGGAGGAAAGGTGTTTTCTCTAAGCATGTAACTGTTTGGTTTATTGTCCTTTTCTTTCCAATATGCAAATAAATAATTCCATAATTATTTTCATTGACAATAACTTTATTCATCTCAAATAAAGTCTGTTTTGCTGACAATGATAGTTAGTAAGTGATCTTCCTGACTCCATATTGATCCAAAATGTTTCTCATTCCTGTTTTTTCTTCTCTTCCCCTGTCTATTGAGGGAGGGGAGAGTATCTGAGTGTGAGATTGCCTGCCAGCTGGGAACAACATATCATACCTTTCCTTTTTCTGGAAAACAAGAGTGAAAAAAAAAAAAGGAAAAAAAAATTAAAGTTGTCTCACATATTCTTAGTGGCAGAATGCATGTGATTTTTCTTTAATTTCAACAGATCCTTTCTGGTTGTTTCTAATGTTCTGGAGTGATTGTTGGATCTCAGAGGCAAGTGACTCAAAGGCATGTATAGGACACTGCATAAGCTAAGTCTCCCTGCCTGATTCATTCTAGGAAAATGTAGGAATTGTTTAAACAGTTCTGGAATTTGCATTCAAATGCAATCTCAGATTAATTTAATTCCTATTCTGTCAGCAACAAAACAGGCAATCTCCTCCTTTGTCAGTGTCAGAGGTTTAGAGCACTCAGCTCTAAAATCATCACACAAAGAGACGATGTCTCAAGTTCTGGGTTCTTGTTTCCTTACATTCATTTACAACAGATTGGTGGGGAAAAGATAGTTCTTTTCATCCTATAATTTCTCAAGGAAGTTGCTGGTGTTTAAATATCAGAAGGTGTAGAATGGAGATTAGTTAACAAACTGATTTTCTGTGAAACTCAGCTTTCATAAGGGATCATCACAGAAGCAAACTAACAATGTCTATCCAGATATCCTTGCCATGTACTTGCCATGGGTGACTACCTCAGGTTATTTTTTTCCCCTAATCACTGCCTGCTGATAAACACAATGGTTCATTTCAGCTTCCTTCTCTGCATTGCTTTCCTTCTGGGTGATTTGTTGCTGGATCCTCTGAATGCTTGTTTAGTTATGCATTTATTTTTCATTGCAGTTCTTTATGTCTCTTGTAGGGAGGAAGACAAGGAGAGAGGAAGAAGATTTGATGTGTCTCTTTATTAGAAATATTTGTCACCAGTTGGAAATGAGTAAGGTTCTTTGCATGGGTAGCTGGGGTTAGAAGGCAGTCAGTGGCAGGCCAGAGAGACAAATTAAGACTATTTTTCTTTAGAACACTCTCTTTTAAAAATGAGAGAGTAGCAATATCAAAGAAACCTCTCAAGGACTAAGATTTGGTGAGCAGCAAGCTCCAAAGCCAGAAAGAGGATGGAGCTTTTTATCAATGAAGGCACCTCATTGTATCTTAATTAGATTTCATGAGAAGAGGAAAGATATGAGAAAAAAGAATTATGTTTCTAGTCTATAAAATAAGAGTTACTAAACCTCAAAAATATCACTAGTCAAGAATGGGCATTCAGAAGAAATAGGAAGTTAATATATGTAGAGTTTAGTCATCAAACACAAATTCCCATGTCTTTGAATGATGACTTTGGTAAAGTTTTCCCTCAGCTAGATAAGGGACTTCAGTAGTGATAAACATTTTTAGTTGGTGGGAGGTTTTTCAGTGTCAAATTCTTCTCAGAATTTGTTCTAAAGCTGATTTTGTACTGACAAATGGCAGGTATTGTAAATTGTCTCCCATACTGTTATGACAGGAAGTTCAACTTTTCTTCAAAGTCATTCTGAGCAGTGATAATGACAGTCTTAAACAACATAGAGGGAAATCACTAAAACAGCCTCAGACCAACAAGGGTGAAAATGTATGGAAAGGGGAAGTTGAGACTGTGCAAAACAGGGAAGAAAAACGACTGGTCTGTAGGGAAGAGACAAAATGCAGAAAATAAGGAAAGTTCTGATAACAACAAACCTATTGCAAATGGTTTAGAAGAGCAGTAATATTAAACACAAAATATTCCATTTTATCTGATGAGAAATTCGATTAGCTCATCAATCAACAGCTTCTGTACTTAACCCTGGTTAAGTACAAATTTAAACTATGGTTAATGTATGGTATGTTAAATGTAACACCAAAGGAAAAGTGAGATAAAGAGAAAGCACTCTTCATCGCTTGCTCAGTTCTGCATTTTAAAGGAAACTGTATTGTCACATAAAGCTCTACATACAACCAATAAAGTCAACAAAAGTATATTGATCTGGTTAAATCTCTATTCATGTTCTATTCTTCTATAAATCTCTAATCATGTTACATGTCTCTCCAATTATTCTATTTGGTAAATGCTAAATTGGTAATCACACCATACAATTAATTACACTTTAGGTTTTCCCACACATTAGAAAACTTTAGCACTTTATGTTTTTATTTCATTAGAAAATTTCTCAATGATTTCTGTGTACTGACATATGAAGTGAGTTGTCACTTTTCCTTGTGGAAAAGATAAAAATGAAAGGAGAAATGATAGAGGATAATAAAACTACAAGAGACATAAAGTAAGATGGACAGAAATTGTTCACTTTCTTTTCCAGTGCAGGAAAGAGAAGATGTCAAATTGAGCCAGTAGGAATACATTTCAAGACAGAAAAAAGTAGGTGCAAAAGACCTTGTAAAAGCTAATGTAGATCCAAGAAGTCCATGTAGGTTGGTTGATTGGGAGACTGAAAAGGTTTATGGAAGAGGGATTTGTGGTGGTTTGCAAATTAATAGGACCACATAGACTCAGGAGATTTTCAATGTGAAAATAGCTGGAGCATGAAATTAGCATTACATGGAAGTGTCATTTTATAACCTTGTCCTGCTCCTCCTTTTTCAAGCCATTCACTTGTGGATGTTGAGAGATACAGAGCACAACTCAGCCTTTGGCTCGAGCCACTACAGCTGTTAAAAGTGTCTTAGGTTCTATAACTGCTGTCTCTCATTGATGTCTCTAAGTAAAACTGTAAATGTGTCTTGAAATTTATTTGACTCCATGAATGTAATATAGTTTAAATAACTAATCTATGAATTCTTAAAACCTTTTTAGTAATCTGAAAGCTTTGCTTATATTCCTACTGATTTCTTAAGGGATATTTATTTATCACATTTTGTGTGTATTATCCACAACCTCTATTGTGACCATATTTCCTCCCCTTGTTTCTTCTGAAAAAGTTTTTCTCTTCTATTATTCCTACCACTCCCAGTTTCTAAGGGTTCCTGATCTATATGCATTGGGTTTTACAACTGAGCTGAAATAACAATGTTCCATTATTTTTTCTTCTGCCTGTAAGCTGCAAATTGACAGCACTTTTCCTGTCTGATATCAGCTTTAATTTGTGAACAGTTTTTCTTGGATTCAAATTCTCTTTTTGATCCTGTCCCCTGCATTATTTAGAATAAATTTTCTAGATAGGTAACTAAGAGGAGAATCTCGTCAGTCTCTACAAAGCACAAAGTAGAGAAATATTTTAAAGATTTGATGGCCTGTGAAAAATTCTGCCAGTAAAATTTTAAAAATAAAGTTTTGTCTCAATTTTAAAACAGAAGTTTTATTTCCATAATTTTTTCTCCTGACAGGAAGCGTTCTGCTGCACCTGGCTTGTTTAGACCATATATCCTTGGTCAAGAATTTATCTCTTACTGGGCATACACATCAAGCTATCTGTCTTGCTAGTTCTTTCTCTTATGAAGTCTTAATGTACTTTATAAACTCTACATCAGAATCACTTTGTCCTGTATAGAATTTTATTCACATCTCAACTGGAAAATAACTGTCTAGAAGCATTCTGCAACACCTTCACAGCAGAAGAGATCAACACGTTAAGATGAAAATGCAATGATAAATTTTCAAATATTCTGCAAACCAAGTAGCTAAGTTAGTGTAATGATTAGTATACTATCTTTACACTTCAGGAGAGCACCAAGAAAAAAATATTAATCTATACTAGGTGAAAGTCTTAATATTATTTGACATTTTACTTTTATTACTTAACATTCAGTAAACAAGTAATTTTTTTTAAGACCAAACATTATTTATTTTATTTTTTTAGTATTTATTTAATATTTTATTTATTTATTTATTTATTTATTTATTTATTTATTTCCAAACTTATTTGTAAGATGTACTTATTTCCTTCTTCCACGTTAGACAATTATTATGCTATTATGATACTGTCTTATGGTAAGTCTAAAAATACCTACTCATTCTGGTAACAATGCTACTGCACCAGTTCCAAAATAAACCCAGCTTTCAACATTAGGCACTGGAGTGGCAGGCAAGACTTGTTTCTCCCAAATTCCAAGAACAAAATGAGAAGATATTTCTTTAATATTAAATTAGTAAATAACCTATAGCCTTGTTTTATACAGTGCTTGCTTTATGCAGTATGAAATGGCATCCTCTTCACTGACAGCAACCAACTGTATAAATTATGGAAACTCAGAGTTACCGACTTCCTTGCTTACTTCTAAATACTGAAGAATCCAAATCAAGTTATTATAGTGTTAATAAAAATCAGGTAAGTTCACCAAGTGGAAAACCAGCAATAACAATTTGCTCCTCCATTTTACAAAACAGACAAGCTTTTACATAAAATGAACCCAAAGCATTGGAGTATTTTTAAAATATTATTCAGTATGTCAAACTCTAAGAGAAAAAAAACCAACTTACTTTAAAAACCATCATATTACAATCAGTACAATTTATTTCTTCTTCCTAATTTGTGCAATACTATGTCTTAACAGCATGTATCCATTGATTGCTCTAATGTATTTTTTTTCCTTACTGTATCTATGTACATATATAGCAAGACTAGAAATGGTTCAATGGAAAGAGTGTGCACTATACAGTGAAGGCTTCTCTAAGAATTTTCCTGCAGAACTTGGATAGTTCAAAGCCCACTTTCCACAATGTCCTTCTGTTTATCACTGATTTACTGAATGTGACCAGAGAGTCTCTTTCATTAGAGGTTTTAAGAAACAGATTACACAAACAGTTATCAGAAATTCTGTTGTACAATTTATCTTGTATGGGAGCAGCAAAATGAACGTGGTGGGTTTCAAGGCCCATCACATTGTATGTGCTAGGCTTTTACAAAATTTAGCAGGAAATTCAAAAGTGAGAGGAGACTTGGATATTTTTAGTCATGAAAAAATGCCTTGTCATATCAACAATAGCTTTTTCAATAAGTTCCAAGCCATGTAGGATTAAGCAACACAACATTGATCATTCTAATCCATGTTTTTACAGTCTGCAATATCTTTCATTATTAAAGAAGTTGACAAAAATATGATTTTAATAGATATTGCAAATACATTTGAAAGTGTATTTGGACACACACATATATTAATTTAAGTAATCTAAGTTGTGAAATATGTTTTGAACACTATGTTTATAGCCCAGAGACCTGCTCAATGATTTGTAGAAGGACAGACATCTGGGTCATTATAGTATCTGTATGAACAAAAAATAGAGAGATGATTTCCCAGCCATTTTTGACCTCTCTGAATAATTTCAACCTGACTATGCAAAAACTCTTCCCCAAGCAGACAACAGTACTGTACACATGTCAATTACTGTAGGCAGTCAATGTATGGCTGCTGAATAAGTGATTCAGTCCTTACAGAATTGGTATTTAGATCTGGCATCTGTTTCTCTTGGCTTCTTTCACTGCTGATTCTGCCAGCTTCTTAATCTGCGTCCCTTGCTTTCTCTTACATGCATAGACATTTTTCCATTGCCTCTAAATTTTCTGCAGCAAGCAACAAGTTGACCTGTCTTCTTTTCTGTGATCTTGTTTTGTTCAGACACAGTGTGCAACATATTCTGTAATCCTATCAAGGGTATTTTAAACTTTAGCACATTGTTTGATTTTGGCTTCCGTCTCCATTGCTCCATACACAAAAGACTATGAGACAAAATGAAGAAAGATCTGAATCCACTAGAAAAGGTAGAATACTTGAGGCAATAATAGGAATTTTTCCTCCCAAGTACATGTTCCTTAAACATAACAGAAAAAAAGTGCTAAGACACCACAAAAGACATTCAAAACTGAAGTTTCAAAATCAGAAAGGCTGCAGAGGAATCAAAAGTCTTGCAGACAACAGACTTCTAACAGGGTTTTCACAGCCATGCCATCATTTCCTTCTCTTTAATTTAGAGGCTGTAAAGGCTATTTCATCTCTGTATATCCCGAGAACCTTAACAGCTATCAGACCCATCAGCTGCCTAAACATTTATGGGCAGTGTCAAATCTAGCCATGATACAGAGCAATATGAGGCAATTTTACAGTGTAATATAGTGTAATACTGTATTACATAGTGTACATATTATATAGGGTAACACGACATAGTGCAATACTGCTTAAAACTGCCCAGGATCCTCTGCTAACCCGCCCGTATTCACGCACAGTGGTTTAAAATACAAACACATTGATAGTGGCCAAGGTCAGAGACAAAATGCAGTACTAAAAATCCCTCAGCTATCACCCTGAAGGGGATTTCTAATGTTAGTTCAGAAATCTAATTAGGCAGCCTGACTAAAAAAAAAAAAAAGTCCCACTTGAAAAATCAGTTAAGGTCATTAAATTGAATAGATTCCAGCTACTATGAGGAACAACACTAATCCTATGGAACTGTATTCACTGTTCACTTTAGCATTACCAAACGAAATATTTGCATGCAATATAAACAGAAGATAGTGCAATATTAAGTCTTGGAAATGGAAAACAGAAGAACAGTTGGTAGTGATGGCCAATATGACTAGCATTTCCTATACAGATGTACATGCAGGTGGCTCACAGACATGAGTAGATGAGCCCAGAGCACATTTTTGGGAGGGGTTTTAAAGAATATTGAAATGCTTTCCAGGATAATGGGAGGATGGAAAAGAATTTCTAGAGGCATCTGTTTTGCAAATATGTTATATTTATTCCAATGCTATGGATCTTCTGCTGTCACCACCTGTGACAACAAAAAGCTACTTGGAGAAAAACAGAATCTTAAAATAGTAAGGGAGGTATTTCTACAGAAATATTTTATTATTACTTATTTGGCATTGTTTCAAGAAAGGTCATAAAGCCCTTGAAAATATGCTTAAGCTTCTGTGAACCTTTTAATATTGTCAGAGAAAAAAATAAGAAAATCATGACCTTTCTGATTCTCACAGATCCTCATTTCAGCGTATGCTTGCCTCCTGGACTTTTATTAAGGGGGAAAAAGAAAAAGCCAACAAACTCATAATCACCAGAGGTATATAGAGTATATTTTGTAGTATAGATAAAGTTTCACCTAATCAGTCACTTGTCCATTAGTCTCTTTCAAAATCCCTTCCAAATTATTGCATATTATTAAATGGTGAAGTACAAAGGCTTGTTGAGCCAACTGTAATTTCTTCTACTGGGCTGTGCGATTAAATACCACTACTTTTCCATGTGCAAATAGGGGGCTATTTTTTTTCATTCTTTCTAATTTTGTGGAACTATTGTTCTTATGTTTAAAAAAGTTGATCTTAATTAGTTTAAAAACTTGATGACATTTGAAGTGCCACATTATTCAATTTAAGATTTGAAAGTAAAGTAGCAAGGCTGACTTTGGGAATTCCATCCAAATCCAACAATTGAACTCTTAAAGTCTGTGTGAGTTCTGCTTCTTGACACACAAATGAGGAGAGCATCTGCAGATGTCTGCTTCACACAGCCTCATATAGTAAATGTGTAGTTTTCCCCTCCTCCTTCCCCAGGTGAAATGAACTTCAATTATTTGCCCAGGAACATTTCTTTTTGTGTGTTACTGGTACCTCTTGCTCCTTACCCTGGTAACATCCTGCCAAGGAGCCCTAGAAAAACCTGTCTGTTCACACAGTGTATCTGTCTGCTGCATCTCATCTTTGAATACTGCTCACCATAAATTCCAACACTTAATAGAACAATTTAGAATAGGCTTGCAGTATTACACCTACATGCTCAATTGACAACATCACTGTAAGCAAAACCTCCTCTAATTTGATTTTATAGTTTGGATTTTGCAAACACTCAAGATTTTGGTAACATTGACTGCATATGCCGGCATTAGCTGAGCCAGTTTGTGAGCCTACCTATGGCTATGTACTTTGTGAAGCAGTTACCATGGGCAAGGTTTGCTGAGTTGCAGGCATTTACAGCCTTCCACATAACCTACCAGACACTTTTTTTAACAATGAAATATAAGTTTCTTCTCTCACACTACAAATACAACCATTTGATTTTTTTATGTTACTGAAGTTATATTATTCTTCTTAGGCTACACATCCCAAATCTTAGGACAGTCTATATCTTGCATATTCTGCCACCAGAGTCATAACATATATTCTCTAATAATTCCTTTCTACATTTTTATCTCTCATTTACATTGTGCTCAAAGTTTTGGTGTTTTTTCACTCCCTTGGATTTACATATTTTAACTTGATTAATTTAACTGGCATATTTCTGCTAAATCTGAACAACTACAATCAAGCACAGCAGGAACAATATTAATTTTTTTTCCTGGTGTTCTTGAACAAGTCCAACTGCAACAGTTAGCTGTTATGCTTCTCTTGCTGCTTTTGTGCTAGCATTCCAGGAGTTTTATTCAACAAACAGACTCTTAGGAAAATAAAGTTCACTGCATTTTCACAAAAGCTTTCTGCCTTTCTTCTGAAACTATGAAGACCTCTTCTGTGCTGCTTTATGAAAAAGGAAGCACCAGGAGCCGCAGGTAAAACACAATAATTATTTATTTTAAGCAACTGCCTACAGATATTATAGTAAAAGTATATCACCAATTATCCTTCTTCTCCTTTTATTGCCTTGTAATTTCTACAGAAATTGAATGCAAGTGGTTTATAAAAGTGAGTGTGATATTTCCTGAACAGAAGCATAAATGGAAAAAGCAAGGGATTTTCTTAGCTGTTAGCTGAACTCTAAATTTATTATTTTAACTAGTAATAAAGAGTTTGGGATCTATAGATACATTTAACTTAAAAGAGTATGTGTTCTATTGCAAAAGAGGAAGCAAAATATTCAATTTATTTCTATGATTTGATATGGCAATTGCCCTCCACAGAAATGCTGACCAGATTGTATGTCAAAAAAAAGGTATGCTCCATAAACTATGGCACCTGCCAGTGTCATTTTGGAGGAGGGCTTGGGAGAGAAAACCAGGCTATTGGACCTACAATCACAGAAACTTAGATAAAGAAATTCAATCTAGTTGCAATTAGTGACTATCTCATGAGTCTATGTGAAAGATTTTCACTTACAGATAACGGACTGTGAATAAAGGATTAAATTCATTGAAAGAGATAATTTGGTTATTTGATATTGGCATGGAATTTGCATATGAAATTATCCAAATTTGCAAATGGAAAAAGACATCAGTTTGCAATCTGTAAAAATTCAGAACTATTTTATAATTTTAATATATCTATTCCACTCATTCTAGTAGAACAACAAAAAATATACAAGACAGAAATGAAATTGAATTCTTCTTCATCAACTTATGTATGGTGAATTGTCTGTTGCCATCACATGCAGTCACCCTTGAATTGTGGTTATAGGAACCCCAAGGCTGAGCAGATAATCTTTAAAAAAATAAGAAAGAATACATGAGTGGATAAAAAATAATTTATCCCACTATTTGAGCCAGTAGGGCAGTACCCAGTATGTCACACCACTGTTACTCAGAAGTCGTGTTATGTCCAGTACAGTCACAGTGAATATCCAATTTACAACCTGCTTTATGCAAAACATGGGCTATAGAACAATTCTCTAGATTGCTTTCTCTCTTCCTCAAGTTCTTCATGATCTCAAGCATTTAAAGACATTTAAACACTTCAGACAAAGAAAAAGTTTAGATACAGAAGCACAAAGTGTTTTCATAACTTTTTTTCTAAAAGCTTTGCATGCAATTTATATATTTGCTTAATACTGCTCTTCTGCTAATCAGTTCTGCATCCATAGACAACATTTCCTCTTTCTTTGTTGTAAATGATTGACTATGAATTACAGCTCTAACACATTCTATTCAATGTGACAACACTTAAATCTAGAGACAAGAAGCTCTGGCAGTCTTCTGATGATCTATTCATATGAGGCTCTTTTACATACTTTTACATTTTTACTGTGAAGAAAAATTAACTCTTTGGAGTATGACCTATCAAAGAATCTCCCCTTCAAGAGTTATTTTCCCCAAACTCTGCTTCTGACTCTGGTAATTATCTTCTTTTGGAAGAATTTTTACTCTTTTATTGAAGACACCCCCAGTTTGATTGGATATACTGGTGTGCAGGAGGAACCATCATGCCCAGAGTCCACTAAATGCATTCATGGTTGTCATCAGCATTCTGTTACGGGTAAGTAGCTAAATGAATACCTACTTCTCAGGTCCCGGACTTCCCATGTGGTCATCAATATGGTCCACTTAATTCTGTAGAACAGAAGGACAAATTTCTTTTGCGGCTGACAATTTTGCCTGTTTTTCTAGGGAGAAAATTCCATTTTGATGTTCCATTAACAACTATAGTATGAGCTGGAAATTTTTACTAAAACTTATTAATTTTTTTAGGTTTTTATTACCACTTTATAGACTTCTCTTTTAGAATACCAACATAATTAGCTAATAGCAGCTGCCTGAATATGAACCATAAATACTAACCAAATGAAAAAGACTGTGTAATGTTTAGCAGAACTAGCTTTTAGAGGATTATTAGTGAATTGTTTCTGCACAGTTATGGGATAAATCACAGAGCAACTGCAATGTCTCAGGACCTTTCATGGTGGTGTTTTCCCATTCAGAAATTCTGTAAAAACCAATAATCATTACATAAATGCAAGGTGGATAGAGCCCACAAATTTATAATAGTTTTGCAATTCCAAAAGCTGATGTTCAAACTGATAAAAGTAACAATTGCTCCACATGTTGTGTCAAACCAAATTTTAATTAATATCCTGCATTTGTCTTGGGAGTTCAACACACACAGGGTAGAAAGATCTAAAATGTTCTCTAAAGCTTCTCTAACTGTCTAATTATTGACCCATAGCTATCTAATGGTTCCATGGTCTAATTAACATATGATCTATCAGTAAAAACTAGTTTTCAGGTTTTCAATATGATTGTGTATATAAGGTATATATTATGCATTTCATACATATGGCAAAATTACTTCAGCTTTAAGGGTTGTGAAGGGAAGATGTGATATCTTGTGTTTGACCCACAAAAAAAAAAAAATCAGCTTTGTGTACTGCACAGCACAGAAAAGACCTGTCATTCCTCTGTAGCTGGTAGATCCTCATCATATCAATTAGCACAGAGGGTCTTGTGTGCAGATGACAAAACATATCTCTGAATGTATAGGAAGGAAACAACACAGGTGAGTCCACATGTAAATAATGGAAGTGAACTAAGCCATCAGTCAACAAGCACTTGCTTGTACCCTGTGGTGCCAATATACTGCTAGTGATACTGAGAAGGAGCACAACTTCCACAGGAGTTTCTTCAAAGTCAGCAAAACAAGTTGTGGATCAAAACAGAATACAGTACAATTGTGGGAAGCTAATAAGTTATAGAAAACAAAAAAAAAACCACAAAACCAACAAAAAACAACAACAAAAAAAATTAAGTGTTTGAGCTCAGAAATTAAGATTTTAGAGTATTATGCAATTTTTATTGAAATATCACATCCAAGCAAGTATCCAGAAAAAAAAAAAATTTAAAAAAGTCTCCCAGATGTGTTTTCGGTGTTATCATTCAAAGCAATCTTCTTTAATAAATCAGAAGATAAGTATGATACTGTCTACATCAGCAATCACAACTACTAGAGCATCAAGGAATGGAAGGTCATTGGACAGGTTCCACAATGTGCAGCATATGCTTTGGTCTTGAAAGCTTAAGCCTCATGACCTTCTGTGAACACAAGCTGTTCCCAACTAGTGATCAATAATTTTCTGTATAGTTTCCAATAAGTTTTAAAAACCACCAACACAGTATTAAATTGTGTCCACCTGCTTTCTAGGACATATTTGCATATTTGCTAATAGAACAGGCATTAGTAAAGAATCTCTCTGCAACAGATTTTATTGAGAAATTCTAGAAGCATTTAAGCTTAAGAATAAAATTAGAACTTAAAGCTTAAGAAATGCGGGGTTTTGGAAGTGCTAGTCAACCTTTCCTATAAAAATTTTACTTCACATATAAATCATGGGAGTTTTGTCATTACCTCTAAAAGAATCACACCCTACTTTCACAACCTCTTAGTAATTGGACCACAGGGAATTCAAGACTGCTTTTCTCCTCATGCATAAAATCTTCAACAATCTATAAAACACTTTTTTCCTGTATACTGTAGCTTTTTGATGTGAACACCTATGTTTCAGAAAAACTAATTCTCACAGTTTGTATTGAGCAATATGCTTCCTTCTGGTGCTTCTAGTTTGCTCCTAACAGTATTAGATCTTAACAAAGTATCTCTCTAGTAATGCAGGCTGGAAAAACATTGTATGTCAAATAGTTAATGAGTTATATAATTGCTTGAATGACCAAAAAGGGGATTTGCATCCACAGACAAGATCTGCACAGTGTGTAATGCAAAAACACATTTGGGGTCAATCCAATACTGCATGAAAGCAGACGTCGGAGCCTCTGGAAGGATACAAGATTTACATGCTATCTGCATTCCTCTTTTTACTCTACCTTATTAAAACAGTTATTTTATTGAGCCATTTGTTGTTAGATCTTTCTTACCAGGACTCTGAAAGAACCCTGAACCATCTCTCTCTTTCACACCCTTTGCCTTGGTACAAAACTATTTCCCAGGGCTGCTCTTGGCTCATCTGACTTTTATATTTTTATATTTCTTTTTCTATTCTTCAAACAAAAACAGATTTGCAGAATCCTATGAAGCTGATTAACCTTCTCCCCCAAGAAAACAGCCAAAGTTGCTGTAGTTGCAGAGCTTTAGTTCTGAGGTAATTTATTCTCAGAGACAACAGTTTGAGGACTCTTTTAACTTTTGGTGAAAATAAGGTTTATTACTACACTATTGCTGAAGAGCTACTACATATTCTAACCTAACCTGATTCACCAAGAATCTTCAAAGACAATCTAGTTGAGAAAAATTCAGTTGACTAGAGAAAGTCTTGACAGCCTAGAAGGTTGTTGACTTCTAGGATCATTTGATAGTCAGTGGTCAGATGACAAAAAGATCAGGCAATATAATGGAATTCAGCTTTCAAAATAATTAACTAAAATAAAAATAATTTTTGCCCTCACTTTCAGCAGAGGGAGGATAGCTTAAGTGTCCAGCTTCTGAAATACCATTGCAAAATGCACAACTGACAAAGTTCAGGAAGGCTGGAGAATGAAGACTGCTAAGCAAAATCTATCAGCAAACTCCTTCAGATTAATCTAGAACTCCATTAATACAGTTTCTTAGTTAGCAAAAAACACATTTAAAAAAAAAATATTATATGGGGAACTTCACAATCAATCATGCTGATAGATGGTTTCATTTGTCTAGGAGAGAACTGTTTCAGTACTGTGACAGGGCAAAAAGGAACAACAGCGAATTGGGCTGTGAGCCACATGGCACAGTGTTTCAGCACATGCTGCTCTGCATCAGAGTTTTGGAAGGACAGAAAGCTCTTAGAAAAGTAAGTGGACAGAATTAATCTCATATTAGGCAGCCAAAGGTATAAGTGCCATTTTCATCTAAAGATTTCTTTGATTAAAAAAAACCTCATTCTCCCCATTAGGCAGCAGTCTTTGCTAATAAATGTAGCTAGCTTTCTTCAAGTATTCATGGAGTAACATTAAAGTGGCAGATTTCCTTACTGAGAATGTCCTGAGCAAGTAAGCACTGAATTAACTGCACTTACAGACTGGGCCACAAACTCTTGCACATAGAAGGATTCAGAATTAAGCTACAATTCAACAGTATTCACTCAGTGTAAATGATGATGGTCCTTGGACAGAAGATATTCCTCATCTGACAGTCTGCTCCATGGCCACTGCAATGCTAGTGACACTGGTCTTTAATGAAGCCAGTGCCACTACAGGATTCATCTGGAGCGATGAAGGTCAGCTACATCACTCTCAACATGCTTCTTACTAGCACAGGACCCGAAGGGGAAAAACTAATGGCTCATCAGTGGCACAGATGCGCCTGCAGGAAAATGTTCCTCTGGTTATTTATGGTTGGATAAAGTCATTTACTGAGTCTCAGTGGAGCCAAAGGGCTATAACCAGACTTGAGAATCTATTTTCTTTTTTAATCTCCACAGGAATTTCCATACAGTGTAACTACGTTGCATTCATGGAATGTTCCCCTCAAAGAAAAAGCTGCTTCATCTAAACCCATTATTTGAAAGGGGTTTTTGAAAGAGGGTTTTCTGCAGACTATTTCCCACTAGAAAATCAGGGTGAAATGAAAAATTGGCATGTGTTCAGTGTAATCTACCCATTTAGTTGGGGCAAAAGAAAGCAGGAAGTATAAAGGAGAATGAGATAAAAGAGATCATTGCCCAATGTCTTCAAATGTCATCAGAAATACCTGATGAACATACAGTTTAATATTAATGTTACTCAAACTAGATATTCTAATGTATACAAAGGTATTTTTGAAACAATTTTCCATCAGAAGAAAGGGAGTTCTATATTTTCACTTTTGAAGAGAATGAAGACAAAAGAACATTATTTTAACACTTCCCATGTGACAAAACTACTTTTACAGATAATTGCTACTAATAATTGGCAAGGATTTATCTTTGATCACTGTAAACAGAAGTTAATCAGAAGAAATGACTAGGTAAACTTTGAGATGGACAAAGCTGAGGTGTTCAGAAGATGCAAAGCAAAGACAAAAAGAGAACATAGAAAGAGAAGTCGGCATAAAAATGAAGTGCAGGGATAGGAAACACCTGAAAGAAGACGGAGAAAGCTTAAGTAAAGTCTTCCTGCTAGTGGTCTTGAGTATTTTTCCTGTCTTAAATCTCCAAAGATAATTTATTAAGGATTCTCATTACAGCTACATGCTAGTCCTAGTACAGGATTTAATAATAGTCTTGGAAAAACTAATTGCTTAACTTTCATAAGACTTTTTTCCCCTCCTATTTGAATAACGGAAAATTATCATTCCTTAGACAGCTTCATATATTTGGGAAACTTTCTACACACAGGTACATCAACACTGAATTATTGTATTTATCTTCATATTATTTGTCATACACAAAATAGAGTTTCACTTTTAAGTTGAGATAAATATAAAATGTGTCTCAGAAGCATTTTACACAAATTTAAATAATCCTGTCATAAATTGAATCACCATTTCCTTTAGCCACCACATCACAAGGTTTATACTAAGAAATAAAATATTTTCCTAAATTCAATATCCATTCTTCATTAGCCTTATTTAAACAATCAAGATAGATCCTGATACTTGTGACATATTATATAAGGAAAGGATCTTCATATTACTTCTCAAATTCTGTAATTTAAAACACTGTCCAAATCCTGTGTTGTGTTACTTAACTGTTCTTAACAGAAAAATGTAAACTCATAAATAAAAATATTTTGGTTTTCTACTGTATGTTCAATCTACTTAGTCAGAAAGTTGAAATCAGGTCTATAGTCACAATGCTCCCCAAAACAAAACAACCAGATGCAACAAACAAAACAGAGCAAACAAAAGGAATCAAAAATCTTCGTAAGCAGGATATATGTGAGCATAAAACAGAGGAACCAATAGTTACCATTTTAAATGTAGCACATATATTTATGACAAACACTTTAATTCTCTACATAGTTTCAGTAAGTCCTACAGACTATTGTGATGTTTTTGAAACAGTGATTAGATTACCCTATTGCAAAAGTCACAAGTAATTTCAAAATATTTTTGAACATTTGCGTGCAGCTCTGATATTTATGTTTGAGTTTTAACTTATTAATTATTTACTTATGCATTCAAAAATAAAATATGGAACCTTTTTAATTGTTAATGATGACAAGAAAAAGTTAAAACGAGTCAAATCTGGATGTCCTCCATCAATGAAAACAGTAAAGAAACTTCTACATGATTAGAATACTACTCTTAAATGATGCTTTTCAGAAAAACTTCATATTCGTATTAGCAAATAAATGCTTCGTTTTATATCAGATCTAGCTCTTTTAACCTAATTTCCTAGTGGAATCTACTGTGGTAAATGACAGAATTTACAGAGCCATGAAACGTGCAGAAAAAACATGTTAAAGAATTTTAAAATTTTTAAAAATAATGTTAAAGAGGTTGTTAAAGAATAAAATATTTTTGTGGCCATTCTTTGTGCAAATATGATATCATGTGATCTGCTACTTCAATAAAATGAAGGTTTACTGGCCTATATTTAAAGACATATTTGAAGATCATAATGCAAAATAATAAAATATTAATTAATATATTTATTTAAGGTTACATTTTAGAAACTTGCACATCACAATTGTTCAGCACATGACATTTTAACATAAAGGCAGGATAGGGTCCTCAAATGCATAAGACACAAATGCACTTGCTTAAAGTAGAATACATAGTTATACAGGAAGATTAAGAGTCAAAATAAAAACTATGCCTGGTTACCTATACTTATTTTAGCTCTACCCCAAAATACATTAACAACTGAAACATTCCAACTAGTGTTGAACAGCTGTGAGTTTCACAAACTGTCTCTGGACTTACTAAACTGGGCATAAAATATTGTGTATACTACTTCTAAACGAAAATGTAGGGCAGTTCTATTTTACTTTAACAACATGGCTTTTCTATAAGCATACTCTAGTCACAGAATAACCTTCAATGAAATCAATAAGCATTAAGAATTTAAATAGCTTCCAGGACTGGGGACAAAAAGTTTACTACAGGATACCAACAGTCACAGTTTGGCAAGGCTGAATAAGGAGTTCAAGATATGCACAAAGTTTAGCTGTAAAATATTTTACCAAGTATGGCTCATAATGATGAATTATGTGAAAATCAAGAATGTTTCTGATCTTTCAAAAATACTTTTAGCTTAAAATTAATTAAACTTCTTTCACAACAGTTTTAATGGCACAGAATTTTAATTTTTTTTCCCTTGCAATCTGTTCAGCTATTCAATAGACTACGATTTTAATATTTGGTTCATGTCTTGTAAATTGATCTATGGAAAATGAAAAGCGTTCAAGAGATCAGCTGTAGCCTAAACAAAAATCAAATATTAGCTCCTGAAGAGCATTAGCTGGGGTTTTCTACAATATAAATTATAACCTGCAGTATTTAATTCTGTGTAAGAAATATATTGATAAAATACTTGCACTTGTTTCCCTGCACAGTTTTCATGAAATCTAGCGCCTAGTCCAAAAGTCCTTCATCCTTATTTAAAATAAATATGGATTTTGACACATATTCACAGATGGCTACCTAAGAAATTTTAGTGTGTTTTTTGACATAACTGAAAAAATATATTCTTAGAAGCATTTGCAATTCTAGGTAGATGCTACTTGAGAAGTACACATGTAAAAAGGTGAAAAGACCAGCCTCTGTCACCATGGATGTGTCAGCGTCTCCATTACCCAGATCAAATTTAGCTATAGTTTGCATAAAGAGGAAGGGTGATTCACCTTGGGTCAAATATTCAGTGCTCAGTAAAAGGGTAAAATTTAAGTGACCTTATCTATTGCTGTCACTTGTCACTGTAGGGATCAATTTAACTTTACAGCATCCAAAGCATCTTTTATTCCTTTTTGCTGCCACAGCACAACTCAACACGATTCTTTCACTGAGTGCTCTTAGGTCCCCAGTGGGCACTTGAGAGTCTCAGGGTAATTGTGTAATAGAATACAGTCTGACTGGCTGCAACCTACTGGCTTTCTGGCACTCCAGAACAAAAACAAATCAAAACAAATCCCCAGCATCCAAAAACCTCTTTCACTCTTCTTGTCTACAAAGCATGATCATAGGAGATTTCATGGGTTTTTTAAGAGGAAAAAAGGGGAAAGGAAGGATAAACTTGAATAATGTGACTATCTAAGGAATGCTAACAAATTCAGAAAAAAAAAAAAAAGTTGACCACAAGCATTCAGTACAAAATTGAATTAATTGCATGCAGAGTAAAGACTGATTTAAACTCATAGAAGCATCATTAAGGAGAAATCTAGGCCTTCAAACAAGAATTTCTGATGTAAGATTAAATGCTATACAAGGTTATACCATCCAAAGTCTCAGTTTTTAATATATATTTTTCTTTAGCTTACCTGGTAAATCTGGCAAACAGAATTGGCTATGCAAGCCATCTACTTAACATCTCCTCAAAGTCAAACAGAATAAAGTTACATCACTTCTTTATCATATGCTCTTTTTAAAAGTTATTTCCAATTTTTATTTTTATTGTATGCAGGTGGTTGCGAGAATACACCAGCAAATTGAATGTGTTTATAAAAACAGTTATAGATCTCAAATATTGTTCAGTATTTAATAATGTTGTCATCCACCCTGTTTGCAAGCTAAAAAGTCAGATTTCCAGGGGAAGCTGAAGAAAAGATGATGGACCCTTTAGATCTAAAAAACACCCTAACTAAAAGTCCTTGCCATTTTGGCTTTGAAGTTAATTAGGGGAGGGGACTTAGCACTAATAAATTATTCAGTAAAATGTGCACAATTAAATGCCATTTATAGTATTTTAAACATTGACTTTCAAGCTTTCTTTTAAGAAGATAGTAGTCACAGAAAAACAGGGTTAGCAAGCTAATTATATGAAGCTATCATATGAACCTTTAAAGTTTTAAAATTACTACCTTCAAAGAAAGCCAGTAGCTCTAACTAAATAAGACAATGTGATGTTTTATCTGACTTGATTTCCAACCTCAAGGTCTGTATGTTTTCATTGTGCACCCAGAAATTTTGCAAACATGAATTTATTTCCCACATCCAGTGAGGCTGCTCAAACATTTAACTACGTATTTATATGATTTTTGAGGAAAACCTGTAAATCATCTGATAGGTGACAGGAAAATTAAAGGAAATACTTGCTGGTTTAGTATATATATGTGTGTATGTTTGTGTGTATATATGTGTGTGTATAAAAATTTGTTTAATTTTTTCACCTCAACACCCATTTCAGAGATTTAAACCAGTTCAAGGACCTAGGACTAATTCAAGGGTATGGAAGGTGTGTTACAGAGACAACTGGTCTCTGAATCAGCAGGTTACACATCACTGTACTGCAATCTAGAAGAACTTTCAATATTAAGACATTTGTCTTTTACTAACAAGAATAACTCATGTACTGATTGTGGTGTTTTAAAGTACACAGCCTTGTCTTTAAGTATCTAATTACAGCATATGTTTTGAGATAAACCTGAAAATATAAATAATGGGCTATTTCCATCTAAATGTCCGGCTCTTCTATTCGGGGTTGAGAACAATCTCTCCTTACAGCAATTATTCTGGCTAAACCCTGTTAAAGAGATGACCAAGATCATCAAAACTGTTCTTAATCTTATGGGTGGAATTAAAGCAAAATAATGAATTTGAAATACTGATTAGAGAGTGTGTATTTCAACACTGATTATTGAGAGAGTTATGAAATTATAATACTTCTTTTCAACTTCAAATAATTACAGCTCTGTATGAATTTTTGCCAAATATAAGAAACACACAATTTTTTCTTATTTATATGTTATTTGAAAAATACTGGAAATATTATGATTTGGTGCATACACTGTAAATACATAGACTTGTAAATACAAATTGGTCAATTCAATCCTTTAAAAGAAAAACTTCATTTTGCCTTAGGCTTTTGCCTTTTTTATTTTCTAACAAATAATTTTTAAATAAGGAAAAAAAATATGAAAGCAATAATTATTGTGCCTTTTGTAGTGCATCAAATATTCCACAGAAGACTTTTTTTTTTAAATGCAACATATATCAAATAATAGCAGTTTAATAAATTCAAGGGGCACCTTGATCAGAAGGCAAGAAAGAATATGAATGCCACACTAAGGAAACAAAACCTACTTGGCACTAAATTTATTTCATCCCAACAAAAGAAATTCAGGAAAACTTCAGAAAGACATACAAACAAACAAAAATAACCCACAGACTTTAAAAATGTGTAAAAGACATCTGACTTTTCACACTATTAAAAGAGCAGCCTCTGAGTCCTTTAATGGAATTAAGAAATTGCATTCTCCCCCTCCAGCTGCACTACAGAGGGCAATATAACCCCATAGCCAACTAAATAAAGTATCATTAAGAAGATAAGTTTTGTACTGATGTTGCAAGGCCTCAGAAATTAGCTTTTTCAGGATTACTTTGTACTTCTCTTGACCTTCCTGGAACTTTTTTTTAGCTTGTTTAGCTATAACAGCCTGACTAGGTGGCTATGACTAGTTTGTTTTATTTTTTAATAACTCTGCATTATATAACTGTAATCCTGTATATTCTCTTGCAACAAACTATCCATGGCTCTAATGTAATGGTGTAAAGCAGAGAAATAAAGACTTGGTATGACAGTGAAGGCTTTAAAAGCAGGTTGAAAACCACGAAATGTAGAGGACCACTGGCATGGGATGGTAAGAGAAGTGACCCAGGGCTGGCTCTAGAGAGCCTAGACTTGTAAAGTCAATTACGGACAATTAAAGGAATGCAGGGTAACAAGGAGAAAAGCAAGAAGTTTCCAGTACATGCAACACACTTTCTATACAGTAAATTCAGCTTTAACATGGACCTGCAGACCTGCAAAGAAAGGTCAAAGTTTGAAATATGTGTTAGGAGTACATAGAAATGATCCTAGGCAGCTCCTACAGTGACAGGAAGGCAATTACCATTAACATCATACTGCTTTTCTCAATGGACTCCGGATCCTGAAAACTTGCATGTCCAACTGAAGACGTTAACTGCAAGAAGCCAAGGAGGAGTGGAAGGGTGAATATAAATTCAAGGAAAGGGGTAGATAAAAATAAGTCCATGTTTAATGATTTTACTTTATTACTATTACTGATTCTTCCATAGAGGGTTTGTTAATTTGTTTTTTCTTTATTTTCCTGTCACAAATTTGAAGCAATGAATATTCTTTAAATAGCTGTTTAAGAGTTCAATTACACAAAGAAAAAATATTGTCTTTACATGTATAAAGCTGTTTATTTTTGCCCTTAGAAAGACAGAAACTTAAGTTTAGATCCCTGCAAAATGGTACTGAAAGATTATTTAGTGTCTCAACACAAATAAAAAACTTCTAGTTCAGTCAAACTCATGCAACCTGGTGTTGATTTGGAACAGTTTTCCCCACAATCTTCCACACTGCTTTTCCTTCTACATACCCTTCTTTTCTGTTTGTATGTACCAACATTTACATTTAAAAAGAATCCATGGGGTTCTTTTTGTTCAGGCATTTGAAGAAAAAAGATTTTTATGCTTTGCTGTCTACTTTGAAAATATTTGATTCTAACAGAATACTATTGGAATAACATTTTTCATTTCAGTTTCAAATAACACGAAATGGAAGAAACACTTTATATAATGCATTTATTTCTATAACAACCTACTCTGACAAGACCTCATTATACTTCAGGCTATCATCTGGAGCATCTGTTCACATATCCCTTAAACTGTGAAGTGGGCAATGTATCAGCACAAAGTGTGTGCTAAACCACTAGAGTGATACTAGGATCATCCCTTCTCAAGTGAAAATGAAAATGAATACCTCAAGCCAAACTTTTTTCTCAAGTGAAAATGAATACCTCAACATATGGGCTGCTACCTGCCAAAAAGTAACACGTAAGTAAAACATTAGAAGAGACTATACAGAATATGGTTTCTCTGTGGAAATATTTCTGCAGGACAAGCAGCCTACAGGCAGAGTAGGTTGAACCTATTCTAGCACCAGGTAACAAATTTCAAAACTGAAGGTATCTGTAAAGCTACTCATTTTCACATTTTTTTGCACACATATTACAGCTACTTCTAGCAGATCTGGAAATCTGAAAGACTATGGGGTTTGATTGAAACAAGTGCTATTTCCTTACTAACTGTGCTAATTCAGCAAAATGGTAAAGCTGAGCTGAATCATCATGCAAATCTGTGAGAAGCTTTAAAATACTAGCTGCAAAATGAATACACACTTTATATTTATTCATAAAGCCAAGAGACTAAAAATTTGAATCTTTCTTATGTCTGCTGAACTTTACAATACACTACAGAGCAAGAATTTTAATATTAAAAATTTAAGAATAAACTCTAAACCTAGTATGAGGTACAGTCACAACGATTTGGAATAGAATTGGCTATCATTTATATCACATTATTATAATGTGCAGAGAGCACACACTTCCTGATAGAGCTGTTAGTTATGTTTATGTTCCAGTAAAAGACACATGCACAGCATGCTTCATTAAAAGTAGCATGTAAGAGAAACAGGCACACTGTTTGCATCAGAATTCTAGCTGCAGAGTACCTTAAAAATATCTACCACTGCACTTCCAGCTTCATGTTCAGTTTTCAATCTCCTATAAACCAAAACACCTGAATATTAACATGAAGTTGGCCACCATTCTGAAACCCATTGACCACTTTTTCTCAGAAGAGAATAAATGTGGTAGAAGCTACATAAACACATTCAAGTGTTGTCCCAAAACAGACGACTGCATGCAACCAGCAAGTTCCAAAGAGGTTCTGCAGCTTTCAAAACATACAAAAATCTGATAAACACCCTCAGCCTTCTGAATGTCAGAAAGCATCCAGGCACAACTCCAGAGACAAGATATCCTTGTTGAAGATACTGCTCCAAAAGCTTAAGCTTAAGCTCCAAGAGCTTAAGCTGTCTTCTTTCTGAAGCTGATCCACAGGATTCCTTCTTCACTAGCAGTACAAAGAGATAAACCTTCCTCGACTTTTCTTCCTGGAAACTAAATTTTGTCTGAATAGGCTCTGCTTCAGTAGGGAAATATGCCTAGAAGATTCAAGATAAGCATCTTCCGTTGCTGCTGATCCAAAAGTCGTGACTGACCAGAAGGCACTACGGTTACGTGCCAGCATTTCAAAGTGCTTGCATACTCATGTGCTGAGCAGACTGGAAACAATGAGGCTGAATATATCTGGTCTCAATTGACCCCAAACTCCTTAGTCTACTATTTCCCATCTGCTTTATGTCTCACTGAATACTCATAATCAAGAATCAAAACAGTTCAACAGAGGAGGAAGAAATAGAATACCCAGAAATTTTGAAAGGTAAGAAAAAATTAAAGTAGGAGCAGTTAAAGGGTCGGTTAGCTTATTTTCTGATCAAAATTATGGCAAATTTCTTATTTTTGTTCCAGGAGATTTAATTAAAATGTGGTGAGATTTGATGTAGATGAGTTGTCATCTACAGGAGGACTCAGTACTTCAGTAAGCCTAAAGACAAGAAGCCTAAGGACATCTATGGATTATATTTCCTGGTAAGTTTATTATATGGATTAAAGGAAAAAGAAAAAGGAAAAAGAAAATGGCTCAGAAAAGTGCAATTCTCCAAAACGTATGGAGAACCCTATTCTTTCTAACAAGTGACTTATTTTATATGTCTGAAATGTCTTCAGTTCATAATTTATTTTAGGGATTAGAAATTTCTAAAAGTTCAAATGAGTCCCAGTTGTCATGTTATGCCAATGTAATGACATTGTTATATGTAATATATTATCACACTGACAATTTTGTAGTGCAAAGGGGAATGAAAGATAATGGATTACAATGAAGGACCTTGAAAAGGTAAGTTTCAGAGTTTAATGATTTCAGTTTAGGAAGAAATCCTTTTCAGGGTTGATCATCTTGTTATTTTATTTTCTCCTTCATTTAGGCTTAAAATGTTGGTAAAAATCTAATCACTACCAAATGTTTCCAACAACTCTATTTTCAATAATGGCCTTGCATCAAAGCATTCTATATTGCTGCCAGTAGCCTGGCAAAGTCTCTGAAAATTACAGACATTAAAAATGGTCATTCACTATATATAATTCTCTGGCCACTCTCCATTTTTTTAATACTAAATGAACAAAATCTAATAAATGATTTTTCCTCAGGCTCAAGACCTTCTTTTTCCTTAGAATTTAGGTGAAACAAGTATACATTATAAAGAAGAAAGTAAAATACATTTTACCAATTGTGGCATGTACCCAAAATCATAACAGAGTGCTGGAAAAGCATAAATTTTCTAAGTAACTTGTGATAATGTTTCTCCTGTTATTTGATTATATTCATACAAAAGTATATATCTTTGATAAAAGTAGAACTGCTATAAAGAGGAAAGAAAGACATAGACTGCAAAATAGCCCACAGTCATGTATCGACTTCCATCTGGAATTAGAGTTGGAGCTTGTACCAGACTTTCCCACATACCAAGTGCATAGTCTAGCAATTCTGAATTATTTGCTCAATTTTTCAATCTGAAAATGCTCAGTCTGAAATGCTCATAAAGGAGAAGTTGATTCTTATTTTTAAACATGACTTCCTAATTTTGTATATTGGGAAAAGTACTTGCAGGTAAACTGGACCATCTCTGAAAGCACTGAACCATCCACTGAATAGTGTTACTGGTAGAGCTTCACTAGTTTAAGAAAACTGTGCTCACTGTAGCTGAGGACACAAGACTGAGAATACATCCAAAGTTCTTCCCCTTATAATTCCATGCAATTTGAAGTCATTGTTCCTCAGGGATCAGTATTGACACCAATGGTATTTAATATCTTTTTCAGCAAAAATACGGAGAGTGGGATTGTGTGCAAGTTTGCTGATGACACAAGGTGTATGGTCTGGTTGACACGATGGAGGGAAGCGAAGCCACCAGATGGACTTTGACAGGCTTCAGAGGTGGGCCCGTGTGAACTTCATGAAGTTGAACAAGGCAAAGTGCAAGGTGCTGCACCTGGGTTGGAGCAATTCCAAGCTCAAATACAGTCTGGACAGAGAATGGATTGAGAGAAGCCAGAGAAGATGGACTTGTGGGTGTTGTTTCATAAGAGGCTCAGTATGAATTGGCAATGTGTTTTCAGCCTAGAAAGCCAATCAGTTCCTGAGCTGCATCAGAAGTAGTATGGCTAGCAAGGTGAGGGAGGTGTTCTTCTCCCCCTCCTGAGACTCCACCTGGACTGCTGCATCCAGCTCTGGGTTCCCCAGCATAAGAAGGATATGAACCTGCTAAAGCAAGATCAGAGGAGGGCCACAAAAGATGATCAGAGGGCTGGAACCCTTCATCCATGAGAACAGGCTGGTGTTGGGGTTGTTCAGACTGGAGAAGAACAGGCTCCAGGGCGGCCTTATAACACTTTCCACTCTCTTAAGGGGATCTACAAGAAGTCTGCAGGGACTTGTCACAAGGACATATATTGATAAGACAAGGAGCAAAGTTTTTAAACTAAAAGAGGGTAGATTTAGATGGATATTAGGAAGAAATACTTTACTGTGAGGGTACTGGAATAGATTCCGCAGGAAAGCTTTGAATGTCCCATTTCTGAAAGTGTTCAAGGCCAGGTTAGATGGAGATTTGAGACATCTGGTCTAGTGGATACTCTCCCTGCCCATGGCACAGGGGGTGGAAGGAGATGATCTTTAAGGTCCCTTCCAAGCCAAAATATTCTATGATTCTATGATTCTTTGCATGTCCAAATTTTAATGGCTGCAAAAAACTTGAAAATCTAAATACATCTCTGAAATTTCACTTGTAATGTGTGTAGGTGGCAAGATTTTGAGCAACATAAGGGCATCAGGTGTGGCTGCTTTGGCAGGAGATCAAAAGGAGTCACCACATTGGAACAAATATCCATCTTGCAGCCCTCAAAGGACTCCCCTCTGGAATGTTGTTGTTTATTTCCTTTTAAAATTAACATATAAAAGAATGTATATTTTGTATATTTTCAGATTCCAAGACCTACTATTTATTAGTCATAATGCATCTAGGTTGCATAATGGTCTAGGTTGCTTTCTCATGCAAGATTCATGACAGTTTTTAGTTAATTTATGGTACTCCTGGAGTTCTGAATGCCACAGCTATATAGCACAAGTTTAGGAAGATTTACTTGCTATCAAATATCATCCTCCAATTCAAAAATTTTTATATTAGGAGATCAGAGGATTAGACTCAAATAAAAAGGAAGAGCTAGCACTAATGTAATATGTCTTTTATGAAGAATTACCCTTAGATTTTTCACTCTTTTTGTTTAGTTAAATAACAAATAATTTCTGTACATAGATGTACAAGTGTGAACAGGTATAGATACATAAGTGCTTAAGTGTTTATATATATTAAAAATATGCACATATGTCTAGCCCTTGAGACAGCATGTTGTGCATTTGGATTTCAGATTACAGCAAACAGTTTGGATTATTTGCATGTACAAAGCTATATTGGCAGTACCTTTTAACTTTTTATACCTAAGTGAGGCTCAGGTGAGAGATTATTCTGAACGTTAAGATGCCATTGGAGAATGTTAAGTCTCTGACAATAAAGACATTTATCTTGATTTGCAGTGCTGCGTCATTCACTCTTGTCACTTCTTAGTTAATGGAGCATACCGGGGAGTTCAAGACTCTTCCCTGAGTCAGGCTGTTTCAGGTTAACTCTAATTCTATCTGGTCCAAACCATCAGAAACTATTCAAACTCATAAGATGGCTTTATTGGTATACAAGTGTTTTATCTCTCCCTTTTAGTCTGCCAAATACCTCCACCAAAGAAACTTAACCAATAGCTACCCATTTGATTTTATCAACTGATGCACTTCTTGAAGAAAAAAGCATATTAGAATCTATGCCAACTTTCTACTGCCATTTCACAACTACAATGGAACTATTGGAAGGCAACAAAACTGTGTAGAAAATGTTAACTCTTTAGCAGTTGTGTACTGCTTATCAATTTAACTCTATGCCACCACTAAAAAAAATGCACACTTACCAAGAACTCAGTATATTTTGACAAGAATGTGCTTTAAAGGGTATGATTGTATATCACTTTATCATAAGTGGAAAAAAAAAGAAACTGGATTTCCATTTCTCAAAGTTTTAATTGTCAATAGCACAACATTATTTCCACAGAAAGAAAAATATGACCGCCTGTTTTTTATTGTCACATGAATAAATCATTCCAAAGATTGACATACTCACAGAAGCATGTGATTTCTTCTCTTTGTTTTATTTTGGCAGTTGTGCACTTGTTTATTTCCTGAGGTGAAAATTTGGTCAGGACAGAAGGAATTTGATTAGGGTAAGGCAGAAAGGGAGAAAATAACTGAAGACAAATAAAAGGCCTATGAAAAAATAGAAAGCAAATAGGAAAAACTGGAGGGATGATGATGTAAAGAGCCTGAAGGAGACAAAGGTATGGAACTGAATCAAGCAACAAATCAACATAAAAGAATGAATGCCCAGATTAAAAGCTCTGAAAGTCATCTGGAATTTATGGCACCCATCATTTACATTTACCATTTTCAGCCACCATACTCTGCTCATAGCAGTTGAATTTTTCTGTACTGTAGAAATCATGGGGTTTTTTTTTTCTTCTCTGATTTAATGGCTTGGGAGTTCTTTTTCACTTCTTTCCACCATGACCAAAAAGAGTAACTGCTGAGGTGTTCTTGGTATTTCATACAGAGGAAGCAAATTGAGCTTTAAAGCTATGCAACAATATTGTTTCAGTCCCATGCTCAATATCACCTCAATCACTGTTTTCCTCAAAACATCTTAGTTCTCAACCCAGTATTAGCGGAGCCAGGTACTGCTTGTCTGATGAGACCAGATGCAACAATATCTTGGGTACTGCAGCTGCTTGTGACAAACTGGTTTTTGGCTACAAACTCTCTCTTGCTAGTGATTGGAAAAATATTTTTTTGCATATACATATGGTCATGCAAGTGCAAGGGTTCCATTCAACCTATTTTGTCCATGGATTTTTGAGATACTGTACTCAGAGGCCTGGCCCTGAGAGTACCTGCAACATTCCTGCCATTACATATCCCATTATGTCTGGTCCTGTTTAGCAATAGCCTACACTGGAGTAAAACTAAATGGTTCTGTTCTAAATAAAATGTACATTACTGAAAAGATGTCCCTGAAGTCACAATGAAAATTTGATAAATAAGTAATGCACCAAAAAAGCAAGAAACTACTTAGTTGTTTAATGAATAAAATAAAATCTATTTAATGAAATTGATAATATTTTCCCACTGCAGTATAATGTGACGTAACTTGGAGATTTTAATTTAATATAATATGCTACAATAACTATACAGTTCTGATTAAAACCAAACAGGGACCAAATTATGAATGTATTAATAATAATGCTTTCTTCATGAAATCCTATAGCATTTTTGTAGTTCCCTAAGGATGTCCCAGAATACATCAGAACTCCATAGTTATCCAATGATGTGTAGAGATTATACATTCTGTGTAATTTTTTTAGCAAATTAGTACTTACTAAAAATGATATGAATGAAACAAAGAATTAGAATTTAGGAAAATAGTACTCATTAAATTGGATGCAAAAGGGGAGGATGCCAGGGAGGAAACAACCCTAGATTATGTTTTCTGTCATTCCTTCAGCCATTCAACACATATTTTCTGGATCAGTGAAAATGGAAAACACCTTTTCACAGATGCATGTTAATTTCCTGTTCTCTCTCAAGCTTGTAGTTTACTTTTGCAGGAAGACAGCATGACTGATCAACTGTATTCCATGCGCAATATTTGGTTACTGATATTTTCTCAACTGAGAATGAAAATAAAGTAAGACTGTTTTGGTTTAGCAGTTTTGCACTATTAGTTACTGACTAACATCATTACCAGGGAATAAAAGGTAAATTCAGGAAATAGAAAGTACCACCCAAACATGTGATGTCCTGAAAGCTTTAATCCCTTGCCTTGGCTCCTAAGACAGGGAGAGTGCCAGAAGAGAAGGAAGCAAGGTCAGCAATTAAATGAAACATCCGTGCAAGCTCTTGAGAGGCTGCATAGTGTAAGGGGCAGTTGCAGTCTCACCAATTAAAGATACCTTGAGGTCATACTTACTAAACCATACAAAATGGGCTGACAGACTAACGACTCAAATCAGCATATGCAAACTTAGATTTTAAAATGGTTGTCTTTACTGCTGTGACAGCTGCTTTATAGACTATTGCATTGTTAAATGGATCAGTATTCCTCTGATGCTGTGGAAAACCTGAGATACACTCATAATGGGAGACTGACTAAGAAGACATTAAATACAGAACTCATTTAGGTAACTGCTCTCTTTCTTTAAGGACTTCACTGTGAGCTGGTTAACCTCAAGTCCGATAAGGGAATATAATTACCTATTACTTTTCTGCGTGAGTTATTCCCTGCTATGGGCATAAAAGAGAATGGAGAATGTAGATGAAGCAAATCCATTGCTTTCTCCACAACATAAACAATCAGAAAACAGTCAAATGCATAGAGAAAAGGGAATAGGGAGAGGAAATATTTTCACCAAAGGGAAAACCCTTTATAAGACCAGTCATTCTTGCAAAGAAATAAAGTGGTGATGCAGGCAGGAAAAAAATTAAAATTTTTCTCAGTATTCACTGGCAACATGCAGAAGACGCAAGCTTAAATTGCTGTCCAGAAGTTTTTGGACAGGCACTGCTCCCTTGAACAAATAACTAGTAGAAGGTGGACTAACAACATACTGGAATTAAAAGCCAGTTTTTCACAAAGCAAGGACTGAAAGTCCACTGAGTTCTGCCGTTCAAGAATATTTACAAAATGATGATAAAAATCTGGTGAATAGAGAGATGATAAACTTTATATTACAATATTCAAGGTCATAAAAATAAAGGTTGAAGGTGAAGAGCTCGAGAAGAACTTTTCAGGAATGGGCAATATGTTAGATGCAATTCAACAACTGCTATTTAAAAAGCATTAATACATGCAAACTGTTTCAGATGCTCCACCCAAACCTCTATTTTTTCTCTTAAGCCCATGCTACACCACCATGAAACTGTTATCTGCCAATATGTAAAATCTGTAAGTACTTCCACTAAGCAAAAATAAAGAGATGAGCCTTTAAAAACAAGGATTTTCTTTGCTGACACTCTCAGATTGAAATATTAACCCCTCTCTTTTTATGAGTGCAGCCAAAAGCCTTGTTCAGACCACTGTCCCTGTAGACAGAGGGACTCTGTCATATTTCATATTATCATATTATCATTCCTATTATTCAATATTTCATATTATCCTGTCCTTCAGTTGTTAGGGCTGAAGGAAGCAAATATCTATGGTTTATGCATATGCCCTAAAGTATTAGAGAGGATGGTCAGAAAGGAGAAAAAACATTGCAGAAATAAGAACAAGAAATGTGTATGAATATGAAAGTGTAACTATTTTTCAAAATTGCCTAGTGTTTCAGTTTGAAATACACTGTCTAATTCCATGTAAAAGTATTAAGTATAGAAATATGTTGTCATTTTAATTACTGAATACTCATAGAAAAACAAACTCAAATTAAGTGTAAAAATATAAACACCTAAAAGAATTGTTATGCAAATTATTGCAAAAAAGGAAACCCCACAGTTAAGCTCTTCCTAGTTGAATAAGATAACATAGAAATAACAACAGGAAATGCAGACAGAAAAACCTAAAGTATTTATCTGTACTGGAAAAGATTTTAGTTGATGAAAATATTATTTAAAGGACAGATTTAAGTTTGAAACTATTACCTTTAAATAACTTTTCTCAAATATATCTTGGTTTAGGCTTGTACAAAACAGCAAGAATTTGAAACATTCTGATTTCAATGGTTTGATATAGGAGGAAACAGTTGCAGTGAATTATTAAAATTTACTGTAAGCACTTAAATAAATTAATATAGATTTGTTTTGATAGCAGCAGTTGAATTTTGGCAGGGACTATAAGGATGTGCTGATTTGCTTCTATAAGAGCTAATGCTGATTCATTTGAGATCTTCACAAGACCTTTTATATAATCTTTCTTGAGTATTATATTATTTTCCTCCAATGCACTATGGTTTATTTTAGCTATGAATGGATGATGTAATCTGATAAGAACATATTCCATATGAAGTTGAACCTTGAGGTCTTTTTCTTTAATGTTTTTTTGCATTACTGACATTATGTCCATGCTCTGCTAGGTTCCCTTTTTCTGTTATGACAGAAAGGACAACTGATGGCTGTGATGGTGCATTCCACCCCCATCCTTTCCTTGTCCCACACTAAGACTTCAGAAATGCTCATTAGGCCTTGACAAATAGCACCTGGACTAATCTCAGAAACAGTCAGCTCCCAGGAACTAGTGCTGTCTAATGAGCTCCTATTTTTTAACCAACAGCTTTCATAACTTAAATTTCTTGCCTGAGAACAACATTTTTGTTATTGAATTTTTGAAGGAAGTTAGGGACTCAAATTGCTGCCAGGATGGAAAATTACTATGACTGAATCCAGTGCTCTTGCAACCATATGAACAGCAGTTCTAAGTGAGATGCTTTGAGCTCTCCTGGACCCCAGTGGGCCAGCAACCAGCAACCTCCCTCTGTGTGGGGCCTCTCAGAGACTGTGAACTCTCAAGTTTGCTGTACTTGGATGACTGAACAATGATGACACAGCCTGAGCTGGCAACCCCACTCCTTTACCTTTTGCCCATTATGAAGATGCAAAGATGTGGGTACTTCACAGAATTTGAGGGGAATTTTTCACAGGTATATATCTCACACATGCTCCTTTAGGTCTGTATGTGCTTGGCTGTGAATACACAATAGAAAATGTATTATGAATGTTGCTCTGTTAGATTCTTAAGTAGCTTAGATTCCTAAGTAAGATAGGTCTATAAACAAGTTATTGTTGTGTTTATAATAAATTCTATAAAATCTTTTGTTAAATTATTTAAAATAGGCTATAAATTTAGCACTTGTTAAGCTGAAGTGCTATTAAAACCTTTAGGCCTAAACCATTGGTCAAGTCCAGGGCTAAGTTTGGCAAAGGGGTCTACTCTGAACTTTGTGACTCAAAGGGAGAGTCTCTTTTATTCCTCTTTATCCTTACCCTTTTCCATCCTCACCCTTTTTACATCTCCAGACTCCACAAAGATAATTTTTGGCTGATTTTAGTTTTGGATTTATTTATTTTTCTCTGTGTGTTTTAAACATCTAGCAAGTACTAGAATGAAATTTTGCAACAGATCTTGACACTATTTCACTTTGAAGATGGTTTTGCTCAGACATTTGCCGATCCTTTGAACAACCTAAGACACTCATTTGCAACAAATGATCAGAGAAATGATTGTTTCCCATCTAGTGTAAGTAGTAAATACTGGAAATATTGCAAGGAAAGCCAATCCTCAAAATTGTGATGGTTTTTCCAACACAAGAATTCTGGTAAGTCAATATTACTTTAGAATGAAATTTCTTATACAAGAAACATATGACTACTGTCTTTGGAAACATTAAGTGTTTTTCAAAAAAGCAGCTTCTAATTGCATGGTACATGTTATAAGAGAAATGAAAACCTAAGCAAAATCATTACTCCACAACTTTAGCTTTCAGCTTGAGTTGGTGAAGATGAAGGTTGATCTTTTCTCTAGTTATTATCAAGGAAATGTTTGGAAGATCTCCTCACGACAAACTAATACACATGTTATCTACTAAATGACTATTTTTCACACAGTTGCTAAGATTTGATGTGAATTTATGCAGCCTGTGTGAAGACATCTTAATGAAATATGGCCTGAGTTGTATCTCTGTACTTTAGCAAGTAATGACATGTGCTAGAGACTACATGGCATGCTATAGACCAGCACTAACCACGGCTTTCTTTGCTGCCAAATAATTCCTACATACAAACACACCATGCACTAAAATTAACATCTGTCACATGAACTAAAATTATGTGAAGACTCTAACAAAGAAGATTTAAAGATACATTAGATCCAAGAGAGAATGCTACTGTTGGAAAATAGCAGGCAGAATAACAGCCATGGTGTACAGACTTCACCGAAAATAAGTGAATTTCCCCTGGAAGATTATATATAAAGCATACTGTCAATATATAATGGTATAAACAGTTTTCCAAGGCTGTAACATTGTGATGTATTTCAGAGCTAGGGTTTGTGGTTAAGTTTGTATTCCATACTACTGAAAGTATTAATTTAACTAATGCTTAGAAGGCATTTATTTGTCAAATTAGCATTGTAATTTCAGGTATCATTTTAACACACAAAACAGGCAAACTTTCTTCTGGAAACAGTCATAATTAGAGAAAAAAGAGAGATGTGTGATTATATCATAGAACCATAAAATACTTTGTACTGGAAGGAATCTTTAAAGTTCATCCAATCCCCATATGATGAGCAAGGACTTCTTCAAATAGGTTAAGTTTCTCAGAAGCTCACCCAGCTTAATCTTGAATGTTTCCAGGAGTGAGACACCCACAGTTATTTGGGCAACCTCTTCCAGTGTTTCACCATCATCATGATAAAAAATTTCATGTGTATTCATATTTATTTGTTATAATGAAGACTTCAATATCTTTATGTTTTAAAAAAATAGAAGACCTATTTTTAACTGCACAGTGCAAACTTATTGTGCATTAACTTATCCTGCATTTTTAGTAGAGTTCTTCACTAATCTTCTTTCTCCTTACTAAAGAGAAATAATTAATAAAATTTTTAATCCAAAAAAGCACATAACACCAGAAATTTTGTATAGTAACATAAATTGTTAAAAACCTTACCACTTCAGCACCAACATGCTGCAATCAATTATGTTTTCAAATAATTATGGTTTTTTAATACTATAAATCAGATTAGTTCATGCTGCTTCGCAGGCTTATCAGGTAGGTACAAATAGATACATAAGATGACCATTAATGCTTATTTATTTTTCCAGCTTTTCCTAGATTCCAGCAATTTATGTTTTTGAGATGGAGTTTTCTTGATTCACATTATAACAAAAGGATTCTGTCATTAGCAAGATTCTTGTGTGACCTTCAGAGCTGTGTCTCCAATTTTTTCCTAGCCTCTTGTTGGTCTATTCAGCCTGCAGTTTTTTGGGGCTACGTATTTCTCGAGCAAAAAACAACAAAATAAGGTGCTATTCTCAGTTGGAGTATAAATATAATTGTAAGACAATTAATAAAATTAACAAACCCCAACTAATTATATAGACCATATTAAAAGCTATAAAACTGGGCAAACTTTGACTTGTTGTAATCCTCTATAGCAGATTATTCTATATAGGAATCTCCATAATTTATGCTTTCATATGCTTTCCTCTGGATTTATACCTTTTAGCCTTCCAAAGAAAACCTATTAAAGCAACCAGTATGGAAAAAGCAGAATTGATCTTTACCACAATCCTTACTTACCACCCTATATTACATAAGAAAACATTATGCTGTTTCACAGTAGTAAATTTTGCTTGAAAATCCTTCTTTATAAATCCACAACATGCTAAGTATTCTTCAAACTGATTAAATCTTGAAGCATGAGCTGCAGGAATAAAAATACATAAGAATCCAGACACAAGTAACATGACTTTTTTTTTATTATTTTTTATTTTTTAAAGCAAACAAGAGAGAAATAAGTATTTAAACATTTCTAACTTAAGTTGAACTTCCAGTTTCTTCAAATGGACAAGGTATGCATAATAAAAGTAACAGCTACATGAAGATGTGTAGAAACCAAAGATTTGGAACCTCTCAAGTGTCTTAGTATTGCTTCAAAATGCTATAGAGCAAAATCAAATTATGCTTTGTTGTAGCACTGGCCACATGAGAGTTTAGAAAAAGAAGAAAAAAAAAATAAAGTAGCATGTAATTTTTTTTTACTTAATACTTAATTTTAAGTATTTACTTAATTTATTTAATTAATTGCGGCTTTCCCCATAACTAAATTTTGCTGGATTGTCTTAACTGCTATTTATTTAATAAAATTGAAATTGCAGGATAGCAATGTTATTTCTTTTTTCTCACGCACAATTATGCTGTTCTTCAAACCATATGTAGGTTTTCTTACCTCTCATTTTTAAATTTTTCTAATTCCCTCATTATAAATCATTACTTCTGTTATTTATGTCAATTTTATTCTTAGTTTATGCTTAGGATGAAATTTTATGTCACCTAAGTTTTCTAATCAAATGTCCAATCTTATTAAACTGCCCATTATAATTAGCCAGGAAAAGTCACTTCCAAGGAGCATTTTATCCCCTTCCAAGATGGAAATTTTCCTCAAGTTTTAATTTTCTCCACTACTTGTGATGCTGTGGCTTTGGCTCCTTCTCTTCAGGTAAATTATACTAGCACAGCTTCAGTCTTGCCATTACTTCTTTGCCTTGCTCCTACCCCCTCCCTTCAGCAAACCAGTAGGTTTGCAGAAACAGATCAGTGAACAAACCACGAGGCACAGTTGCAGGGGGAATATGGCAGCCTGAGTTTTCTCTAGCTTTTAAAGCACTGATTTTTACTCAATTACCTTTAGTTCTTGAAAATCTGACCAGGCCAGGTCTACAAAGAACTCAATCTCTTCAGATCCTCAGAAGTAATTATTCTAGGCTGATAAGCATCCTTTTGCCAATCTTTTTGAGTGTTCATTTTCTGGACAACTGTGAAACAGTGTCCTGTGGGCCTTCCAAGAGTGACTAACTCCATTTTAATTTGCTCCTGATAATTGTTATGTGCCTCTAGAACTGAAAACACATCCAAATTGTTAGTATTAATTTTTTGCTAAAGTAGAATACCTTTCTAACTGCTTGTAAAAATAATGGTGCTCATACATTTCTTCAGCATACAATTTTTAGCATAAATTGTAGTAAGTTATTTTATTGATATTTATAGGCAAATAAAACTATCAGGGCAGTCCAACATTCTACCTTGTTATGCTTTGAGGTGTTATTATTAATGCCACAAAATATGTTGCTCTATCGATTCTAAGACTCTTTAATTTCAGACAAACATTTTTGAGGCATTTCTGCAGATGTGAGAACAAAGTAGCTGATATGCACACTTAATTTTCAATGGAATAAAATTATCTACAACATGAGCAAGACTTTGCAGGTTTCTGTTTCTCCAGAGGCTTGTAATCATAGAAAGGATTGCTAACATCAGTAGGTATTAATTTCAAGTGAAGAAAGGTTTTTTCCTCTTGGTAAGGAAGACAAGGTAGTCTGGTTTGCAAGAACAACAGAAATACCAGAACAAGTAGCAGTTCTAAAAATAAGGTAAATTTGTCTACAAATATACCCACACATAACAGAACTGCACTTCCCCTCAAGTCCCCAAAATACTCTTACCAGTCAGGACACAGACCTCGATTCCAAAAAATACAGATTCAAGAAGAGCTTGAGAACATTGCCTAAAGTGTTGCTGACTGCTGCAAGATGTACAGCAATCAGTGCTCACATCTGTGGCCCAGATGTGCTAGTTTTGTCTGGGACGCAGCTAATTTTCCTTACAGTGCCTAGCATGGAGCTGCATAGAGATGTTTTTCCTATCCCTAAGGAGGACTTACACAGAGCCAAGGTATTTTCCACTTTTTGTACTGCCACACTAGTGAGGAAAGTGGGGGTGCACAGAAAACTGGGAGGTGATACAGCTGGGACAGATGACCGCAACTGAGCAAAGGGATATTCCAGACCATATGCATTATGCTCAGTATAAAATGTGGGGAGAAGGAGAGGCGGTCGTTTGGAGTGATGGAATTTTTCTCCTCAAGTCTCTGCTACGTATGATGGGGTCTTGCTTTCTTGGGGTTGGCTGACCACCTGCCTTCCCATGGGAAGTGGTGAATGAATTGCTGGCTTTTCTCTGCTTGTGTGCACAGCTTGTGCTTTCTCTATTTAACTGTCTTTATCCCAGCCTGTGAGTTTTCTAGTTCTTAGCCTTCTGGCTTTCTCCCCAACCCCACTTGTGGGGGATTGAGAGAGTACCTGTGTGGTGCTTGGTTTCTTGCTGGGGTTAGACCATGACAGTCCTTTTTGGCATCCAGTGCAGGGGCACAAAGTGTTGAAGATCATGTCAGATTTGCAGTCTTTCTCTCCAAGACTTAACTAGGGTATCTTTGTTTCTATATACTTAAATTTTCTTTTTCTGCTACCCATGCATGACTGACATACATGACTCAGAGTCTCATCTCAGAAGCAGATTTAGTCAGCTAATAACCTGAAGCTCCTTCTACAGTTCTATACTGTGGAAATTAAACCATTAGTACATTCATTGTGCATCTGCATTTGTGAATATGCAGATGTTGGCTAATATATAAAAGTGACATGTTCAAGTTTGAATTAATGATCTTACACTAGCTTTTACCATCCTTAAGGAGTGCTCATATAATATTATTTTCTGCCTTTGGTACAGTTAGATTAGCAACTTAGCCTCGCATTATTGGAAAAAAACCCAACATTTGGGTAATGCCATTTTCCTTTCCATTTCTCATTTCCATTTTCTCATTTTTGGAGAATGAGAAAAGCATGTAGGAAATGAAATTATTTGAAAGAACCTTACAAAAAAGTACATGGCAAAGCATTTTGCTATTGCTCCTCCTTTTTATCCATTGTCTACATCATTCATAATTGTTTAAATGGTAAATAGAATTAACAGTGAATTCAGATTTGTGTTAGATACTCTGAGATACTTTCTTCTTCTGGTTAGTTTGTCTCATATGTAACCTCTGTAAAGATGAGAAAATACCAGCAACTTGCTTTCCTAATGGGTAACAGAGATAGATGAAACTCAGAAATTAAATTTTGGAGTTTAATGTTGTATTCTATATGCAAACCCTTCACAAAGAAGGTGCAGACGAAATTGTCGTAGGAAACTAAACCTACCCAAAAGCAGGTGGAGTACTATTTGAAGCATATCTCTTCTAAAGGATGTGGAAAATACACAGTTATGCTACAATCTCTCCTCACTTTAGCGTGTTTCATCAATAAACTTACACATCTTGGTATCTATCCAGAAAGAGCCCCAAACAACCCTTCTGTATACTGATGCTTTTGTATACTACCACAGATGGGAGAGCACGTTCTCCACAGTCAAAACACCTCCTACGATCATTTTTTAGCTTGTGAATATAAAAATGGTAGAAGATGAATGAAGCCTCTAAGGAAGCTAGCAGAAGGAAGAAAATTATCAAATCATATGGGGTTTTTTGGTCATATATTTATGAATAGGAGAAGTGTGAAAGAAGCAGCTGTAAGTAAAAAGTAAAAATCAAAAGAAGGGGAAGATATCTAAAGAATTTTAGTTCACATTTATTAAAAAAATAAACTAGTAAAACCTACAGAAATCTGAAGATCTATGTTGAACCAGTTCTGGATAAGTATTCTGATAGCAAGGTCTTGTTTTTTTTTCAATCTATCCTGTAAACACTGTTGTGTTTGCTATTTGTGGCTTGGCTTTCCAGGTTGGACACTCATCTTTATGAAGTTCTGGCTTGTGCTTTTACATCCTGCTAAAGATTAAGTTGAATTCGGTGGGAACCTTTCAGTGAGAGGTATTTCAAGGATTAGGTGTGCTGTCAACTTTTTGTGCCCAGGTCAGAGTGTCTGACCTGAAAACATTTGAATATTAACTGCAAAATGAATTTTTGATAACTGAAACACAGAAGTATGTATATAAAGGAAAACAAAACAAAAGGTTCTCTTTTATAGAAAGGGGTGAGAAGGATGCCAGGTGAAATTAAAAATCCACTAAAAAGTTCAGAGCAACTATGGCTTGGTCTTGTAGACATGATAGAAGGATACAAAGGATCCTTTGCATCCTTTGCAGTGACGAGTCCCCAGGAATGGAATGCAATAAATCCTTATTTATTTCAGAATTGTTCAAAGAGATTCAAGCAGCAGCTGTAATAGAGTTAAACAATAAGTTAAACAAAAGGTCAAACAACAAGCTGGTGATAGCAGGTAGTATGAAAATATAACCTAGATTTATCTGAGATGATTATAATACTAAAAACCACAACATCAGGGAAATTTGCATAGGTAAATTATAATATAATGAACTAGACTAAGATCAGCATTAGGAATTTTGTGATATGCATCAGTGATGCGGCATGAGTGTCCAATTACCTATGTTTGTGAAACAAACCTGCTTTAGGGACAACTAAATTTATTGATATCTTTATTGACAACTAAATTTATTTATATTAATTTAATGTTGGGGGCTAGACTGAACCACAGCAGTGCATGTGGAGGTAACTGTACTGCCTCAGGAACACGACTGTGTTTTTGAAAGGCACTTTCTTTTCTTCACTTACTATTTTCATATTTCTTTCAGAAGATGAGGCAAAGTGAAGGAGATACTACCCCCAGACTAATATTCCTGTAGGAGCAGTCAGGTGATGTTCCAAGCCCTTTCTGCTTGAATGCTCAAAGAACCTGCTTCTTTTGTCTTTTAGATTGCCTAGGGAGCTGTTCCCTACATCTCCAATCCACTACAGAAAATCTTTTTTCCTCCCAGAACTTTCCCAATTTGTTTATCACATATCTCTGAGTTTTAGTTTTTCCTCTGCTTTGACCCTCCTAACCATAGTAAAGTTACCATTTCCTTCCCTTTCAACTGTCCACCTTTTTCCCCATTTCCATGTTCCACAGAAAAGACTGTAACAGCCAAAGCTGCTGAGCTGTCCTTGCTTGTTCTGTCTCCACCACCTCAATTTCTGGCAGAACCCATGCTTCAACACCTCCACCAGCAGGTACCTATTTTTTCCTGGGCACCACAGCTGGAGCACCCCAATCTTCTTCCAAACTTGAGCTCCAGAGTCATGCTCTGCAAGGCACAGCAGAAATTTCAGATGGTGGAAACAACCTCCTCAGGTGACATTCTGAGGGCAGAAATGAAACATGCAGAAAAAAAGGTGTTTCCTAATCTGCCCTCCTTCCTATTTTATCAGTTAATTGAAATGCTATATATACACCACTTTGCAGCAGTTTCAGGTCCCTCTTGACTCAACATAGACATATTGGCTGTCAGTCTTTGCTCCTTAGTCTGTGCTGCCAGTGTTTGGCCACTGCTAAGAAAATAAAAAAATAGCAGCTAGACATTTACTGCTTTTATCCCATTTTCTCCTTCTGGTAGAAAGCCATGCAAGGAGAACACTGATAATTTACTCTCTTCTAGGATACAGATGCTGAACCACACTTGGTATTGGAGCCCATTACAAAGGATTTACAATACATTTTAATTAATCAATCTCCAGAGTTTCATCTGGAATTAATACTACACACAGCTACACTTGGAATTATTTTTAAATCAAGTATGCCAGTGTACCATTTTCCTCTCACTCAGTCTTTGAATTTGGCAATAAAGCTGGATGAATTTTTGCCAAGGTGATTCATTTTATCCAGACCTCTAATTATATTTGGGCAATTATGGAGAGAGATGGGGGCAGTTCAACAAGTCAAGAGGATTTTATAAATAAAAATTTGTCTAGTATAATGGAAAGCAGTAGCTACCAAGTAAAATTATACAGAGAGCTAATGTTTACTGAAGAAAAATAAAAACAAAAACTGACCTTTCTGCAATTATGCAGGTTGATTTGCTCTATGAGAAAAATGCAAAATCTGGAATGAAACAGGAATGGGATTTCAGACTCATAAAATCCAAGCATACAGAACAAGTAAGTAAATTCTGCTACTCCAAGACAACAAAAAATGTACCTTGAATCCAATACATACTGAGAAACCACATTGGTCTTTAACTTCAGATATTTCCCAGTATGCTGTTTTACCTGGGTTCCAGTTACATAGTGCACAAGGCTACGTTTGGTAAGGGTGATCAAGGACCTTTGATAACCATCATTAGCTGGTTTGTCAGCATAGCAGTGAACTCTAATTTAAACTCTATTTATCTTTATCTTTACTCTTCTGTTTAATCTGCTAACAAAAATCTGTTGTGAAAACATAATGTATTTCTTACTATATCAAATTTTATCTCTGTTAAGAATTAGGATACAGTAACCACTTCAAGAAATCAGAGCAGAACTCTGTAGAGACTGAGCCCTATATTCTTTAGGAAAGAAAAACAGCACTGAAAATCAGCAGATGTTTAGAGGGTTACAGAGGGTTCACAATTTCATATCTGTCTTTTAAAAGATGAAACATGATAGTCACCACTTAGTTTTCTTGTAAGCACTTACTTCAAGCAAGTAATGCTAGAATAACAATTCAATTCTTTAACTTTATTGATACAGCACAAGTCAAGTGTAACATTGTCAAAATGACCTGAGAAAACATTTTTATAGCTGTTTTTCTGATGTGAGTGATGATTCTCTATATTTTGCTTGAACTATTCATTTTCACCAGAAGACATTTGAAGACAAATCTAATCATTTTCTGAGTCATGTTTAAAATAACTGTGAGACTGATTTTCCATTGTCCTGAAGAGTGCATAGTCATTTCACTGGTTCAGAATGGTCCCACTTCAGCAATCTACTTAAAGTACATGCCTGACTAAGTGTGTGAATGGTCCCATTGATTTCAAAGGAAGTATTTATATCTTTAACGAGAGGCACACTTGGAAAAGGCAGGCTGAATCAGAGCTGGAGCCAGACTCAGTCTCTCTCCAGCTTGTATACTGGCACTTCATTCCGTATACCCACCTGTTTGTGACACCTGCCTAGGCTGAGTGAAAGGGTGACCAGCCTGCTGGTTCCAGGTCACAAACACAACAATCCAATCTATGATGGGCTGCCAGATGGATGCAGTGCTCCTTTAGACAGATAAACACCATTATTCTAACCCGTGGTATGTGTATGCTAACTCACCCCATACAACATCATTGTATAAGACCTCTAAATGCACACAATTGTGCAAAACCAGTCAGCTAAATAAATACCAAAATGAAAGAACAATTGTAATATTTTACATGTAAATCATGTAAATCATAACATAACACAAGAATTATTAGTAAGATGTAGAAACAGCTGAAGTATGACTAAACTTAGGTTCTGTCTTTGATATACCATTTCCATGTTCAGGGCAGGATTATTCTGTTTCCACAACCAAGGTTCCTGAGGATGCTAAAGCTAAACATCATTATATACATTAAACAGACTGAATTGTATATCAGATCATTTTGCCTTTCAAATTCGTGTGTAATCAGCTGTGGTCACTAAATTTAGGTTATTTAGGTAATTCTATTATTCTATTCTATTCTATTATTTAGGTAATTCTTGCAAGATATGCACAAAGAGCAAAGACAAATAAAGGGTTGGTAGATAAAGAAGGTTTAAAGATGTTCTAACAACTGCATCTTTAATAAGCAATACTAACAGCATTTTACAATTTTATTTTCTCTATAGTTTAGTTACATTTCTTTTAGTTTTTTCCTACAGGTGTTTAATTTCATGTAAAGCAGAACAGAGATGGAAAGAGATCTTAAAACAAAACTGTATTAAAGTTAAGAGTTTTGAATATATTTTTAAACTAAGTTTTAAGTTATTTTCTTGTAAATATTTCAGAATTCTAGGTACACAAATGGTGTCTTAAATAGGAGTTCTGTTTTCTCCTCCACATCACAAAAATTGCACTAGTGTACGCAGATCTAACAAATAGCTTTGACATTCTCAGCACTTTCAGTATTACTCTCCAAAGTTCCATCTCTCTTTCATTGGTTGTTCCACCATGGAAAGACATTTTGCTACTTTTATGTTATGACCTCAGCCCCACAGAACTGAAAATAGGGAAACATAGGTTGGCTGAGGACTGCTTAGGGAAGGATCTCTGCTTCCATCTATTGGTGAACTGCTGGAAGAGAGGAAGAAGACCCTTCTCATTTCCTTACTTCCTCTATTCTCAGTGGGAGTTTTCTGCACAGAAGTCCTTTAGGCCCACAGTTACCCTCTTGCCCACACCTGTTGCCACAGAAAAATTAAGTGAGACCTTCTGAATGAGCTGGTAGCATTCTTCAGCTGCTATATCCTAGATCTGCCAATCTTATTGACAGGCAGAAAATATCAACCAAAGAACATGTCCCATTGCACTGTCCAGTCACCAGTTTTGCTGAGGGACACCAGACAGCTCCCCTGGGACCAAAATCACAACTAAAGACAACATCACAGCTAGTTATCACACAGAGAAAGTTATCACTTACAATATGCCTCTAAATGTAGCAGTCCACTGGGAGAAAGACAGAAAGCAGTGCTCTACATAGATTTACCTCAAATAAAATAACCAAAAATATTTACTATTCCCAGATTTTTAAGTGAAAGCACAAGTCAATGCATTGAATTCAAGAACTGCTAGACATTTAACCCTTGCTTTTCTTGTTCAAATCTTACATTAGCATAGTATTGACTAACGTAAAATCAGAAAATCAATAATATTTATTTCTTAGTAGTACACATAACCACTTCACTACATGTTGCTTTTTCCTGCATTGACTCTTTTTCCTTGTATGTATTATTGCCTCTTAATATCTACCTTCTTAATATTAGTCTATTAATAATTATCTTATATTTTTTAACATCTTTTCTCTGTAGTCAGCTTTATTTATTCCACTTCAATTGCTATTCTCCCATCTCCATCAGTATTTCTTTAAATATTGTAACCACTTGCCTATCACTTTATTTTCCCTCATCAGCCCACTGTTGGTATCCTTTATTTTCCTCTTCCGGGCATAGTTACTTGCTGTTTCAAGAATATCCCTTCACAGCCTTGCTCCTTTGAACCCCTCCCAATATATCTTCACTTCCTGGGCCACCATGTTTACTTCAAACTGTCACCCACAAGGGCACTGGAAATCTTTCTATTGCCAGCAAAAGGACTCCCTCAGAAGTCTTCATGTGGTGTATGGATCTGTATTCAAGCTAGTACTACACACTAAATTAGACAGAAAATTTCTATCATCTGTTCAGAGTAGCTGTAAAGAGTTGCACAGACGTCAGTTTGACTGCACAGCAACAAATTTTATTTGTCTTGGTAACCCCAGAGATTATACTACACACTGAGCACCATCTACTGGCATCCAATTATTTATACATATATGTAGATATAAAGCATTTCTCTATACTTGAACTGAAAAATAGTTCTTTTTTAAAGAATCTTCTTTTTCTTAGCAGATCTACAATTAGTTTTCAGATCAGTGCACAGTAATAGCTACAATTCTGTCTGGAAGGGAAAAAACCATGATATTTAAAATACATTATTTTAAATTAAAGCAAACACACATGTAATTTAACACATGCAATTTGTAGATAAATATACAAAAAACCAAACACATATTAATGGTAATCTTGGCTTTAAATCATCTATATTTTTATCTGAGGAAGCATACCTAAAGGAAAAAAAAAAAGGTGCTTGATCTCACAGTAATAACCGCAGATATTGCAGCATGAATATATATTATTGATATTCTAAAAATCTCTTGACTACAGAAAGACTCTGAAGAGGGAGAGATTTTGAAATACAAATTTAATTTGGACAAGTATTTGGTACATACACATCAAAGGAAGAACTGGACAGGAATTTTCTAATCAGAACAATTTTTTAAGAAATGCACTTTTCACCAGCTCAGAATGTTCTGAAGGGAGCTTTGATTTTCTTCTAAGCCTTATACTTTCTGTGAATAAAACCCAAAAAATTTATTGTAGAAAAAGGAATCTACTGTATTTAGTTTTCTTCTTATTCAAATAACAGTATTTCATGCCATTCAATTAACATGGTTTAACATCAAACTGGCTTCACCAATTATACTTCTTTACACTATAGAAGTGGTAGAATTTGAATTTCATGATGTTTGGGGTCTGTTTATTGTTGCTATTGTTTCACTTTTCAGACAGATTGTTTAATTTTTATTTTAACAGTAGGAATACAAGAGTTTTAATCCCATTTTACTAATGGAAAAGTTAGAATATACTCTTATTTAGATCCTGTGCTTTCCAAAAATGTAGAGGTTGCAGAGATAAGACATCCCTTTCAGTTTCTTGCATAAGGAAGGCTGTCAGGACAATGTCCATACTACACAACTGAGTGAGCCCAGGACTTGTACTTTTGCAAAGTACAAGTAGCATGGAGTAGCTTGTTGGATTTATGGTATTCAAAAAATATGATCAAATTCTCTTATTCTCCACCACAGGAATTGCTGCCGGAAGCTGAACACTGGGAACAACCCTTGGAGTTGTTGGAGTTCAGGTTCATATAAACCTCAAGCTGTGCCAAGAAAATGTTTAGGATTCATTAATTTATTTTTAGGGAACATAGGAATAGTTTGATGGACTAGACATTCATCTTTCAGTGCCTAGAAATGCTTGTTGATTACTCTACTAGCATAGACACACCCTTAGAGGTTTAAGATGTTAAACTAATCCTAGTGACAGGCTAATTGAGATGTACTTCCCAAAGCTGCATGTTATGCCACAGAAAACCTGGAACCACATATAAGGTGCACTAATTGTCTCATTTATGTGCCGTAGGGGAGATCTACAGGGGTTTTATTTATAGTTAAGGAAAAATTACATCATTGTGCTTGATATCATTGGCATGTATATGCCAATCAGCAAATTAATTCAGAGTAGTGACTCTGGACTTCATAAATATGTATCACAAAAGAAATACATTCAAGGATATTCTCCTGATATTCACCACCAGTTAATCTGTGAGTTCCAATGTACTTCAGCATATAATCTAATTTCAAAAAATAATAATACCTATTAAACAAATTCTGTTAAAATTCTGCTAATAACACACTGGCTTAACTAAAAAGCTTTTACATGCTTTTAAATGGATGATAACCTAAAGTTGGCCAAAAGAATTCTATGTGTTTTAACATAATATCTGATCCAGAACAGTAAAGGCCACAGTTTGGAAGTATAAACAGCACAGCACATAAATTTAACCACTGCCTAGCTTTCTCTACATTTTCTTGATGAAGACATTATTTCCAGAGCAAAGATTAGGTTTCCTCCCTAAATGCCAGTTAGCTACTCTATCCTAGAAGACTCCTCTGGGACAATATGCACAAGGACATTTGGACTAACCCCATGTTACCCCTACAGCTGCAGTCTTACAGCTATTCTTCCCCCCTGAATTGAGATAATGAGTTAAGCTTGCATCCTCTCCTGGCATTCTATCCTTGCTAAATTTTCCTCAACATAAAATATTCTTTTAAGCAAAATATTTTGTTGGTCTAAAAAGCTATTTAATTATACTGCATTATACCAGATGAATGCAAATGAATTATCAAAAATGCTACTGAGATTTAGCAGTGAATTTCTATACAGCTCATTACTTGTGCCAAAAGTAATGAAGACTTTCCCTTTTCAATTTTGAGCTTACAAAGGGAAAACACAAATGGGCATATATACTTTATGCCATACCATACCTTTCTCAATTAACTAGTGAGAATAAGCCTTCCTCAGACTGATAATTCTTCTGAAGATTTCTTTCCATGCTTCCACATTAGACCCTATGTGTGCTTTTAAACTGATTCGTGCATGCACCCCAAAGCTCTATCCAGGCACATTAAAAAAATTGCAATAAAATATGCATCAATATTTAAACACATTAGATATTCTTGAACTTTTACCTTGAGCAGTTTTTTGGTTTTTTTTTTTTATTTGCATAAAAATGTATTTCTTTAAAGGCTGAGAAGAGACTGGAACATGAAGATACACACTCTAGAAACAGGCATGCTTAATGCTAACTTTAAGGAACATTTTAGCTAGATAAAAAGTTTCAAGTTCAGGACTTGAACGAAATGGAATATTAAGGGCAAGTGCCTCAGTAAGTGTAATACATACAAGAAACAGAAAGCAAGGAGAATAAGTTTAACCTTCTAAATTCCCTCAAAATGTTTTGTAGCACTGAAAATTTTTTAATTTGAAAACGGATTTTTTCTGTTTTCTTTCAAAGTTTCTGAATGAAGAAGGGTTTCTGTGAATATGAAAAATTAAAATCAGCTGAGAAACCCTCCACCTTCACCCCAGGGGCACCATTACCTTAGCTAATAAAGTCTCTTAATGTTCAGGTATCTTGACAAAATGCCTGAGCATCAAGAAGTTAAATTCTACTTGTAACTCCACTGCTTGCCAAAATTATGTAGGCTACTCCTGGTATCTCCTTGCCATTTCTTAATCTACACCTTATCATCTCCACTTGGACTGAAGTGGCTCAGGAAATGCTAGATTTCTGTGGAATGACAGTGTATATATAATTTCTTAGAATTAAAAAAGCCCCTTGGTATTACCCATAAGCTATGACTGCAAACTTCAATATTACTTGATATAAAATTCTCGTGTAGCTTCACAAAACAAATAGATACGCAGCATCAGGCATATACTGTTAAAAGGGAGAATCTGACTGGTTTTTAGTTTTTTTTTACAGCTACCACAATTCAAAATCTCCCCCAGTTTTTACCGACAACACACTCAGCAACAGACTTGTGTTTCCTGTTGGAAGTTACAAGATAGCACCACCACAGGTGCTTTTCATACCGCAAGACTGATCGTACAGGCTCTAAGTTTTATTTTCAATAAACTAAAGATGGCTGCTGAGTTAACTTGTGCATCTCAGAAAGCCACAGAAGACAGTGACTTGTGAGAAGAATTTATTTCATTATGGATGCAGGCACACCTCAGATGTTGCTGGGAAAGAATCAATACAAGAACCACGATTAAAACCCTCAGTTATATTACACAAAGTTGGGGCTTACAACATTGTTAATCTATGCTTAACTCACACTATCTGGGGTTTCTACAAGCTGACAAAAACTGTCAGCTGTTTAGAATAAAGAACTCAGACAATATACTCCAGATGCATCTAAATTGCGGGTCCAGATGTAGTTACAAGATGTACCATGCCTGAGTGCCCCTTAGCCTCTCAGGGTAGAGACATTAGAAATTTAACCTATCACCAGCAATTGTCTTGAGGCTGTAAACTGGCAATAGTATTGTATCATTTTATCTTGATATTGTGCTGTTGGGAGGACAGTGTGATCAGGTAAAAGATTAAAAATTATCTTCTAATCTTCCTTTCCATTCTAATGTATTGCCTAAAATACAGTTAGTCTCAGGCTTATAAATCAACTAGAGGATCCCTCAGATTATTTCATGGGAAATCCAGGTCTGTACTCCACCAAAAAATAAATATGTGGTACTAATGAACACCCTAAAACCAGATACTGTTGTTGTTGTTGTTGTTGTTATTATTTTTATTTTTATTATTATTATTAATAATAATAATAATAATAGTAATGGGTTTAGTGAATAGTCTGATTCTTTAAAACACGAAATTCAGATTTACTTATTTGATCTACAGTCTGTTATCTCACCATGGAAGCTGGATACAGAAGAAGTTTATTAGCTAGTCTGGTCAATTTGTTTGCAGACACAGGACAATTCTCCATAGCTTTTCTAACTATTATGCAGCACTTAAGATCCAAATCAAAGGGCTTTCATTATATTCACAACACACATTATCTCAACATTACAAATTGTCCCTGATACTGTCTCCTTATTTTTATCTCTCTCCATTTTGTAACAAACCCTGTACCTAACTTAATTTTTTTGCTTCAGGGTTTGAAAGGTACTTGGTATAACGTGGCTGTTCTCAGCCAAATGCTGCTAATACTCTCTGTAAGCAAATTTCTCTGCTAAAGTGAGATCTACACAATTTGGATTGAAATTTGTCATTGTTAGGAGTGAATTTTAAAGTAATTTGAGCCTGTAATGCTATTAGAAAATCAAGGCAATCTAACTAACTTTGATGATATGTGACTGAGAACTTAGGGATACAACTTTTTCCAAATGTTGTTCCAAAAGGATAGGATTTTCAAAGGATTTTTTTACTGAAGCCAATCACAGTCCAGGTGGACAGATTGAACTTTTTTGAGCAACCCCAAGTATCCAGCTGTCAGATAATCTTTCCTTAATGGAAAGATTACACTATGTACAATCTTATGTATATTATAATATATAATATTATGTATATATATATACATACATATATATATATATACATACATATATATATATATATAAAATAAATGTAAGTATGAAAATCACTGCTATATGTCAAATTAGAGTGTCAAAACCTCACAGTATACATTTATAACATGTGCAATTATTTGAGTTTGAAAGGAGAAACCTGAATGCACATTCTGGATGTGTTTGCTGAACAGCTTCCTACCATAAGCACAGCTACTGTTTATATACCCTAAATTTCAAAGATAATAAACATCAAATTGAACCGTATTTTTTAGCACATTAATGTATAAGGTTTGAGAGAACACAGGACTTTTGTCAGCACTTTGAAAGAAATTAGAAAATAAGGCTTCCTCAAAAGTGACATGGAGGTGGGTTCCCCATTGGTGATGCCAACCAGAACCTAAAATACCTGAAATATATGCAGGAAGTTCATAAGCAAATGGATGAATCCAGAATAAATAAAATAAATAAATAAAATAAAAAACAACAAAAAAAAACCCCAAAAATAAGCAAAACAGAAGAGATGGAACAAATATTTATATGACTTATCTATCTTTATGATGGAAACTAATTTGCTTTCTGTTAATTAGATGATTGAATATAAAAATCTAGGGAAATTTCCTTGAGGAACCTCACATGCAAAGTACATAGCACTAACCAAAATTAAATTAAGTCTATAACACAAATCCTAAGAAATCATAATTGAACTACAAAGCACATTTGAAAGTGATAGCACATCTTTCAAAGAGTGCAAGTACAACATCTGTATTAAAAAAAACAACCTCAAAACCCAAAATGCAAATTTTTAGTTCAAAAATATCTCCCACTATGTTTTCTTTCCATCATTGGTGGAGAAGATCAGACCCTGACCCAGGTGCAGGACCTTGCACTTGATCTTGTTGAACTTCATGAGGTTGGCATGGGACCTTCTCTGAAGCCTGTCTCGGTACCTCTGGATGGCATTTCTCCCCACCAATATGTCAACCACACAACACAGCTTGGAGTAACTGTGAAACTTGCTGAGGGTACACTCAATCCCGATTTCCATGTTGCTGACAAAATTGTTTAACGGCACTGGCCCTGACACCAATCCCTAGGAACACCACTCAGCACAGGACTTTCTATGTGTCTATTTAAGACTATAGTTTATTGAGAGATGTAAAAGGCTTTTAACCAATAATAATCACTAGCCCAATGGGTTTCATGTTTTTGACTCCACTGGGATCCTTCATAGCAGCAGAGCTATAACAGTGGAACACGCAATGTGTGTGAATAAATCAGATAAAGCCCCTTTCCCTCCTTGCAGCTCTCTTTTCTCATTTCATCCTTCAGCTGAATTCTGGTTCTAGGCATCACGCACTTGTCTATGACTGAGGCAGAGTCTGAGCTCCATCTTCACTGTTTCTAGCAAACCTGTGCTTCATGACAAAACTAAACTTAACCAAACCTTGAACACAGTGAGCACAAGGAATTTTATGGACAAGTAGTTCTTAGGCTGTTTGCAGGTTGACTGATGATTGTGGCTACACTTTCTGCAAAAGACTGAATGGTTTCTGAAACAGCAAAGCCCCAGAGATTATTTGAATTTAAAATTATAAACTTTTAAATAGAGAAAACACCAAGAAATGTGGGGAAACAGGAAGGTTGACAAGTACTCCACCCTGCAGCCTTTGAGGGAAGGCCTTAATCATAGTCAAATCAGGGATATTTTTTCAAAGTTGCAGCCACTTGGATAGCTCATGTCATCCCTAGTCTGGCTTTCAATTCCCAGTCTGGAAAAGTTTCTTGATATCCATGAGGTTCAGGCTTCAAACTGCAAATAGAAATTCTTCCCTAGCCTTACCCTCTCAATTTTTAAGTACTTTGCATATTGAGCAAGCTCAATAGCCTCTAAAAGAAGAGCAATTTCCCATCTTCTTCCAGAGGACTTTAATGGACTCTCTAAAAGAGAAAAGAGCAAACAAAACCAAAGGGAAAATAGGACCATAAGGACCATAAGCCACATTTAACATGTGGCTCTACATACCCCTGCATAGCATCAATTTGCAATTGAACTCCTGGGTTGGAGCAGTATCTATTACTGTAAATCTGAACAATTTTAATACTGTAATTTTCTTCTTACCATGTGCCAAAATAGGATGGACTATGTAATGTAAATTCTGATTCTTTCCCTATTACTCTGTCTCCTTCAAGTGTTGAGTGCATCACACTTAGCAGCATTCTTTTCCCGCATAACACTGTCAAACCTTTTAGCATCTACAATTACTGCAATCTCATTTTGTAGACTGAAAGCCTGTTCTGAGACACTGGAACACCTTTCCATCCCTTGGGACAAGTTCTCCAGTCCTTTACCCCAAAGGGGATAACTTCTTGTCCATGACTTCCAAAGTGGCTGGCAAGGGATACCTTCACAGTTGTCTTGACCAGACGGACAGAACAGACCAAGCCTGCATGTCAGAGCCTGCATAAACGGCCTTGTCTTGCTCAGACTATGTGCAGAATGACCAGGTAGAAAATGCTGTCTTGAACATAGCCTAATTTAAGGTCAATGACAGAGCTCCTGCTTAAGCAGGTACAAGTTCAAGCAAAGAAGCAAAGAAGGCAAAGGTGGTGAATACTGCTGGTGTGTGCCAGGCAGGAGATGGAGCGCACCACTGTGCAGCTCACAGCCCCCACAGAGCAGCTCAGCTGCTCAGCAATGAGCGCTGCTGGGGTAGAGCTGCATAACACTGCCACTGCTCCCAAACAGGAGGACTGTCTCTCAGGTTCCTCCTTCCACTGGTTCTAACAGGGAAACTGTCTCAGAGGTGAGTAGCACAGAGAGGCTGATGTCTCCTAGCAAAAGAGGAACATTGCCAGTCAGGTTCTGACCTCAGCTGTCAGTGATGCTTTGCCCATGGGTTGAAATGCAACTGCTGCAGAGCTGCTCTTCTCTGTTGCTGGGAAGGTCACACAACGAGGTGCCGTTTCAAATAGAATCCTGATAAGAACAATGTGTTCCCAGGCCTGGAACAACGTAGCCCTATACACCTCAACTACTGCTTGCTTCCCATCTGAGGATGCTGGGAATACTTTCTGCTCTGTCTCTTGGTTCACTCTGCTAATCAGAACAAGAAGGCACACTTCTGACCTTTTCCTTCTTGGGGCAGGCCAGAAGCTGCACAAAACCTAAATGCGCCCTGACTTCAGAGAAGTCTACCTCTGAGTTCCAGGGAAAAGCAATGAGTAAGTGAGTCACCAGAACAGAGCTGGTAACAGATCTGACCAGGTCATACTGATCTCCCCTCTTCACCCTGAATCTCTGGTCTCTGTGCCACTGTATAGTCAGATAGAACATGTATTTCCAGTGATGATTAAACTGTTTTCATAAGGCACCAGTGTGACTCATAAATCCTATTATAAGGATTTAGTAAGAGATAGAAATCTGTGCACCCACAGCCCCTCTTGAAAATATGCAGCTTTGTGCTTTTCAAAACATAACCCATAATACAAGCTTAAATCACTGCAATTCATTTGAAAGTACTGGGTTTGAGCGATGACTATTTTACCCACTTGAAAGACTGGCCAAAAAAAAAATTAAACATATTTATTCTTGCAAATGTCATTGTGACAGAAACCTTTCACACTGTAGAAACAAGTAATTCAATAACCAAATTGGTAGAAAGATTTCATTATTCCTCTGTAAAATTCTCCTCCATAGGTAAAAAGAGGAAGTTAAATTGCACGACTCAACACTGCCTACCAGCACTGAGACATGAATAGTGTCTGAGTTTACATCATTGTCCAGAATCAGAACAATATTAGAGAAGATTTGGGAATACCTTACTCCTCTTCAACGTTTCTTTTTTCAATTTAACCTCAAAATCTTAAAAAAAAATTGGTTACCAGCAAGTTCAACTAAGAAATAAGAATCACATATATATATATATATATATATATATATATATATATAATATCTATTATATATTATATATATACATATAATATATTTATATATATATATATATATATAAATCATAGTCTGTATGAGAATTTATTAGAATTTTCTGTTTCTCCAAGGGAAGAATAAAATGAAATATGACATACATGTGCTTAATTAACATGTTATGGCTGTATTAGGAAAGAATGATCTTCCAGACATTTAAGAAATTTATATATAAACAATAATGCACAAAATTAATAACATAATGAAACTTATAAAAATTCTAAATTGATATCATATTATTTAATATATTTTTCTCTGGCTTTTCCTTATAATTTTAAAAGTTCTCCCATTCTTCCAGAATATTTAATAAATTTTGTTTAATTTATTTTGTAGGCAGATATTACAGAATTGTTACAGGGAAATTCCTCCTAAAATAAATGTACACAACCAGCAAAAGTGACTTTGCTGCTTTGATTGAAATAATATTGTAAGTGCAGAGCTATTGCCTCTGGCTAACAAACAGCACGAGCAAAGAAAAAGCATTACATGTTGCCAAAACATGAATCAGGATTTTTCTAAGTATGATATTTTAAGCTCATGATCCAAAGAAATACAATATAATTCTCCTATTAACTTCAACTGAACAGGAAAAAATTTTCTTATTAACAAAATCATATCTAATACTTGAGATAAACACATACTTGCCTTCAGCTAAGTTAGCTCCCAGCACAATATTCTTAATAGTCCTTGTGAATTTTATAATTGGAGAAACCAAGTGCAGTTGTGTTTTAAACTTGAAACTTACATAATATTAAAAACTCCTTTCTATAAATAGCATCAATTTTAAAGTCACCTATACAAAATATTCAGTTTTCAAACTCGTGTTCTTTCTATCACTGTACTAGTTTTCAGAACAATAACAGACATTACACAATTTAAGTGATGTAACTCGAAGTATTATGTTGGGGTTTTGTGAGTCAAGCATACAGAACAAAATTTTCCTTATGAATTTCATGGCAACATTTCATGACAAATCATGCTGAGAAGTAATTGTGACAGAAGGGAGGTATTGAAAGATACTCTTCTATCCTGGCAAGCCAATAAAAGTGTAGAGATAGTGAATCAACATTTTGTGTTAATAATGTCTAAGACTACAAAGGATCTAGGCTTAGTAGATGTAACAGATATGACTATATAATTTAGTACAAGGATAGTCAAGAATAAAGTGCTAATGAAGTAGTAGGAATTTGATACAGAATCTTAGAGCCAGACCAAAATATGATCTGAGAGTGCTAATGCTATCAAAGAGACTAAAACTGGAACTGCTTCATTATGGGAGATTAAGATCGCAAAATACTGATGGAATTTCCTCACCAGTTTATCACAGGGGCAAATTCCTAGAAGGATGCAACAACTGATTATTAATTGCCCTTGACAGTATTTTTTATCATGACTTTGACAGATAAGTAATACAATCCAGATGGACAGGTCAAGAGAGTTGACCCTGTAGTTGTGACTTCATTCCATGAGAGAAACCCCAATAAATAGAATTATCTCTGTAACGCAGGGTCTCAGTTACATATCATAAGGTGAAAAACTAGAAGACCAAGTCAGTGATGTGAGCTGGAAAGAGAAAGAAAGGGACTTCAGGAGTCATGGAACTCAGAGCTGGTAAGTGTTTTACTTTTTTCTTAGCTTTTCATTAACAAATAGGAACAAATCTGCTGGATTTGCATGGCTGCTAATAGGGGAGGTATAAACAATATAAACTTCTAGAAATAAACATTTAAAGTAAACTACTGCTAAGAAAAATTGTCAACCTGAAACTCACACAAAAGAGATGAATTTGCTAAAGTCTGCACCAGCAATTAGAATCACTTCCCAGTACCACTGTCAGATAATAAAAAGCACATAATCACATCTGAACTTAGAGAAGCATTACGGAAAAACCGTAATGTGAGATTTTGGAGTCTTAAACACTGTGTTCATTAGGACCACATCTGAGGAATCCCAATATGTTTTGAGTCATTCTCTGTCTGTGGTCCTCACTGCCCAGTAGCATCTGACTGGCAATTTCAGTGACTCCTTGCTGAATCTTTACATATCCAGCCAATCAGCTGGAACTACTCTTTTAACTTTCCACAAGACATCAAGCAGTGCCCATATACTTTGGGAACAGAAGCTACAGTCTCTACTCCCATCTCTGATGATGAACTTTCAATCGTCCAGGTGTTCTGAAAGGCATAACTTGGTCCATTGCTTATTCTCAGTACAGCTGGTTCACACATGCTTGAAATAATTTTACAACAATATTCTGCAATGTCTAAGATTTCCCTTTGATGTAGTATGCAACAATATTAAAGGGTTTTTTTTTCCCCACTTTCTTCTATAAATAGTCTATATATATAGGCAAAATAAAATGAACATTTGATTGTGCCTTCTATTTTTTCTTTCCCTCTCATTCTTCTGAGATTACTTTTTTTCCTATTAAAAACTCCAGGAGTTTCAGACTCTGGCTGATAATTGGCTAATACTTAATTTTTGGAACATTCACAAGCTAACATTTTATTGTTTTAGTTTCAATTTAATTTGTTTCAAACTTGAAGGAGTATAGCTTTTTTATATTTACTTTACCATCTTGTATCTTACAAAAAAAAAATAAAATACAATGGATGAATAGATGTAATGACATTGCAGCTACATGTCCCCAGGTTTGGCCAATATTGAGGATGACAGTAAATATATGCAAAATATATTCACATACTACACATACATGTGGATGCATGTACATACACAGCTGGACATACAGCAAATGTTACTTTAGCAGAACACACAGGAGAATTAAAAAAAAAAAACATTCCCACAAATGTGAGCAACACAGATGGGTCAGCCCTGTTCCTTTTCTCCATCTGCGCAGTACTGAAGTCAGCTACTGCACAAAAGTGAGCAGACAATATGGATCACTCCAGAGGCTGAATGGCCTTAAGCATTCAAGTCACCAGTGGCCTTAGACACTCAGGTCTATCCAGTAGCTTCCCCCCAGACATCTTGAGTCTCCCTGGCCACCCCCACCAGGACATACAAGAACTTGAGGTTTGCAGCCCCACTGCAGCTGATGGTATTTTGATTTCTTGTCATTACACACATATACATACACAGTACATTTACACTCCCTTTCCTCAACAATTCTCTCCAGTAAGTTGTCCAGACTGATGATCTTTGCCATTGCTGACCTTTAGGTCACCTTGTCTTTCTGGGAGCTGTTTTGGATTTATGGTCCCTTCAGCAGCTAACTCTCACATCTGTCTCTTCATTATTTCACTGGTGCTGTGCAAATCCAGAATATTCCACACAGAAAAAGAAGAATGGGGTTTAAAAAGAAGACGTGACACAGAGCAATCACAACCACAGGGCATAAGTGGATAAATTTGCTGGCTAGCCATCAGCTTAAAATCAACTGGTATCTTTTCTGCCTTTTCATATTCTTGTTCATGTGCATGTTTTCATGTGCTTGTTCCTTCTTGATCCTCCTTTAGTTGTCCTTTTCCCTGCCTTTGCTCCCCAACTTAAGAAACCCATATTCAGTTTTCCCACTTATCCTCTAGTGAATTTTACACATTCCTCAAATCTCTTTCTGCCCCATACTGGCCACTGTAACAATAGCTTACTGTAGTCTTCAAGGCATTCTAGGGAAGAAGTTTCTTTGATGGAACCCTCTTGGTGGGTCACACTGGGGCTGAGTGCTCCTGTGATAGCCTTAGGAGAAAGGTACAAACATTCCTTCTAATGTGTCTGGTCATCTGATCCTCAATGGGTCTTTTTCTTTCTTCATTATGACCAGACACTAGACATACAAACTAATAAAAGCTAAAAGCATTTTAAACTAATTGTAAAGCTGGAAATATCTGTCAGAGAATTACTGAGAGAGAGAAGTCAAAATGCAAATATCAGAAAGTCTTATGTTTTCATTTAGTTGTCTCTGAGTATAAGAAGCAAAAATTTTCAGGTTTTCCTTGCACTATCAAACCCAGGCATTGCCTGGCCTAGATTAATGAGAAAAATAGCAAACAAAGCCTATTAGAGTTTGAATTTTTTTTCTCAACAAAAATGTAATTGAGTTTATTTAAGGGAAGTTTATTTAAAGAAATTTTGCACTCGTATCTTTTTCTCTCTTTCAATGAAGTTCAACATTTAAAAGCAAAAAATGAGGCTACAGCAAGAAAATTTCTGGAACAAGCAATAACAAAAACTATGCATACAGTCCCTTTCACATATATTTTAAAGCCACTGGCCAGTTTAAAAAAATAAATTAAAAATTTTAAGACAGCAAAAGTATCCATTATATAAATTGTCCTAAGTCATATGGCAGCTGTACATGAACTGAGTGCCATTTCAGAGGGAAAGGACACACTCCTCTGGTTAGTACTACTTAAGTAGGTGGAGAACACAGGGAGAAGCTACTCTTTCCTCAGCCATTTATACATTCCTGACAAATTCCCCATTGTGATATTTTTGTCCTTTAAGATGTAGTTCAGCAGCTGATGTAAGAACTTTAAGCAGCTGATAGAGTCATAAAAGATTTGTCTGAAAAGGGTCTCTGGAGGTCAGCTAATTTGATTTCTACTTGAAGAGAAACTTTCCACAGAACTAGGTCAGATCAGCCATGGCTTTGCCTACTGAAGTCTTGGAAATCTCCAAGGAGGTTCCATCACATCTCTACGTAAACTGACACAATGCTATACATATATATATACACATCTATCTATCTATCTATCTATCTATCTATCTATCTATCTATCTATCTATCTATCTATAGATATATACACATCTATATAGATATATATATATAGATATATAGATATATACACATCTATATAGATATATATATATACATGGTAGATATAGATATAGATACAGATGCTATAGATATAGATTAGATATAGAAAGATACATATATATTTACTCCCATCCCCTTCAACTTAGTTAGGAAAGGATAATATCTTATATGCCAGTATCCAATTCCAAGCTGCAACTCATGGCCATTGTTCTATCACTTCTCCTGCCACTCCTGAGAAAGATTTGTCCATGACCTTTGTTATTCCTCTTCAGGTAGCTGCCAATTACCCTTACATTAAAACTGCATCAGCTTAAAAAAAGTCCAACCTTCTCACCAACTTATTCTAGTGCATGCTTTCTCAGTTCTTATTATCTTGATTTTTCCACCACTGGACTTGGTTTTCTCAACAGCTTTTTGAACTGGGAGAATAAAAGGCATAGGAAGTATTGCATGTGCAGCCTCAGTAACACCAAACAAAAAGAGATAATAATTTATTTTGATCTGTTAGTCACAGCAGTATAGCTCAGTATGCAATCTGTCTTCTATAGTGAGCACTGTCGACTCATATTCAGTTCAAACTCCAGTACTTTTCTGCAGGACTGCTAACTCACCAGTCAGTCCCAGTCTCTGCAGCTGCATGGGGTCATTCTGCTGCAGGTGTAGAACTGTGTTCATCTCCTTCTTGAACTACATGAGATTTCCAATGTCGTGATCAATCTGCTGCTGTGCATGTGTTAAAATAAAAGTACATTAAGAAAAAAACAAAACATCGAACTACAAACAAAACCACTTCATTTTTCCTTCTCATGCCCGGTTCAAAATCTCAGCCTTAACTTCTCTTGGTGTCTATGCAGAAGAGTTGTGGTACAGTGATGGGAACTGGCCAGGAAGGGTTACTGGGTTATCAACTTGCAGTCCCATATCTGGATGTTCAACATAATGAGCATTCTGCATTTATCTACCATTGCATTCCAATTACTAAATATCTCACTGACTTTATTGATGCAGCTCTGATGCCTGTAGCATCTTGCTAGTGGCAAAGCTTTCTGCTATGGACTTCTTTGGGAGAAAAAAAATCTAATTTTGCTGCCCACATCTCACTGACAATCATTGGTGAGAAGACTCTAAATAGAACTCTGGCAACTTAGTTCTTATGTTGTTATGTTCTTATGTTGTGGTCAACAGCTCCGTGTCCTGATGGACATTGGTATCATGTTGTGGGACCTGATGAAGCAAGTCCAGAGAAGGGTAATGGAGACGGTAAGAGGCACAGAATACCTCTCCTACAAGCAAAAGTTGAAAGACTTGGGGTTGTTCATCCTGGAGAAGGCTCCAGGGATACATTATACCAACCTTCCTGTACCTAAAGGTAGCCTGTAAGAAAGCTGGGGATGAACAAACGCAACTCAGAAAAATCATAAAATTACTTGAAGCCTTCCGTTAAACAGGAAAATATTGTCTGTATGCAGGCAGCACCCGTAAGAGCCAATTTCAAAGCAAACTATATAATCATTTTTGTCATGTTGTAGAAAAAAATTGAGGATTTTGTCATGTTATTAGGGATAAGTTTTAGAGTCTCCACATCATTTCACCTTAGTATCAGCCTTATTAAAAGTCTCATATCTTCTTGCATTAATTTTAAGTCCCATTCACATATAGGACTCATGGCATAAATTAACTTTATAGAATGAGAAAGATTTAACCTCATAACATTATTCTAATTCTTATATCAGCAAAAGTATTTTAATTCTTTTCTCTTTTTGTACCTTTCTTAGAGATTCCACTCATACCCTTAATCTATGAAATAGTACAGTAAAATACTGTGATTTCCCTCTCAGAATACCTGTATATTTCTTATTTTTGCCGGTTTATAGGTTGTAGCCTCATGATTCTTTATTGAATGTGGATGATTGAATTTTGAGTGCAAAAAGAAGTTCAGAGTGACCTAAATGGATGCCTCATACTCCTTGTTTCTCACAACTTTAACAGCATCTAATGTATCTCTGCATTGCCCTTCCTTCCAGCTGTGACCTGTCATATCTCTCAATTCATATCTTTAGTTACATGGCTTGCAAGGATAGAAAACCCACTTCTATGACAGTGCTTCTAAATGATGTGAACCGTACAGTCATGTCCGTCATCAGACCCAAAAATATCATGTCTGAACCACAGTTAAATGAAACCAAACTTGCAATTTCTATTTTAGCAATTGCTCAAGCAGGTGAAATGTCAGGAAACAAACTCTGCTTAATCCTCTGTTATTCTGTCCCCAAGCTTCCTTTAAAAAGGTTTAGCATTGTTTGGCACTGCTTATACTGGAGATTATGGAAAGGAATCAATTAATGGTTTGCACAGGAGTTACTTAACAAAATATGAATGAAATATTCCAAGATGTATCGGTTACAATAATTCAGATGGAGAATAATAGCTGACAGAACATTCTTTCAGAATTCTGCTACCTAGTTTTAATATTGATGATAAGGTGCAGTGCAACCCTTAGATATCAAACCTGGAAAATGGACACTTTTTCAGTTCAGTTGTGTCCTAGCTGAACCTCAAATGATGCTTAAGCCTTGTCACTGATACTAGCTATGTTAAAGTCAACCAATTTCTGAATATCATCATGCCCCACAAGGTTCTTTCTTTCATGGTCTTGTGAGCAAGTGATGACCACAGATTTCTGCATGAAAATGCAGCCCTTTGAAATGGAAGCATTTATAGTGAAGCATTTATAGTGAAGGCAGATTTAATTCTTGATGATGAGTCAAATTTGAATTGTATTTACGGGTTAAATAAAAATTTAGAATTCTGTATAGAGCTCAAGGAATATTTGCATTCATTTTTACTTGAACAGCTGAGAGGAAAAAAGATTGAATAGGTTTTTATCTTTCACATTTTGCTTAAATACAACCTGGGGAAAAAAAAAGCAAAACAGGAACTTTACCATTTTAATACCCTTCCTTAAACAGACCTTAAATGATTTAATAAAAAGGACTTCTATGTTCCCTCCCTTTGCATGCATTATCTTTCAGTATAAACGAGACATCACCTTTAAGGTTCAATTACTGCACTGTGTTACTATAGCAACTCCCAGGAAAAGTCTATAAGCAACCTTCAACAAAAAAAACAACTCTACTTCATTTATAAACACTCTAAATTAAGCAAAATATCCTCTTATTTTAGTTGTTAAATACCTGATTTTAACAACTATATAAAGCAATAAAAGATCTTTGCTTGTATCATGAAACCGGTGCTGCCTATAGAGCTCAGGGGAAGGACAGTCAAGGCTGGAGTTAGGGCAACATTCAGATGAATGAATAATTCTTCGTTAAACCTTATGATTAAAAAAAAGACCTCTTTGAACGTAACCTATTCTGTAAGTTAAAATGGCCACATTTCCAGTCATGGAAAACTGACACAGTTTCACTGAATTCAATGGAGCAAAGGCAATTTGCACCTGCCGAGGCCCTTCATATTGTATGAGATGAATAGTACATTCGTTCAGGATGAGAGAACTTTTTGATCATACTCTCTGAAGTGAATGGGAAACTCTGAAAGCAAGATGATGGCAAATGTTTAAATCAATATTAACCCAAGTAAAATTGAATTTGGATCATAACATTTTTCCCATTGAATGTTCAAGATGAAGTCCCTGTCCTGACCTTGATAAGTGCACATACACACACTGAATTTTCAGACTGTGATCTAAAATATTTTATGTCAAGGCCTATTGTTGAATACATATTTAAAAAACAAACAAACAAACACCCCCCCTCCAAAACCCCACAAACAACTACATATTTTACATTTTATGTGGAATCAATTAGAATTAGCTTGGAACCAACATTCCTTCTAACTGGTATTATTTTTATACCTTGCTGCTAAAAACACCTTTCCTTGGAAAAAAAATCTGTTTAAGAAGTGGGCTTTAGGATCAGCTATGGATTTTAATTCCAAACATATAGTACCTCAGTTACAGATCTGGGACTGTTTTCCAAACTGCTGGCAGTCCAAGTCCAGTGCAGAACTTTCCAACACTATATTTAGTGGCCAAGGAAAACCAAAACATGTATATACCCACAGATGTCAAAAGTGATTAGGCCAGATTCTGTGCACTCTGTCTTTTCAATTTTCAGCTTTCTTCCCCTCTTAGATATAGTGGAACGATATCTAAAGTAAGAAAAAGTAAGCTGGAAGGATACTCACGAACTCATCCATTTCCACCTTCTGCCTGAAATTGTTTGCAATACTTAATTACCATTTTTATGATGTTCTTTCTTACCTGTATTGGTTTGACCTAAGTGTAGCTGAGAGATGACTATTGTGTTTTCCTTTTGAATACAATGTCGAAGAGAAAGAGAGATGGAATTAGTATTACAACAGTACAACTACAAAATTTCATTAATAATGTATTTTGTACTTTAGTGAGAAATTGATAAAAAATTTTGGGCACCAAAATAGTCAGGTGATTTTCACTGGAGTAGCCATTTGGGAAGAAGAATATTTTACATTCACAAGTTTAGATGCATTAAGACAAAGTGTCTAACATGAGTTTTTAATAAATGCAAAAGCACAATACAGTGGGATCAGGAACAACGAGTAGAGAGAATGCATACTGAGATTTAGACAGATATGGTGGTTTTCCAAATGCATTATTGGTTTCATCTAGTATTATTAACTCAAAATCTTCTGGCTGTCATGAAACCTTAAAATCAGACTACACCAATGTCTCACTGCTGAAACCTTATAGAAGCTTAAATTCAGAATTAAGTGACAGAGATTTTGTTCTGAAAGGTCAGTTGTACACTAGATGAAATTTAAGAAGTTAAAGACTCTAAATCATTAAACAGTCTTACAGCTGACAGCATAGCTTCTTGAAATTCTATCCAATTTCAGCAGTGGCAATAGTAAAAAACAAAAAAAAATGAACACAGTAAATTTAATAATTCCATTAACCACAAACAAATGAAGATGGCTTCCTCCGTGGCATATAGTTAATATTCCATATTATTTAATTTTTAGTAAGCTTGTTATGCAAGTAAGCTTGTCATTTAGTAAGCTCACTCACTTCTCTCCACATCCCCCACCCTGGTGGAACAGGGGGGAGAATGAGGGAAAAAAAGTAACACTTGTGGGTTTAGATAAGAGTCCAATAATTAAAATAAGGTAAAATATAATAAAAATATAAAATAAATTGAAATAAGGTAAAATATAATGACAATACTAAGAACTACAAGTGATGCCCAATACAATTTCTCACCACTTGTTGGCCAATGTCCAGCTTGGTCTTGAGCGAAGATCAGCCGCTTCCAGGTAACTCCCCTCAATTTACGCTTTGGGCATGATGTCCTATGCCATGGAATGTCCCTTTGGCTAGTTCAGGCCAGTCTCTAGCGTAACTCCTCACTGGCAGAGCATGAGACACTGAAAAAGCCTTCATTTAGGTACCTAACTGCTCACCAAAAACTAAAACATCAGTGTATTATCAACATTATTTACATACTAAATCCGAAATTCAGCACTGTAACAGCTAGTAAGAAGAAAATCATCACAGCTGAAACCAGAATAAAGCACTAAGCTCCTTCAGCAGTATCTTTGTCAAAGCTTTTCTGACAGCATTTTACTTTAATAAAATGTGCTAGAACTTAGCCTTCAAGACCTTTATCTCTTGTTCAATTCCATCCAGACTAAATACATGGATACATGAATTCAGAAGTTACAGAAGAAAAAGTTCCATATTGCAAAAAGAATAGAACAAAATTGATTTATTCAGGAAATTTTGCTATGGTAACTTCTTTTTCTAGATATGTCCAAATGTTTAAAACCATATGACCATATTTTAATTTTTAAATGCAGAGTCTTCTGGAATTTTGCCCCACAGAAAATTTTTCTTCTGTTTCAAGAGAAAATTTTAAAAGTATATGCATGTTCAGAACATTTTTAGGGAATATGAACGCCACAGTTTCCAAAGTCCTTCTGTCTTGCTATAGCAATTATTTTACACATTGTTTTACTTAAACTAAATTGTTATCTTTAAAGTACATCTTCTTAGTCTAAACTTTATTATTTTATACATAACACAATAACAGCATTATCTCAATAGCTTTCCTATTTCTTGTTAAATTCCAAATAGGAAGAAAAAATTTTCCTGGAGTGAAAACAATATTCAGATTTATGCTAACCAGACCAACCGCAGTGGAAGTTGCAGGGGAACATCTTTCACCTAAGTGAAAGAAATGAAAAGCCAAGAGACAAAGTAAGCAAGAAAAACAAAGAGAAACCAAAACACTTGAGAATTGAAGAATAGGATAACCAGTGTTTTCTCCAAGATGACTGGTAAGCAGATGAAAATTTCAGTGTTAATAAAAAAAAACCAACCCAATAAAAAACCCCAAAACAAAACCAAAAAAAACACCAAAAAAAACCAAAAAAAAGAGGACACTGGGACAAATAAAACAGAGTTTTTCATAAACTACTTACTGATATTCCAAATAGGTAGGATCTCTAGTCTTCATAGTGCAAATGAGGTCTATTACTATCCTACATGACCATCTTAAAAACACTGTGTGCTGGTTTCAAGGTTAACAAGCAGGATGAATTATCCCCACGAAAATGCCTTTGAAAGATTCCGAGTCAGAGCTACAATTTAAAATGACAATTACAAGAAAGGCAATAGTTCAGAGACACTGGTTTAAACTGACCAAGCCAGAATACAACCTGAAACCCGGTTGGTCAGGGTGGTGGTAGCAGTCTGATTAAAGTGTGGCTGCAGTCCTCCTGGAGTGATGGAATGTGGTTTTGTTGAAGCAGTGATTCTGTAGAAAGGTCTGGCTCTTCTCTGGAGGTCCAGTGGTAGTTGTCAAGAGCTTTTCTCCTCTGGGTATCCAATGGTGGGATCCTGGTGTCCCAAACCCCAGATTACCTACAGGCAGGAATGTTTGGTACCTCCTCTAGGGTGGGGAATTTCACAATGGGGTGGTGTAATTCTGTGAGCTGTTCTAGGGAGTCCTTGGTGATCCACTAGCAGAGTTGGCCACCTCACAGCGGCAGGAGGTTCCCTGGAGGGAGTTATCACAATTGAGTGATGGCAATGAAAAGAAGAGAAGAAACACTTCTCCACCCATTTTTACTGCTCATCAGAAGGTAATAAAGATGGTGGTAGGATACATATTTTGGTTACAGCATTGTAACCCAGGACAAACCGTATGCCACAAAAAAAAACATACAAAAAACCCAAAACGCCAAAACAAAAACTAAACCAACAAATCCAAATAAAAACACAAACAAAACTACCCCCTACTCCCCCCCACCCATGCAACAACACTCCCACTAAAACTGGCAATTTTATTACTACTGTAAAATTCAAGTAGTAGAAGCCTAAGTGTTCCTCCATAATCTTACATATTGACACATACGTGAATTTCTGTGGGAGTTATAGCTCATTCAGAAAGTTGTCAGAAATTAATTATGATTAGGTAACTAGAAATTATCACAATGCCCATGTGTACATTTTGAAATTGAAGGTCACTCTGACAGTCTTAATTCTGTTATTTTCTACTATGCTATTTAAACTTCATAGATATAATTCCATAGTCATTGGTTGATATTTTTCATTATATTTGCTAAATTATCATAAGCAAGCAGGACAAGTAAATGGATTTTTAAAAACACACTAGTCATCTATATCTAACATTTGAAGTGTTTTATAAAGATCGCTGTTATGAGATCTTAGTTTTGCTGCATGATGCAATCTATAAAATAAAAGTTGCAGCAAGCAAGTTAGGCAAAAGTTTCTACATGCAAAACTTGTTGCTCATATCACACTTTAAAGAACTAGACTTATTTACAATAATCTGTATTTTAAATATTTTCAAATTTTCAAGGTATTCCAATAGTGTCTTTCCTTTCTATATCCAAGGAAGTACATCAAAAAAATAAATGCTTTTATATGGCCCAGTAACCTTGTTTGAAACAGTTCCTTATTGTGCATAAGATAGATGCTTAGCAGATAGAGTTTATTAAAATTAAATACTTACATTATAAAAAGAAAGTTGCTTAATAGGAGAACAGATGGCTAATGGGCTGTGACTAGCCACAAATGGATTGTGAATATTACAGCAAGAATCTATCAACAGATAGGAAAATTATTCTGGACAAGGACTGATTGCCTGGAGTCAGAACACAATCTAATTTTAAACCCTTTCATTTTGATTTTTACTTTTTTTTTTTCTTTCAAATAATACGAACAATATGATGGAGTCACTTTACTGGAAACAATTGAACAGAACTGACAAATTCATAATGCTTCAGACCATGAAATCCCAATTGGTCCAATCACAGATACGTTTATCATGCCTGTAGAGATATTATTCTAGTCACAAGTTATAGTCTTTCCCACTGTGATAACTACTTCTTTGAAACTGGCCAGTTTTTCAAAATAATACACTCAAATTTCTACCCAGCACAATCATTTCTTAATCAGAAAGTTCTTTCATAATTTAATTTTTCTTCTTAAAACTGCACCTGAGAAGCACTCTAATAGGGCTTTTAACATAAAATAGTCCACCTAAAATCTTTGTTCTCTGTGTCCATTTTGACAGTTTTTTGGCAGCCAAAGGTCAAAGCAAATGTGACTAAATTCACATATGACCACTATCTGCATAAAGAGCTTCCTTTTATACAATGAACACCAGTCTGCTTTGTTCCTATAATTTTTTGTAAGGATTTAAAATGTTGGCACAGGAAACCCTGACTACTTTGCTCCTACTCTCAGTTCCTAGAACCAGCATAAGATATAAAAGCTGTCCAGGACAATATAGTACAAAAAAAATCACACTAAGTTAAACCACTAGGTTAATTATAAATATTTATATGAATTTATTTAAGCCTAATTGGGCTGAATAATTAATTCCTGGTCCTGTTTCAGAAGCTGTCTTTTACTTTAGAAGTATAAGAAACTCTTAATATTTTTCTAGTACACAGATAAACAGAAGAGTATAACAGAATAAAACAGAAATAATTTCTCTTTGGACTAAATACTGTATTGTCATTGTCAGACACAAAATGATTCACACAGACACAGCTCGAAGTGTGATGAAAGAAGAAGAATTCTGTCTTTTCAGTATTTATAGATTCTCAACAATGACCAGGGATTGGATAGTCAGGTTACCACTTTCTTAACTACACTGGTCCTGAGAGACGTTTATCAAAAGGCATATCTTTAATGGAATGTATAAACATCGATGTTTATAGTTACTTTCCTGGGAAAGTGACTGGAAATTATGAAAACAATATCAAAAGGTTTGATTCTCAGGATGACACTGTATAGCAGAGGAATAGCCCATCTTCAATTACAGAATTCTAATGATGGGGAATCCACCAAAATCATACTTAAACAATGATTCATAGTTAAAATGTGCTTATCATATCTATACTTCATTTCTACTCTAAGTTCCAGCATGGGCATTAACAATATTTTATTTCTATCTAAGAGATCAGTTCACACTGAGCTACCTGTAGTCTAATCACCATTCAGTTCTTTCTCAGAAAACAAACAAACAAAACAACAAAACAGGCAGTTTGAGCTCACCAAGTTGCTTTCTATTTTTTTTCTCTTTAACTAATGCCTCTTCTCTGTACCTTCTAAATTTTCAATACAGTTATTTTGAGCACCTACACAAAAATCAAGAGTATTTCCATTGCAACCAGGACACACAGAGCACTCAATTTTCTACCTCAACATTCCCCAGTATTTATTGCTTTTTTTAAGAAACAGTTTCATAGTACAAACTACTGTTTTATTAAACATCTGATTATCTTCAAACCATTCAGAGTTGTTTTGGTTTGGCTTGGTTTTTGTTAAATATTGACACATATATTTTAAAATATGGCCTGTAAAATTTTTAATTATATAACTTTATATTAGGGGGTAGCTCCACTGCATCTCATTCTGCACATTACATAGTGAAGGGAAAATATATAAAAACCAATCTTTTTGTTATTCTAACAAATTCTATTCACATCCATTTCCCCGTATGCAAAATTTGGGTAACATACAACTACAGATATCTAATGCAAAAAAAGTCCTTAACTATAATAACATGTTTGAGAATTTGAAATTTGAAGCTAAAAAAATTCTGAATTAGGACTTTTTTTTTTTTAATTCCTTGCCCTCAGAACTCTAATTTGTCTTGTGTGACACCAGTACTACAATTTGAACTGCCAAGCTACTAAGTTTTCTCTTTCTTTAAATCACAGAACACTATTGCATTAAATGCTGCTAGCCTGCAAAATCAGAAAATAGTGTTAAAATGAAATGATGAGACTTGAGTGCTTATACCTATGACATTACCTGCAACTTATTTCTTCCAGGGTCTGAAAAGTCCAGTCTAGTAATCAGTGTTGAAATTTTAAAGACCTTCTACTGATTGAATCACAAAATTATAGTTTGGTAGTTTGTTTAAAACAAAAACTACCTAAGCAAACAAATAAACAAACCAACCAACCAATTTTGTGAATATCATGTGTATCAATAGACTGGATCTTTTTTGCCCACACAAAGGATAAAATAGTGCATTTAATTAAGTAAATGATGATCCATAAATGTTGTGACTTCATTTTAATTTGTGTCCACTAGCTGAGATCTTTTATTTTCTAAACAGATTCTAATTATTCGTTATACTCATGGGAAAATATTAGATAACCTACTGTTCATGTCTGTTAGCAACCAAATAAAATCTCATAAACACAGTAAAATGTATGAATCTGCTCCAACTGAATAATAAATCACGTATTTCTACTCAGTTAAATGATGGATGAAAATCTGTCAGAAGAAAGAACCTGGGCTGTTTTGAAAATCCAGATAATTCAAATTCTTCTCATATATACTTGGTACCTGCCTATTTAATCATAGACTGAATACTATTTCCTATCCACCAAGCAATGCAATCTAGTTTAGAGATTATATAATTATATTTGTCCTTTTAATATTTATTCCAGAGATACTGATATTCTATGTCCTTTATCTTAGAATCCTTCTCATTTCAATAGGATTATCAAGAGGTCCTTTTCCAAATACTTGCTAAATGCAGTTCTGAAGCAGCATTCTCCTACACTTATAAACATCCAAAAAGTACAATTTTTTTGCCCATGGTTAGCAAAGCTGCATAAAGAAGGTTTCTGTGAAGGCCAGATGACAAACAAGACTTTAAACTTTATTATCCAGAATGTTCCAACAGTCCAAGGAAAAGGAAGATTAGACTAATTGAAGGTAGCACTTAACAATCAAACTACTTCTAATCTTCAAAAGCGACCTCTGCTTCTTCATGCTCATCCACTGGTTTAAGCTAAAAATTTTTACACCCATTGTGTCAATGATCTCTTTCTTATAAAGAGTAAAAGCACATTCTCATGAGTATTGCAGAGCTACCCTCAAAGCAGGAGCCTTATGTGAAGTACAGGATGGAGGATGGAGCACCTCCTTTTGAAGACTTAAGGGTGAATCATGTGCCTTTCTCAGCTCACTTGTCTGAAGCAGCAGAGTGAGAGAGGATTAATAAAACCTAGCTTCTCCAAGATTTCTCTTTGAAATTCTAAGCTGCTTACTGTAAGAACCTTGGGAGTAGTCCTGCTCTCCTTGATCTTCTGTACTCTGCCCTTAGATGCACATGCTCAAATAAGAGTTAAGCAAAACTTTGGCCATAAAAATACCTCAAACTTGGAACTAGCTTGATTTTTTCTTGCTTGGAACTTTCTCAATAGGGACTCAGAGTTCAGATTAGCAGTTGCTTCCAGTCTGCTTTCTTCTATAACTGCAGGTGATTGCTATAGCATGCAGAAGTTGAAGAGGATGTTTCCAACTCATAGAGTAACTGACTGAAAGAGAAAAAGCAGACCAAGGGTTACAAGTAGAAGATTAGCTTGCCTTTGCACACCTGACACTGGCCAGAAATCATGAGAAAACAGTTTTCTGCTGTTGACATTAGGTGCCATTCCCTGATCAGAATTACTGTAATGAAGAAAAACTTTAGACGCACAGGTCAGCATAAAGAACAGCTGTAGTAGTACTATGAGTTTGGTTTTGGGTTTTTTGTTTTGTTTTAGTTTTTTGTTTGGGTTTTTTTGGTTGGTTGGTTGGTTGGGAGGGTTGTTTTCCATTTTTTGTTTTCTTTTTGTTTTGGTTTGGGTCTTTTTTTCTAGTTTGTTTTTGGTTTTTTTGGTTTTTTTTTAAAGAGAAGATCTTATATTATATTCCTGCTTTCAGAATGTAAAATTATATCTGGCTAGTTTTTCTGTATTTACTGGTTCTAGACTCCCATCTGTGTTTTTTGCAGAACATATTTGCGTGAATAAATTTTCAGGAGGACTTAAATTCTCTGATCCCTATATATTGAATTTTTTTCCTACTTCATATGAAGAAGTAACACACACCCAAAATGTTGCTCCAGGATTTTGACTTCACAAACAATTGTCTTAGTTTAAAAGACAGGTGTCTACTAGGGAAGGCAGGAACCTCCCTCGGAATGGAGAATGTAGACCCCCTCCCTCCAAATTATTACAATTTTAAATCAAGGGGCTTTCAGGCAGAGATCTGGGGATAGGAATAACAGTTCTTTACTAGTATAACCAGGCAAACAAACAACAATAACTACAGCATTAGCGAGAAAACAGAACCAGGGACCCCGTGACAGCTTTCTCAGCTGAGACGGGATGGAGGAGAGGCTTTGTTTCACAAACCCCCTCGGGCGGGCAGTCCCGGTGCTCCTGCAGGGCTCTGAGGAACACTCAGCTGGAACGGCAGAAATGAGCAAAAATCCCTGGCTGATAGATGAGATATATCAGAGGCTCTGGAGCTGTGGCTGGAAGTGCGGGATGTCCCGGCAGGGCAGGGTGTGCGGGTCTACAGCGCAGAGAAACCCAGAGCAGCGTCGAAGAAGCAGCGGGGCTGGGACAGCAGCGGTCCAGCTCTGAGAAGGGCAGATGGGTGAACTCAGGATTCCCGGGCACATGAGCACATGGGGTTAGGTCCTTCTTTTAGTGAGGTAGGTGTTAATAAGCTCCCAGTTCAGTGGCTGGCCTTATGAGAAAGGTTCACCCACAGAAAAGAAAAAAGCAGTACAGGACTGGACTCTGGCAGTGACAGGGAATTTTCCCTGCAGTAAGTAACAGGTTGACCATCCTCCTCCCCGTGCTGAGAGCAAGAGAGAGCAGCTGCCCCCAACCCCATCCTTTACCTGCCTCTAAAATTTGCGGTATCTCACTCCTCAGAGAGAAACTCCCAGAGAAAAAGAAGTGTAGCCAGATGCTACACTCCTCTCCCCACCTTGGGCACTTTTTTTGTTTTTCTTAAATTCCCATAAGTACCCATTGCTGGTTTCCTAGCAACTAATGGGAAAAAAAAATTATAAGCAAATAAAGAAAGAACCCCCAAAACAAGGCAAGATGCCCTCCATTGCTTCCTGTCTAAAACCTCTTAAGTCAAAATGTTGGTTCCTTAACTTTGTGGGCAGACACTCAACCATTTTAAATTAAGTTCACATAATCTGATGTTCCATCTCTCTTCCTTATTCTATTGTGATCCGTTTTATTCTGTTGCCTGAAAGCTAAAGCTGGAGCTGGAGGTCCCAATCTCCTAGGGAAGAAAGAGGTCTTCATCATTCTTAGTATTTTGCACCTCAGGGCTCTGTGTGTTTTTTGCTCTGTACATCTTTTCAGTTCTATAGCACACCATGTGATTGCTTTCCAAGGAGCTTTATGTATTAATCATTGTCAACAAGTACAGAAAATCAGGTCATCTTCTCTGTCTAGATATATTGGATGCAACTTAGATTTCTTTTTACTGTAGCTCTACAAGCTGCTTTTGTTATAAAGCCCCACAAAGCCTGTGAAATTTTTGCTAAAGGATAGTCAAGGAAACTAGGCTTGATAACTGTTTCTCTTCCCAGTTCTTTGAAAACTAAAAGCTTTAATTCAGTAAAAATTATATTAAATTCTTAATTTTAATTACGTAACAACAGTTTGTTCTGCATGGGTGTCCACCCATATGAATTGGTTGTGCAGAATTCTTGCTCATCTCTTATATAAAACTTAGTAGGCACATTTGTTCCAGTCAATTGATAAATATTTCAACAGATGAACGTCAACACTTTAGCATAAACATATGAAAATTAATTGAAACCTCCCAGGTGGTACAATGCAGGTGACAGATGCAAAAATGACATTGAATAGGAAGGGGATAAAGAAGACAAATAAGGCATTTTACACTGCATGATTTTGTTTTCAGTTTTGATTGCATGTTTCCTAAAAATACAATAAGCTAATTATAAATTTGTGTAATTCAATACACTTACTTTAATTTGGCCAGCAGAAAAAGTAAATCAGTAAGTGTAGCCAAAGGATTAATTATTCAAAAATCTATATTCAGCTTATTTTATTTTTCAGGTTTAGAATTGGTCTCAAATCCATTTTCAGTCTATGTCGCTTGCAAGAATTTTGATTTCTACAGTTCTCCAGGTGCAATAACCACTCTTCTTAGCATTAGAACATCCTCTTGGCTACACTTCTCATTAGCGAGCATATTGCACATCAAGTAAATCTCTGATGTCTCTTTCTTATTATATGAAACTATTTGAGATATATTTACTTCATTCTGAAAAGTCTGTTTAACTTGGCGATGCTGGATAGTTGTAATATTCTATGACATCTCTTAAACTAATAGATATCTTCTGTGACTATCACCTTCATCAGTTTATTTCCATTTCCATCTGGTAGAGTTACAATATCAGACTCAAAAGTAATTTGTTTTTATAGTACAGTGGAAAAAATGTGGTCTGGTTTTTGAGAGCTGTTTTTGAATGGGTTTTATTGTTGCTGTTTAAGGGTTTTTCAGCACAAATGCTGAAGTAAATAGTAGGCAAATGAAGCAAAAAACTAAATATCTGAAAGTGTTTTACATGTAGAAGATCATTTATGATGCTGAGGATGAGGGCTCTTACATTCCTTCTTAAGCAGTTTTTGTGGTTACTGCACAGTTTCCTTTGAAAATATTTTTTCCAGTTTATGGTCCTGTCATGTGCATGTTGTTTCAGGATGGCCTCTTAGATTTTACTTTTTTTTTTTTAAATTAGAATTGTTCTTCAAAAGCTATGACTTTTCATGTGCTTTTCTTTTAGGTCAGCTGAGTATTATCTTTTCCCTTTTCCTATTACACCTTGGAAAGAATAGACCATTGCCCTATATGAGATGCAAATGTTGCAATCCTTTAATGATACCCAGATCCATTTTGATTTAGTATATCTATTGCATTAATACTGGCAATGCAGCTCAGAAGATCTTTCTAATAAACATTACTTTAGGATGGCATGATTTAATGATTATCCTTTTTCTGTATCAGTAACTGACATATAGCAAAATGACAAAATAAAGGATTTTTAAAGAGACAAAAATGATAAAGTATTAAAAACAACCTCAGTATTTTGAAGACTATATCATATGCTATACAAAATCAAGAATGTTGCAATTTGTAAAAAGCAAAGGAGCTTTAAGCTTAAGAGAAAAAAGAGAAATGTTTGTGAATGCTCTTCCTTTCAACACAATGCCACAAAGAACAACAATGCCACTGAGTTTCAGCTTTAACCTCTAGCTATAACATTCAGCTGCCTAGTTCCCACCCCTACCTCTCTAGAAATCCACACAATGTTCACCGTGCAAGTAATTTATTCATTTCCAATAGCGAAGCACATAAGTGATGAATTTATTTTCACTATCTAGAACCTGGTAAAACAAATTAGACAGGAGCAAAATGTTTCCACTCTTGCCTCATATATATGTTTTTCTTCCTCCCTGCTGCATTTGTTAGAGACTGCATATGTGAAAATTATCAGCCTGTTACTTTAGAGTGATAGGGTATCCTGCGCAGTCCTCTCCCAATGGAGATTGTTTAGTCACTCCTTTATCAAAGATATTTCATGTCTGTCACCTTAATACTTTTTGCCTCTAGAATTTCCCATATCACTGAAGATGAAAATAGGTCTATGAATACAGTCTATAATCTCCGCCTCTGCTGAACTTTTGACTACCCTTTCTGCCAAAATATAGCTCTAGGTATGAGGTGCAGCAGGAGAGTGTGATTTCTAAGAAGTTTATTTTGGATGAATAACATTTCAGAATGTATTCCTGCCAAAGGGTTATCTGTGAATTCTGACTAGCATCCAATCCATATATCATTTGAGTCTGTTACAGTCTTCAACAATTCTAACTTGACTTCAGTTTCCAATTTTAGTGGTTAGTGGAACTTTTTGTTTTTTCCTCTCACTGAGTGTTTGTTCTGTCTCCTTTGTGTCAATTAAAACCATTGTCCTCTCCCTAATGTTTATATTAGATAGCTTTTACCAGCTTGTATTCCTTTTATTTACTCAAAAAAAATATTTTATTCTCATTACTTACTTACTTACTAATAGCTGTATTTAGTGTAAAAAATCTTGGGGACTAAGGTTTTTTTCGAGTTGCAGCTTGAAAGTTCAACCATACAGGACACAAAGATTGGAAGAACAACCTATATTTGTATTCCATTACCGTTTTCCTCTCTATAGTAAAAGTATAGTAAATAAAATCTGGGTAGCTCCACTTTCTATAACAAATATATTTCAAAAAGCTAAGATGTTCTTAGGATAGTACAATATCATGCTTGCAATAAAAGGACTAAAAAGGGCTTCTATGATCTCACCCAGAATACTATGTTCCAGGAACAATTTTTTCAGCTTTACTTCCTGAATGGAAGATATTCTGTTTATATCATGATGACATTCATACTTGTAGCACAAGGAGCACACAAATCAGTTTCATAATTTAGATCAAAATGCAAGTCTGTTCATATAAGTGTATTGAAAACACCAGAGAGGAAATCACTATCCGTTTGTTGTTTTTTTTCTGATGCTGACAGAAAATCAAATGGTGTAGGACACTTTTTATCCTAATAAGGCTGTTGAAAACAAACACTGATTGACTGACCTACCATTTCTGCTTGGAACTTCCTCCAAAAAAATTGCAAGAAGGTGTTAGGAAAATATAGTAGTATTATGTCAAACAAATGCTACAATTTTTTTAAATCCCCAAAAATCCAACTCCCACTAAAAGTTAGTTGTAAAGCTTTTATAAAGTGTAAGTTAGAACAGGATAAAACCCAGACTGATAACTTGGTTTTCCATATATTTTGAAAATTTTTTTTCAGCATTAAAAGAATTTTTACTAAAGACATTTAAGTCTGGCAGCAAAAAAACAGCATTCTTTTGATTACAATAAATTACGCAATCCAGATTTATAGCAACATATCTGCTTAGAAGTGCATATCAACACCCAGTAAATTGTCCTCTAGTAAAGCACAAATGTAGAATGTGGCCATCTGTATACTTATCTCCCAAACCTGCTTCACCTTCTACTATACCCTCCTCTGAAAAGATGTTTAACATTTTCCTAGCAATTTTCTAAGTGATAAGTCAGATTAATTATTATTATTGTTATTGTTATTGTTATTGTTATTATTTATCCTGGTAAAATCACAAAAGCTTACATTTAGGGCATGTCTAACCTAAGCATGGCTTAGGTTTGGGCTGGATGTTCTGATGGATGTAGGCTTCTGGAATTACCTCTGTTTTGGGGTTTTTTTTCCTATTTAACTATACTATTTACAATCCCAGCACTGTTCTCATATTGTGTTAGGCACTACAGACAAATGTCTCTAGCTCAGGGCCGATCACCTGCCAGCCTAGACCTTAGCAATCTTTATCCTGCACAAAATATCACTAAAGACTCTTGACAAAGCGTATTTCCTGGGGTCATACATTGTAAACTTTAAGTCTTACATTTTTTTCTTACAAAGTCCTGATTCTTCTTTCTCAGTCCTATGGGATAGGTTCCTGCCTACTCTTTCCATGTTGTGGCTTAGTGCTCCTCTTAAACGCAGAGCTTTTTCCACATTTCTGTACACAAATTCTTACAACTAACATTCCACTAATGAGGGACTTGCTCTTTCTTTTCATGGTTAGGTGTAATTTTCAACTTTTAGAATTACAATCCAAGCTTCTTTTTTGCTTTTTGAATCTTCACATTGATTGCTATTTTGATAGGCTTCTTCTAAACATAGACAAGTTTATACCAGAATCTGTTTTGTCTGGATCAGTCATCGATGCAAACTTAAAAAAAAAAAAGTACTTCTCTGTCCCTCATTGAATACAATGACATCATTTGACAATTCTTGGAACTGGGAAGTGCCAGTGGAAGAGACCTTTTGTTGCCAAATACCATGGTGGTGGAAAACTCAGGAGAAGACAGGGATTCCTTGGGTTCTATTAACTGGCTTCTGAGCAGAATCTAGCATTGTCTCAAAGGCAACAGATCCTATTTCCTTTTGAATTGGTAACCTCGAAAGAGCCACAGCACTTAATACTGATATCTCAAGTTACTACAGATCCTAGTGTTAGATGCCTGTTCAGCCTTTCCATTTCCTGCCTTTGGCAGTTGCACCATAGGATACTCTTAAAAGTGAACAGATGTAAAACAGTTATGACTCTTGAAAGTGCACTATAGAGAAGAGCCTTAGCAAAGAGGTGGGAATAACAAGAAATTCTAGTCTTCACAACACTGAAATCAAGTGCATCTTAAATACAAGTGGCTATCCAATCCTTATCTGTAAGGGTGTAGTGTAATTGCATCTTCTTAATACCATCTCAGAACCTGGGCTAAGGCAGTTTCTAAAATGGGAAAAATAAGCAAAGAGTTGGAACATTGACAGCAGCAGAATTAAAACTCATTCTGCACTACTTTTTAAAACAGAGCCACAGGAAATGTGTCCAAATGGTAATTAATTATTTTATGACTAAAGCTTTACTTAAATCATAGTTCAGCAGGAAGCTACCCCCACATCAGTCATACATACAAGTCTAGTGAGTCTTGCAGTTCTTAGAGGTCATTCAGAAGTGTTGAATAAACATTTGGAGGCACTGCATACCACTGCAGAAGAAACCAGCTCAGCAGGAGATAATTTAGGTTCATACTAGCTCTCATCAAGAGCAGCTATAGTGAGAACTTGGAGACGCTGCACCACATGAGCTGGCAATGTATGTTTGCAGCCCAGAAATCCAGTCATGTCCTGGGCTTCATCAAAAGGAGCATGGCCAGCAGGAAAGAAGGAAACTTTCCCCTTCTACTCTACTTTCATGAGACTCCAACTGGAGTGCTGCATCTGGCTGTGAGTTCCCCAGCATGAGAAGGACATTGGAAATAGGTCAGAGAAGGGGCAGAGTAGGAGATATGATTAGAGATCTGCAGTACCTCTGCTATGAAGGCAGGTTAGGGAAGTTTGGATTGTTCAGCCTGGAGAGGAGAAAGACCCAGGAAGACCTTAGAACAGTTTTCTAGTACCTAAACGGAGTTGCAAGAGAATGGAGAGAGACTTTTTGCAAGAGCATGTAGTGATAAATCAAGAAGGAATTGAACTGTCAGAGGGCAGGTTTAAATTACATGCGAGGAAAAATTTCTTCACTGTGACAAGGGTGAGACACTAGCACAGGTTATCCAGAAAAGCTGTGGATGCCCCATCCCTGGAAGTGTTAAAATCTAGGTTGGATAGGTCTTTGAACCACCTGGTCTAGGAAAGTTGTCCCTGTCCATGGCAGAAGGTTTGGGACTAGATGATCTTTAAGGCTCTTTCCAAACCAAACCATTGTATGATTCTATGATTCATTCTTTAGATATAATGTAGATCATAAGACAGTATTCACTAATATGGAAAATCTAAATTCTTCTATCACAGAAACATAAAATCACAGAATAAGCCGAGCTGGAAGTGATCTACAAGGATCATTGAGTCCCGCTCCTGGTTCTACACAGCACACTCCAAGAGTCAAACCATGCGCCCAAGAGCATTATCCAAACACTTGAACTCTGTCAGGCTGGTGTTGTAACCACTGCCCTGGGGAGCCTGTTCTAGTGCCCAACCACCCTTCAACCTATGAGTGAAGAACCTTTTTCTAATATCCAAACTAAACCTCCCCTGACTCAGCTTCATGCTCATTCTCGGAGTCCTCTGCCTGATCACAACAGTGAAGAGATGGCTGCCTGCCCCTTTACTTGCCCTCATGAGGATGTTGAAGACCACAATGAAGTGTCCCCTCAGTCTCTTCTCCAGGCTGAACAGTCAAAGTGCCTCAGCCACTGCTCATACGGCCTTCCATCATGGCCCTTTGCCATTCTCTTGGCCTTCCTTTGGACACTCTCTAATAATTTTGTGACTTTCTTACATTGTGGTGCCCTAAACTGCCCCCAGCACTGGAAGTGATGTTGCTCCAGGTCAGAGCAGAGCAGGACAATCCCCTCCCTTGTCCATCTGGCCATGCTGTACCTGATGCACCCCAGGACAGGGTTGGCCCTCCTGGCTGCCAGGACACTGCTGACTCATGGTCAGCTTTCCATGGACCAGAGCCCCCAGGTGTCTTTCCACAGCACTGCTCTCCAGCCTCTCATTCCCCAGTCTATACACACAACCAAGGCTGACCCATTGAAGGTGCAGAATCTGGCATTTTCCCTCGTTAAACTTCACAGGGCTGGAGATTGTCCATTTCTCTAATTTGTCCATGAAAACTTAAATCCTTCTTTTAATCACTCTGGCTCACAGCTTTCTTTTGCTTCAAAGCAGTTCAGCTTTAGAAGATATTAAATATCATCCTTTTTTTACCAGACATCTCTGAAAAATCTTACCATTTATCTTCTTTTAGTTACAAGATTTCCACTAAAACAAAACCCCAAACATCTGATACTCGATACCTACCAAGACTTTCAACATATTTCTCTAACATTTTTGCTTTAAACATTCATAATATCTCTAAAATGTAAATGTAGTAATATATTCCCTGGTTTAGATTAAGAAAGAGAATCAAGATAAATTTAGATTAACTAAAAAATAATCTTAAAACAAATAAATAAATAAATACCACGCCACGTTTCTGTACAGATTAGACTTTTTTAACACTGATGAAGAACTACCCAAAGTCATCCTTCTTACAGGCTGATATGGCTTAAACCTGTTATTAATTTTATTCCAGCATGATGAGTCACAGACAAATTTAGTCAGTCTTGGGCTGTATTTAGATGCTTGTCAAAATCCAAGTGAACAAGCACCCATTATTCCAGAATGAAGCTAAAGAAAACAGAAATAGTTTTGAGGGTTGAACATAGACATGTTTTACTCACCTTTATAATGGGAATAAGCAGGGAGAAGTCTGACTATTTCTGCTGAATGCAGAATATGAACGAAACAGGAAAATCCCATCAAATTTAAGAAGTCATCTTTGCAACATCTCTGAGGAATAAGAGACTTAATTTAAGACTGTCCAGTTAATATTTTTAATGCATTCATGAATAAGATACTAGATTTTGTTGTAAGTCTAGTTAACTCAAATGTGTAATACTTAGAACCAGACTGAGACATAAGTGCATTACTAGACCAGCACAAGTCATATGTACATACAAGCACTTAATAAGCTGATAAAGTGTACTTAAGTGTTGTCAGACCTAGCCATTAACTTTCTAGTACCTATGATCAAAGGCCCTGTTAAAATCTCCTGTGGTTATTTCACCTTACTTAAGCTTGTACATTGTTAAAGACTGACAAATCCCATTCTGTCCAGCTCTCAGAGCCAAATTCAATTCTAAACCTTTCCGTCTTATCATTCACGTCAAAAGTTTATATAGAACAAGGCTGAACCCAGCAACCCTAATCAACACCTGTCTTATACATTTAGGTTAGAGATATCATGATGCTTTCTTGGAGAACTCTTAATACCTACTGGCAACACTGGCTAATAATGTTGTCATGCAGCTCATAATTCAGACTAGCATAAATCAAATAAAAAGTAGAGTGTTTTGTCTATTAAAATAGTACAGCTAGATTAAATATTTCTATTATTGAGTTGTGTGTGCTACCTATATAAAGGCTTTCTTCAGAATATTAATTTCCAGAAATCCCAATTCCAATGCACATGTAAAAATTTCAGTGATTCAAAACAAATATAATTACTACTTTTTCATTACAGAATATGTGGAAGATCTATTTTTCAAGGAATGTTTTTCATTTCTTACCTTCATTTTTAACACATGTAATTCATATATGTGCCAAAAAACCCCTCATCTTCATGACCAGAAGACTATCCTAGTATTTCATGTATTTGTTTTGAAAAACAACCTTACATCCAATATTAGAACAACAGAAACATAAGGCCAGACAACTTTTTAATTAATTTATTCAATTTGTGCAGTTTTTATCACTTTTAATATTCAAGTCACAAAGAAGGAAAGCTTTGCATTCTGACTGTATTTTGGTCACACTATTCAGGTCATTTCTATATATAATGTCTAGAGAACATGCCAAGTATCCTTTGGCATGATGTTTTCAAGAAGACATTTATAGGTCCACTAGGTAATATAAGGTATTTATAGAAAATGGTAAGAGATATGCTCAAAAATAAGAGCAAGATGCTAAGAGAATAGCAACTTAACAGATGAGAAAAACTTCCAGACAGTCATTTTCAATTCCAGCTCTTCTTTAGATATCCTAATAGAGTTATAGAAAGTTATAGAAAACATCACACAGAGGAAGTAGCCAGCTCTTTCAAAAAGTAGAGGTATGAAAAAATCTGTAATGTCAAAATAGCCCACTTGTGTTTATCTAACATTTCTTGCTGGGATAACATTAACAGGGTATTTTTAATAGATTAAAGTATTTAAAAAATCAGTAATAAGAGATGGACTCTGCTCATAGACAGTGTTATTGTGGAATAGAACCCGAATTTTTGTGGATGGCATTCTTGATTTATCCACAATACTGTGTTATATCTTAATTATTTTAAAACCTTTGCCTGTGACAGTTTAATCTCTTTGTAATGGGTTTTATGGAGTCACCTTTTCCATAGATCTCCCTGCTTTTACTTGAGAATGAGTTTATTACCAAGAAACATTTTTTGGGGTTCATACTTGCAATAATGGTAAGTTTTTCCTGTTTAAACTTAGGCTTTAAAGCTTAGAAAAAAATATTTTATGATTTTGGCGGATGAATGTAATAAAACATCACCTCTTCTAGGCCTAGTGTCATTGATTTAATTGTGATAATGTTCTATAAATAGAGCGATTATTTCTGGTGAATAGCACCTAAACTACTGGTGAAGTGCCAATGAAGTTTCAGGGTTCCAGCTTTGACAAATGGAGAGTAAACCTGCTGATAAATAAATTATATCATATATAAAACATGGACTTTACTTCAGCCATGAGTAATACCACTGAAGTAACTGGGGATTACTTCTTGAATGTCATTACCTGATATGCACTTCCAAGATTAATTTGGAAATAGCATTGCACTAACTGTCAGTTCTGTTGTCCAGCAGCCTATCATATTTCCAAAGTGTCTTACCTTTAGCATCTGTTTTCTGAGTGACAATCCAATCCTTATTTAATTAAATGGGTTTAGTTCACATAACACAAATGTACAGGTATTTAAAGAGTTATACAGTTCGACTGTTTGAAAGCTTACTTTGAAAGCTTCTAGCATTTATCTGGTTCAAACTCTCAGCACTCCCAATAGCAAAAGGCTGAAAAAACCTCATGGCATAACCATATCTTCTGCCTGGTATCTTCAGTTTTTCTACCTACTTCCCAGCTGGTTTGAGTTGAAATTGTGGCCATCAAGACAGTTGTAAGATCAAAGTCAAAGCCTTGGGAACACAGTCTAGAGATAAAAAAGCAAGAGGTAATAAAATTTACTTGTATGACTCTCAGTAAGGCAACCTCCTAACCAAGGTACTAAGCTAGCCCCGCAACTCACTGGCTTGTGGAAATGCTCCTAGGTAGCTGCAGGCTTGCTAAAGCCTCATGGTTGTTCTGAAGCCAGTTCAGATTAACATGAATGCCTTAACATTGATCAGGTTCCCTGGTTTTCCTGACTTACTCCTACTAGCCAGTCCATTAGCCAATGGGCTGTAAACTCAGATAGCCTCTGACATGGTCTCCTCTGGAAATAAGAGTTAGTTCTTTCTATCTCTTCTCCCACTGACATCTACTGTATTGAAGAACAGCTTTAGCTTGAGTCCATATTCTTTCTGTCTGTGATCTGAGCACCTACAGAAAGCTTGATCGTTTGTCTGTATTTTTTTCCTATTCCTGATGACTTCAGAATACCTAGCAGAGCAAGCAGGTGTTTCAGAAAGAAATGTCATGTGAAAACAGGTGTTCATAAAAGAAAGAAAACAGTGCAGAGTTCCTAATGATTTTTGATTAATGACTTGAATTTTTCATCTTCATAACTCCTACATTTAAGACCATGAGCTAAAATACCCTGTGGTTATGCTTGTCATTACAAATCCTAAAATAATACATTCAGGAGGATTTTTATTTTATTTTATTTTTATTTTATTTTTTTATTTTTTACTTTACTTGAGTAGATTTACTGAAACCCCAGGTTTTGTACATGGTCTGGATTCAGATGCCCAGTAAGGAGGCTTTGGCAGCGAGGAGCTACAGGTCAAGCCTCTGTGAGGAGAAGCTAGGACTGCCCTGTGCTGAGCACTGCTAATTCCAGACACCTCTGTAATAGACCCAGTGCACAGCATTACTGAGCCATCAGCTCCAGGTGTGGTGCCTTGGGGAAAACATAAGTAAGAAAGGGAAGAAAATGCCACATGGTGAGAGTAGGAGAGAATGTGGGGAGATAGGAAAAACAGGCTTCCTGCAAAGCCCAAGGTCAGAGAAGAAGGAGGGACTCCAGGAGACAAAGCAAAAATTGCTTTCCAGTGTTTGGAAAGGACCCCATGATGGGTCCAGTGAACATTTCCAGTTCCCTGAGGAAGGACAGACACCAGAGCAGGAAAAATGAGTGAGTAGGAGTGCCATAGAGAAACTGTTACGAAATGACTGCAGTTCCCTGTGCTTTTCCACGGCCAGAATGGGCAGCAGAGGTAGGAAGAGAAGGTTGAGAGTGAAGGCATGACCAAAAATCTGGAAGATAGGGAAGAAAGACATTTTGTTTATTATCTTTGATTCTTACCATCTCCTAACTCTTTTATTTGGCATTAAATTTATTTTCCCCAAGTCAAATTGGCTTTGCCTCTGACAGTAACTAATAAGCCATCACTCTGATTTTATTTTAACCCACAAGATTTCATCATACTTTCTCCTCCCTTCCTGTTGAGGAGGGAAGATGGGTGGCCAGAAGGGAGTTTGATATTTAATCAAGGTTAACCCAGAAAGAACTTGGACTAAATTCCATTTTAGGAAACAGGAAACTAAATTATTTTTTTCTAACTGAAGTTTTCAACCACAAGACATGTTCTAGACTCATCTTGCTAAACAACTGTCCAAACAAATTTTTCCTTTTTTTTTGCCAAGAAACAAATTAACAAAGATTATCAGTTCTGTCCCATAAGTACAAGAAATCTGATAGCATTTTTTGTCTGTTTCTGAATCTAAGATAACTGGATTATTTTAGTTTCACTGAATCTAAAATGTATAACCAAAGTTTCTTTGAACTGTATGTGGGGTGCTTTTCTCAATATTGCCTAAAGTTACTTTAGAAAAAAAAGTGTTTGAAGTTCTATATGATTGGATCCAGAGGGTGTTGTCTTTTAATGAGAGAACATTTTTTACCAGCATATATTACCTTACTGAATACTTATTTCTGACATTTTGCAGGAGTTATGATAATGTTTTCTAGCAATTCAAAAATAAAAATTGTCTTGTTCTCTAGATTTATAGAGCTTAAAACATGTATCATTAAAGAAAGTATAACTGTAAATATGCAATACTGATTTCTGTTACAAATCATCCGTCATATGTTGTCAAGACCTGAGACCTGCTACCTGAAGTATTCTATTTGACAGACTATGTCCCTGATTAGTAGCTAAATAAGCTTTTCTTTTAAAGCTCTCCAGTTTCATTTGATTAGTCACTCAACATAGTTTTCACTTTCCTTGATAAATCTATAAAATCTTAAAATGAAAATCTCAGTTAATGTTTATATTCACTGAACAAGTTTGCCATGGATTACATTATGTAATTTTTACAATGCAATTTAACAATGAAAATGATAAAATGAGTTTTTATATATGTAGCTTCCTCTATTTTATTCCTTAAAGGTTTTTTTCATCTTAGGAACTGGCTTATTTTGTCAGACACTTGTATTTTCTTGGTTCTAGTTAAGAGGTGAATAAACAAGAATCTTTTCTGACAATTCAGATATCTAGCCACTAATATAAACGCATATTTAAGGAAAAGAAAAAGTACTACAGTAAAAGTTACCATTTTAACAGTGGGAGATGTAGATTTTAACAAAAAGTGTTTTAAATCCTTAGTAATAACTATGTGCCTTCCAGCTACAGAAAATAATGATGCTGTTAAGTCTAGAATATAGATACAATTTTTTTGTCAAGTAGAATTCATTTCAAGACCACCTGGAGCCCTAATAGAGACTAGAACAGTTCCAATCCTTAGACTGTTCTGGCCATTACAGTAGAAGAACTTAATGAGTAATTTACATATTTGTCAACATTTGAAAGGTAAACATGCATGCCTGTTTTGGAAATATAACATGGTTGAGAAGGAAAACACAAGTTTGACAGCTTCTACATCTTAATTCCAGCTTCAATTTTATTAAATGAGATTTAGATTCTACATTACTTACACATTTCGGTTGCCTAAATCTTCCTTCATGCAATTGCTTTATATCATATTTTTATTTGGTTATTTTTCAATAACTATGATGAAAAAGGATATCAGTACATATAGTACTGTATCTTTATTTTTCTAATAGATAAAGCTTTAAAAAAATCAGTTAAAGTGAAACATTCAGTCTTGTGAAGTTACTTAGGATAGGTCTCATTTTTTAACTCCATAAGCTTCAATAAAGTTCATTGAAGCCGTCTAGAAATGATTGATGATGAAAAAAATTAAGACTTTGGAAATCCATACCTGAGAGACTAATCTATAAGGCACACTTCCAGGGGCTTGACTAGCAGGAGATCTAAACAAACGGTGAGGCTAGAAAAGTGGTGAAAGGATATCTAGACTTATCTATGGCAATGTCAGCAAAAGCTGCATCACACAGCTATTTAATATTGAGGCTACAGAGGCCCAAATTTTTAGTGTTCCATCATCTTGTGGATACTCAAATCAAGCTAAAGAACAAATACTACACACAACATGAAAAAGCTTAATAACAGAGGAGAAGATGTAATGGGTCCAATCTTATGTATAGTCTTATACAATCTTATGTAATGGGTCCAATCTTATAATATCACCACATCACTGAATTCTTTTGTTATCTGTATTTAAGTTGAATTTTCTTACATAAATGACTCGCTCCTTTATGATGAGTGTTTCAAAACCTCCTTTCTTTCGCATTACACCTCCAGCCCAATAACTGGTAGTTTATACCATTTTGTTCCAACAGCTTTTTTGTTTTAATAGGTATTTTGGATCTTCAGTATTAGACTCTCTTTCATCACAGGTTTACAGAAAGCACTCAACTTCTCTTTCAGTTAGTGTTTCGATAGCTCCCCAGTCTTTTCTTAAATCCACCACTGCTTAAATCTTCATGAGCAGCCTTTCTATCTGCCTTTTGGTAGCTACTGCCTCCCCACTCCAGAAAAGATGGTCTGACTTGTTCAAGTGGAGTCTGATCACTGCCTTACACAGTACTTTTCCTTATAAAAAAAAAAAAACAACAACAATAAAAAAGGTGTTATTTCTGACACATGAAGATCTTCTTTCCACATGTTTGCAGCTGTTTCTTTATAACAGGAAATTTACTCATCCCTCTGTTTTTCAAACACTGTTGGGGTTTCATGTCATTCAGTTCTTCCAATATCATATTCTGAAGGTCTCAGTAATGGCAGTACTACCAAGCTATTTTCTATGGACCAACATCTGCTTCTCTTGCTCTGCAACAAGAACAATCTATGTAAAATAACTGCTTACATTTCTACTTTACAATGCTTTCTAAAAGACTGACACACATACAAAAATGTCCAGCCTCTGGAGGATTAAAACAATGCACCACAGTATGAGTTCTGCATATAAGCTCTTGCTCCAAGCCTTTTGTAGGAGGAATCAAAACATACCTTGAAATGGTATCCAGCCTTTATCTCATATCTTAGGAAGGCAAGACTTTTTGATCACTTTTCTTTAATTAGCTAGAATGTCAATACTGTTTTCTCCTCCATACTAAAAATACTTTGCCAGTGGTAGTCTAGATCCTTGGTTTTTTTGTAACAAAAAAGTAATATTACATTGGATAAGGCTCTGTGAAAATACTTATTCTGGTTTGATGGTTTAATTTCCAGATTCAACCAGTATCTTTGCCTAGTGCTCACTGAATCAGGTACATTAACCAGCTTGGGCCAGTAATAACTTAGTTATCTCTATAGTGCATTCCATCATGAAGTACAGACACATCCAAGCAGTTTCTAAAATTAAACCCACATTCCATTTAAATCAGTTCTCAATTAGAGAAACTACATGTCTAATACAACAGACAAATTTCAAAGGTTTCTTCAAAAATTGATATTTCAATTTTTTTCAGTATTATGATATTTCAAAAATAGCTTCTTTTAATTTTGCATGATCTTTCTGTTTTGATATCAGTCAACATCTAAGTTCTATGTGCTTTTAAACATTATAATGACAGAAAGTTGTGTGGTTTTATTCCTAATTCTTCATATTCCTTCTGTGATTTTGATTTATTATGTTTTTTGATTAGTTTCCTATATGCTTTCATAACACTTTAATACAATACTTAAAAAAAAACCAAAACAGCAAAGCTCCCTCAAAACAAAGTTAAATAAATGCAGTCAACATGCAACAACTATCTAATATTTTTACACTTTAATAAAAGAATTGAACAGCCATCTGAGGGCATGCTCATCTAATTGCCCTTCTACTTATCCACCTTACTTTGCAAAAAAGACAGCAGAAACTATAAAGTCAGACTTTTAGTTATCAGAGTACGAGTTTGCTTTTGTTTTGTTTCACCAGTCAAGTGAGATGAATTAGAAAAACAAAATCAAAGTGACTATCTCCAGCATGATGAAAAAAACCCATATTCTGAAAATTCAGTTTTTCCCATCTGACTCTCACTGATAAGAAAACACCAAAAAAAAAATTAATTGAGACCAAGAATATATAGAGTTGATAATGCTATTACAAAATAAACAGACTCCAATTCTTATAGTCCCAGAGCAAAAAGCAAAATATACAGTGGCACCTTCATTGCATTCTTATAATCAGCTTTCAAAATATGAAATTCAATGTCTGAGTTCCTTATAGTGATTAACGCATTCACACTGATTTTCTGCTTCTTCCCTGCAGATACACTGCAGCAATGAGTCTATTATTGTTCATGTGACTAACTACACATCCAGCTATTACAGATCACTTTGAAGCTTTCATAAAGTGTGAGAGAGAACATTCTTCTAAAGTACTTTCAGTACCTGCCAATTTGATAAATACATGCATTTACTGTCATAAATACAGGCAAGACTTAGAAAATGAGGGATATTATAAAATGTGTTGCTACTTTTTCACAATTTTTTTGACAGTTTTACTCAAGGTGTATGTGTCAGTGTGACTGAGGTGTTTTACACAGATAATGAGTGTTCCTAGAAAAACAGGCTTCCTTTATTAACCTTAAATATTCTCAAAAAAATACAAGTCCATGCTTTTAAGAAAGAGATGGAATGTTTGTTTCTTTTCAGTAGAATAAAAGTTGATTATACTACTTGGATTTTCTCTAGTTTAAAAGCAGATGGTATCCTCATTTGCATCTGCTTTATCTCAACTTTGAACTGTCCATTACGTTAATGTGTTTGCTTATTTTTTTCCCAAATCACCTTTAGTTCTTTTTCATTCCTTAGTTATACTTGCACCTTGATATTCAATATGCAGTACAAGGCCAATCTCAATTCCTTACTTCTGAAGGGAGAAAATTAATTGTGCTACACCCATATTTTCTCAATAAGACTGTTTGTTTTTACCTTTACATTACTTGAAGTGTTGAGGTTTTTTGTCAGTTTATTTTTTTCTTTTTCATTTTTCTGGCTTTCTATTTTGCACAAAGGGAAAACTAGTTTCTACAATTGGCATCTGTGTCTAGAATATATTTTCTACCAATTTGGAATTTTTTTTCCTGCTATGAGAGGCACACTGATGAAGTGTAAAGCAAAAAGTTTAAAACAAATTTATGTTATAATATTATTTCACTTAAAAGATAAACAAACTTAAAAGTAAGCAATTATTATTTTTACAGTTGAGGAGCAGACCTCATTTTTTAAAACTCAGTGACATATTTTCATTACCTTTTGCTGCAAAGATATTTTTTTTTCTCTCTTGCAGATTAGACTGGTCTGAGGACAGCGACTTCAAAAAGTCCTAGTGCTCCAGTTGAAAGACTCAAGACCTTTTGTTGCATTTCTTATCTGGAAATTCTGCATGAAAAGTAAATTCTTTATGGGTGGTACAAATCTTCTCTTATTGGCAAGAATTTGACATCTCCTTGGCTCCTAGTACTCTACTGAGAAAACAGTTTCTAGCTTTTTTCCTTTTATTTTCATATTTCCATAAAAAAAAATTACAGAGACAAATTTTCTTCCTTTGCTTCCTTAACTGTACTTACATGACAAAAAGTCCTTTATGTTCTACTAGGTAAACTTTGAAATTTCACGACTATTCAAATGTATAGTTAATTACAGAAAACAATGGTTTAAAAGTTTCCTTAATTCACAGCTCAAACAATTCCCTCATACATATTTTATTTACATATACTACATGCAAATAAGAAATAAATATATTTTTAGAATAGATAAATAAGATCAGGTCTATACCTAAAATTTACAAAAGCCTAGTAATTGTAGTGTCATGCTATCAGCTTGGTCCATAGCCCACATGTGGTGTTTTGATGTTAAAGTGCATGAAGTGAACATATTAGAAGAAAGATTTCTTACTGTTTAGAGAATCCTGAAAATATCTTTTATTGGTAGAAAAGTGAGCAACAAAGTGCTCCTCTTCAGAACAACTTGTCTTGATTTAGTATTTTAAAGTGTGAGCTTTAATTAAAAGAAAAGAATCTTCAATGACTAATTGCTATTGACATTTAAATATATTCTTACTTAGTAAATAACTGGCTAAAACCAACTTTTAAAAAAACACCTATTTCTTACAGCATTCCAATGCATTGAATATATCTCCCAGCAGGAGCTGATGTTTTAATGATATAATACTGTACTTCCTATAGAAAAGAATAATGTCAGGAAATATTGTAGGAAAAAATAATTTATCAAGACTTGAAAAGCACTGTACCAATAGATTCAGATAAGTCTGACTTCCACTTAGGGTTTAAAGGCAAGATTTACTTTCTTTCAGATCAACTGAGCCTCTCTTAATCACTTTTTTGAGCAAGACAAAATTAGAAGCAACCTTTTAATGATACTGTGATGTTAGTTCCATTACTGTGTTCAGGTAATACAGAATACACCCCCACCAAGATTTGTAAATAAAGTGAAAGTGCATTTAGTTATTTATTTTACATTTATATATAAGTATATAATATTTATAGCTGTCCAGATACAATGGAATCTTCTTTGATAATTATTTCAATTTCACTTCATCTTACAGCAGCCAGTGGACATCTTTCTTTATTAAGAAGTTCAAACTCTTTAAAAAAACTTAGTATGCCTATATTTACAATGAACATGCTCCTGGGCAAAAATAATGTGGAGGCTGCACACTGTTTTTCTATTCTGCTCTGTATATTTGCTATCCAATACTGTCTGTTAACATCATAGTTGTAATCAATAAACCCCACAATTATAAGTTACCCCACTTTTTGAACATAACAGTATTCGAGTGACCCTTGCCTTTAACTAACAATATTTTTCAGTCATCTTTACAAATCTTTTAATGTGCAAAATTAAAATTCCATGCAGTCTGAGGATGAAAACAGATAAGTAGTTTTCTCTCAGGAAGGAACTATTTAGATAGATTAGAAGCAGCACAGATATGTGTGTATATATGAAATAGCAAATCTACACAAGTTAACAGCCCTGTTTAATAGGCATAGTTACAGAGAGAGCAAGAAGCAGGGGAAGAAGATGGAGAGACAGCATTGTTTAAAAATTGCAATCCATTTGCAGTGCATTTCCTGTGCAGACTCAACAACACAAAGCAAAGGATTGCTCCTCATCAGCATGTGTTGTTTCTTCTGCTTTAGGGTAATGTTCAATTTGCCTTACTCACAAGTATTAAACATTATTGGTGTGCTGGTTGTGGATAGGATAGAGTTAATTTTCTTCACAGTGACTGCTAAGGGGCTGTGTTTTGGATTTGTTCTGAATGCAGTTCTGATAATAAAAAGATGTTTTTGTTCTTTGTGTAAGCTGGCAAGACTTACGCAGAGCCAAGGCCTCTGCTTTTCATATAGCCATGCTGGCAAGGAAGTTGGGTGTGGGAGGAAACACAGCCTGGACAACTGACCCTAGATGATCAAAGCGATATTCCATTCCATGTGACATCATGCTCAATACTTAAATGGAGGAAAAAGAAATAAGTGAGGGAATGTTTGGAGCGATGGCATTTGTCTTCCCAAGTAACCATTACGTGTGATGGGGCCCTGCTCTCTTGGAGATGACTGAACATCTGCCTACCTGGGAAGCTGCAAATTTATCCCTTGTTTTACCTTGTCTGTGTGCACAGCTTTCACTTTCCCTATTAAACTGTTTTTATCTGAATCCATGAGTTTTCCATCTTTTACCTTCCCAATTTTCTCCCCAGTCCTACTGGAGTAAACAAGCAGCTGTGTGGAGCTTGGTTGCTGGCTGGGATGAAACCACAACACTTGGGTATCTGTCAGCTAGCAACCCTGCTGTATTTCCATCAGTCCACGAGAGCCTGTGAAGGCTCAGCCAGTTTAGACTAGCAGACGATTGTAGAGCTCTTATGAAGGCTTCCCACTAGTAATACAGCAGTTCTTCCCCTGCTTCAGTGTGGGGTCCCTTGTTGATGGCTGGTCCGGAGGTCTGTACGACCCCCAGCACTGCCACTGACTATCCTGGATAGGGATCCCACAAGGAACGGCAGTCCAGGGCTCTCAGGCAGTTTCCAGCCAGGGGTAACCCTTATGAGCACAGTCTGAGGCTTCAAGTGATCGGCTCTTTTAGGTGTGACTTCAGCTCTGTGATCAGCTCAGCTCAGCTCACTCATGGGTTACCCCAGCCATCACACAGATGAGAGACAGGAGGCCATGTAGCATTCCACAGAGTTCTTTATTGGCAGGCTTTGGCACCGGGGGCCAGTGACCAACTTCCCCTGAACTGGGAAAAAGCCAAGGTTTTTATAGGGAAGGGGAGAACTGGGAAAAGGCCCAATGGTTTAAGACTGGGGTAAAATAACCAATTGTTTGCAAGGAGATAACATGGGGTCCCGAAGCAGGAAGGGGTCCACAGCTTAGTCACCATGACTAAGTAGTTTTGTCTTATCTTAGGGGACAGATCTCCAAGGAGGCAGCCTGTTGGAGGACTGGGCTTCCTCCACAGTTCCTCCCATGGGAGATGGTCCCACAGGAACTTCTCCAATGTGAGTCCCACCCACAAGAAACAATTCTTCACAAAATGCTGCAATGTGGGTCACTCTTCCATGGAGTCCAGTCCTTCACAAACAGCCTGCTCCAGCATGGGAACTCCACATGGTTACAAGTCTACCAGGAAACCTGCTACAATGTGGGATCCTTTCTAAATGGGTCTGCAGGTCCCTTCCAGGACCCTTCCCAGCTCTGGTCTCCCACAGGGTCACAACCTCTTCTCAGGCATCTGCCTCCTCTGGTGTGGTTTCCTCCCCAGGCTGCAGGTGGATCTCTGTATCCCCATGGATCTCCTCGGGCTGCAGGGGCACAGCTGCCACACCATGGTCTGCACCATGGGCTGCAGGGGAATCTCAGCTTTGGTGCCTGTAGCACCTCCTCCCCTTCCTTCTTCGCTGACATGAGCTGTTCCTCTCACATATTCTCATTTCACTCTTCCCTGACTACAATTACATCTGCACAATAACTTTTATATTTTTTTTCTTAAACATGTTATCACAGAGGTGTTACCACCATTTCTGGTTGGCCCAGCCTTGGCCAGCAGCATGTCTAGGAATCACCTGGCCTTGGCTATACCAGACAAGGAGGAGGCTTCTGGCAGCTTCTCACAGAAGCCACTCCTGTATCCCCTCCATTACAAAAACTATGCCTTGCAAACCCAACAGAGAGTTGCATAAGAAGGGACATGGTATGCTGAAAAGATAAAACCTTCTTTTTCACTTATCAGAAGAGGATTAAGACACACCACTTTTTTCCCATTGTCCATAGCATTTAGCTGACAGTTACCTGGCAGAATTAATATAGACAGCATTCAAATATTCTTGTATTTCTTAAAAGAATCTTAAAATAAACATGTACACAGAATAATTTTAATAATGAACTCTTTTGTTAAGCAGATTCCAGTGCTCTAAACTGTGACCTAGGGAAATGGCCTAAAACTGATTATTTTATACACAGACACTGATATAGCTCATTTCTGAAATACAGTGTAATATAAATAACAATTACATTACCTAGCAAGCTTCTCTAACTGTACCAGCTTTTTTCCACATTCTCTTTCCAAGCTCTTCTAGTGTTTGCTTGATCATGACACTGTTGTCAGCACGACAGCAAACAAAGTTGAGCTCTTTTCAGAATGCAAATTGCTGTGTTCTGACAGCAAACAATGAGATGATGGCCATTTTTATGAGTGTATAATCTTTATGGGCTTTGGGGCTTTTTTTCTGTGAAAGCCTTTGTTTGCTGGCACAAAAAAAATCAAGTTTTCATATGCAAAATTTTCCTAGTTAGATATGTTTTAAGAAACACCACTATGAGCCTTCTTTCTCATAAATTTTGTACAGACATGTATTTTTAAAAAAACCCACAAATAATGTAAAGAAAATTCTAATTACATATGAAAGCATGCAAAATTTCACAGTGAAAGGCTATGTTTTTAAGGAATATCCATAATTTTATGTTTAATTTAAACTACAATGAATCCATAATTAAGATTATCCATGCAATTATAACAAGAGCTTGCTTAATATAAAAAATTTTGGGGATTGTATCTTATCAGACAGTACAAGTTAAACTTTTAGAATGCTTGTTTCCTATAAAATCACAGGTTGAAATGGGACATCTTTTAAAAAATGTATATAAACAGGTTAACTTTTTAATTTGTCATGTAGTTTGTAAAAATTAATTTGCATTTTGAACACACACTGAGCTTTCTTGCTACTCAAAGAAAATTTTCCTCATGTTTACATTTCTGAAGCTCTCACAACTTATCAGAAGACAAATTTAGAGTAAAATAACCTAAAGCTTTAGATATCTTGGCAGTTTATAGAGATAGTACAGATGACAGAGTAATGAGCTTTTAAGAATTTAATCTGAAGCAGGGGAAAGATTCATCATTTATCTTAGGCTTTTGAGATTGATTCTTCACTGATATCTCTTCTGATTAAAAAAATTCCTCTGTTAAAGAGTAAGAAAAAGTTTTGTGTGCTTATTTTCTCTTTTTATTTTTCTGCTGGTTTTGTGGTTTTTGTGGGTTTTGTTTGTTTTGCTTTTTGCTTTAAGACATTGATTCATTGATTACATTGGAAAAAAACTTGCTCAAGGCACCCAGAAGCTTTTACATTTCCCACTCTGACACATAAATTATATTAAAGATGTTCTCACAGCTACTTAAGTTTGGCCCCATTTCCTATACAATATCTCAGAATTGCTTTATTGAGAAGAAATAGGAGATGAAGCTAAAGAGATTTGTTTACAAGGCAAACTGATGAGTTTTCCTCCAGAAGCAAGGAAGAATTGGGCTCACTAAGAAGGCAAGGCAAGCAGCAGCAGTGGTCCTCTGCTATAAGAAAGCCCAGTGACACTAGAATTACAACAGTCTCCCATCCTGTTTGATTCCATATAACATTGCAAAGGTCATTACCCTGCTCTACAATAATTTAGAAACAGAATAACAATGTCTGTTTTGATGATTCAGATGTCACTGACAAGTAACTGAGGAAGAACTGAGAAAGATCAGAGGGAAGTTTCTACGAAATAAGAGATTTAGATTATGAAATACTGTAGAAACTGTCAAAAATTGAATAAAAGAAGAAAACACCTTTTTCTGATATCTTAGATTTTATTTCTTCCATATTTTCTTTAAAAAGAAACTGTAGTGGAGATTATGGAACTAAATGGGAAATTTGACTGATATGAGAGACAAATTAGATCTAGACAAGGCAGTTTGGAAAGCATGGCAATTACCAGGAAAAAAGTTATGCTGGCTATAACTTTGTTTGAGTTATTTTTTTTTATTTCTCCACTAGAAAGACCACCTACCTTGAGGGCACACCTGATGCTATATTTCACTTTAACTAGGCAAGTTTTAATCACATGTATTAGTTTCTTACTTTTGTGGTTGAAAAGAAAGTTATTTACGATACTATTATACACTGAAACTTCTCAGGCCATACAGAAGCAGCAAGGGAATACATTTCATACACTAACAGCTAAATAACTAACCATGACCCAAAAGGATGCAGACACAGAGCTTTAACTTCTTGCTCCAAGAAACTTATAAATTCAATAGAATTTTTTAAAAGAAGATAGCTGTAGGTAAAAGACAGGAAAAACAACACAAAAAAAAGGACATTATTTGCATCTTATTAAAATTAAGGGGTAGATTTTGTATGCAATATAGCTTGCTTTCCTGCTACACCTTTATTTCAAGGTATGGCATGAAAAGAAAGACAAACCCTCTTCTTTAAATAGTAAAGGCATACAATGTGTTCTACCATTATTTTTGTTTCTTTCTTTTCCATAACTCTATGAAAACTGGAATTCAAATACTGGTAAACAAGTTGTCCTCTGAAACAAAACAAATAAAAGGAAAGAGAAATTGTTGTAGGTTTAATATACATGATATAAAACATGAATTACTTTAGAAGTTAGTTGTTGAATTTACAATATTTGTGTTTTTATTTTGAACAAACATGTATCTGTTAACTGTCAATATTCTGAGAAAAGCAGACAGAAATACTGAAAGTTAAAGACTTGGTGTACATGAGAGAAAATTAAAATACATATATAATAATATAATAGGAACAGAGATTTGCACCATGTAGCTCTTGCAATGCACTGGCAGTTACAAGGAATAAAGTGAATCTGTTTTTTTGCCTAATTGTCTTCAACAAAAGTTTATAGTATTTGAAAAAAGAGCATGACTCCAATCTGCTTTTAGAATAAAGCTCACAATATAACAATTTGTTAATTTTGTTTTGTATTCATCAGCTCCCTTTCACTACATGTTAATGAATTGTGCAGTGTCTTTCCGGCTTCTGTAGTATGGATTTTGGATGTATAAGTATTATTTGCTGCATTGTGATACACTTTAAAAAATAGCCTGAGCAGGTGTATGGTTGCTTGGGTCCCTGTGTGACCACAGCAAAGAACAGTAAATACCACAGAACTTTCTGAAATACTCTGCCTGAAATCTTCTTTAGAGAGCCAGTACCAAAAATAAAGGAGAACAGAAAAGCCACAATAATGATGGCATGTGAGGCATCTATGTTTCTTGAAGACACAAATAAAAGGACTGAAAATTAATGTTAGCAACCTCGGTTTGGAGACTAAAATAATGTAATAATCTGAGCCATGGCATGGCATCTCAAATTCAGACTCCATACCACAGCTTGGTAAACATACACAAGGAGATCTTAAAATTCTTTATCTATCCTAGAAATCAAATTTCTTGTTAAAATACAAAATTATTTTTAATCTTCTTTAAATGCAAATGTATATCAAATGTATTTTATGTTCCCAAACTCTCATGTGGATTAAATCTTATTTCTTTTCCTCATAACTATAAGTTTATCTAATTTTTTGTAATATTTACCATTTTTGTGTCATTCAACTCCATCTGTTGCTACCTTGCCTCTCACAATTTACCAGGTACCTGTTTCAGAAGACAGTACATATATTCAATGACTAGCAAGTAACATGTCCAGTCCAAGATAAAATTTTCTCTCAGTGGTTTAAATTGCCAACAGAATTCTCATTTAAACGAATGAAAGATGGTAATATAGAATAATATAGAATAAAATTATATAGAATAATAAATACTTCATAGTTCATCAGAATTACAAATCGCTTTACCAAGGCATAAAAAAAGTTTCAGCAAACTGTCCATAAAATTAAGTTGTGCTTCACTTAAAAATACTCCGCAGCCTGACAGGAATAAAATTCATATTGTCTACCTGTTCCTGCCTGTCAGCTTAGGGCATAAAGCAAAAATCCAAGTAGCATGAGATAGTCAACACCAGGAAGACGTATCTGGCAGCAGTGAATATCTGGCATATTAAATCATTTTTCAGATCAAAAGATAGGTGTTTTCTAAAGTCTTAGTTAAGGCTAGAAAAATTTATCATTGATTATATATACTTCTTGACTTTGGATTTCTCCCTTTTCAAATATATGAAAATGTAATTTCTTTTTCTTGATAGTCCATTTCCAGGCTTTTGATACTTCTTCTTTGTTGACCCTCAAGAAGACAGAAGTAACTCCCACTTTCAGGGCACCTCAGTCCTGAACTACATTCTTGGGGCAAATGATCTATGCAACTCTCTTACTTAAGGAAGCTTTATATTAACTACACATTGACAGTGCAGTATTCCAAGTTCCATGTATACGATTTTGGGTATACACGGGCTTGCAGAAATACACACTCGTAATAATTATCTGTTTCTGTATTCATTAGGATAGAATTATTATAGATGTTAGTTGGATAGAATAGTCACAACTGCTGACAGATAGTTTAAAGTCAGCTATTTATCTCTACTGATCTCAATCTTATATCAATGCCCTCTACTTTTGACATATCTCCTGGAGAAATAGTTGTCATGACCTACTTTATTTTAGCTCTTGAATTTTGCTACTATTTTCATCAGTTAATAAACATCATTAATTTTCCACAGAAACTTAGGCTTTTAGGTTTCTTGATTACACTTGATGAAACTACTCTGCAAATCAGATAAATGTTCAGTCTGAATACTCTGGTTAATCATGTTAACATTTTGTGACACAAAAAAAACCACTATGGTTAAAGGGAGCTTGAAAAATCTGCAGTACCTTTATTTCAGTGTAATGAAACTGGCCATCCTTTAAACCTACACATACCTGAAGGATATGTCATGAGGCAGTAACTGCTATATCTTGACATTGTTCTCTTACTAAATAAATTAGCAATAAACAGAGGGACATCAGAACTGGTACTGATTTAAATTTTAGTTAAGGCAAAGATTAGTGAAAGCTTAAACATCACACACTATTAACAGTCATATTTTTTGTATTATATTATAAAACCAATATCAATAGAAAGCTCAGGCAAATTAATTAAGACTTGTTACTGACTTATGGCCAAATATGAGATCAGCCATATAACATACACAACTGTCGTGGTTTTAAACCAGTAACTAAAAAAATTACTTATTTCTTGCTGTGAGATATGGATTAGAACAAGAGCAAAACAGGCAGAAAACTTAAAAGGAATAAAAAAAGTTTATTAACAAACTACAATAATAAGAACACCAGAATAAACTTCCAGAAAACCCCTTTTTATCTCCTACTACCCACCATTCCTTTCTTCACATGACAACAGAGACAAAAACTTTGGAACTTTGATGGTTAAAACAGTCCCAATTCCTGCTACAGTCTTTTCACCAGTCTTTGTAGAGAAACAGAAGTCTCTTTCTGTTAATTTATGGAGCTTTTCACAAGAAAACTACTTCTGTTATAGTTTTCTATTGCCCTGATGTCAGCTGCCCAGAACTGCTGTTATCAGAGCTCACTCTTCCCATTTCACATCACTCTGAGGTGTGTATGTGCCATGAGTCTAGGGATGGCATTTTAAGTTATTCAAAGGCAAAAGTCTTCTTCATCTGTCTCTGTGAGCTCTACTAGAAAACAGTTTTCTCATTGCCTCTCAAGGCTTCAAATTTTTGCTTCAGTGTTTCCAGCACTTCACTGTATCACAATCACTCTACTTTTTACTCAAAATTTACACTTTGAACACTCTATTCCTCCCTATATACTGTCATGAATTAAAGGCGTTCTTTCAGGACTTTATTGTCCATCTCCATAGCTTTAACAGAAAAATATTTCAGCTCGTAAGAGTATCTTCTTATTCTCTACCTTTTCTGAAACTTAATTCTTTCCCTTACTGTCTCTGATAGTTTTATAAAGTCTCTTTACATGTTGATCACTCTCTTTTTCTCTCTCTGGATAAAAGGACTAATCTGCAAGTCTCATCTGGGTAATGAAAGAGTTAAAATCTTGCCCAGGCTTTTGTAGATGGTTCTGTGACTTCTGCCGGAGCAGGAGCTGGAGCCGTCTGCGATAGAAAATTCCCCATGGCTGCTCTGGAGAGTGTGGTCGCTGTCTCAGCTCGCCGCTGGTCCAGAGTTTTTTCTCTTTCTTTACTCGGCAGTCTCTGGTGAACTCCGCCACTGCAGCCGAGCCAGGGACCGGCCTGGCCCGGCCAGAGCTCGGGACAAGCCCCCCAGCAGGCCCCATCTCCCGGCCGGGAGCCGCTGGGCCCAGCCCAGCCCCCGCCCGGCCGCATGGACTGGGCAGGGAACGGAAAGCCAGCCAGAGCTCTGTTACCTTTCACAGCCAGGAAACAAAGAGAACTAAAGTGCCTTGACTTTACATCTTAAGGTAGGGTTCACAAGTTGATCTCCCTTTTCAATGGTTAAAACTGCTGTCAATTCTCAGTAATGACCGATAATTGGTCAGGAGAAAAGACTCCCGTCAGTCCCAAGCAACTTCAACTTCCTTAGCTCCCAAAACCACCTTAAAGGTAAAGTTACCCCATGACAACAACCCAAACATGTCTTTCATAATGAGAGGTCTATATAAAATAGCATTTCAGAAAGTTCAGGGTGATAGCTTAGTTTAGGAGGAAATCCCATTCATAATACAAAGACAAAAACCTATTGTTGCAAATTTACTATTTTGATAAAGAATGTGCATATTAGTGTCTGAAGGTATTAGTGAGATTTTTCGCTATTAAAAACAATTCTGAAGAAGGTCCATGACTGCACAATAAGCACACAAATAGTTCAAGAGATGTGATGAATGCAATTATATTATGACCTTGATTTATCATAAAATAGCATCACAGCATACATGATAATATTGATGTCCTCTCAACAGACAGGAGGTCAGCTGTAAGATCACATGATGGACTCTGTTTGCTTTGGCATTGTAGTAATTGACAATACAAACTTCTGTATCTACTCAACTCACTCTTGCCCTCCACGGCAATCTGATGCTGGCTTAATCCAGTAAAACATCCTGTTATCTTCTCCAAAATATCCTGCACTTTTTTCCTACATCACACATTCTCTCCTCTGTCTCTAGCCATCAGCCTTCATACACAAATAACACAGCACATCCGTTCACATTTCCAGTACCATTCACTCACTGTCAGATAACTGAACAGTCAAATTTTTCCTGTTAATTTTGTACTTGTCCAGTCTTAAAGTAACCCTCAGAAACTGGACCCAAAAGAATCATTCTTCATTTAAGGCGAGTGAAGCATAATCATTTCATGCTGCTTTTAAGTACACATTTGGATGTTTCTAGCTACCACTGAAACAATGCCACTGTTCTGGAGACTAAGATGACCACTGGTTCAGGGATGAATTCTGTTTGGTTTCTATCTTATAAAGTCAAATCTAGGGTAAAACTTGCAATTGTTGAAAGACAGAAGATTTATCATCTAACTGTGTAGGAGCCATAATTCATAATCATAAACAATTCTTGTTAAATATTCATGTTTTAGGCATCTTTAAAATAAAACTTAGGAAAAAAACAACAGCAAAATTACCAAAAACCTCATATTTACCCTTTTTTTGTTTGTTTTTGTTTTGTCTTTTCTGTTTGTATTTTTTGTTTGTTTGTTTGTTTTTATTTTTCAGTAGCCATTTTAGATTTGCATATCTCCAGAAGAAGACTAATAGGTGATGGTATTTCCCTGGCCTGGCACATTCACTATGTAGAATATTTAGCAGAGCTGGAATAACAGAATAGGGTTATTATTAAATCGACTTCCTAGCCAATCCTCAAACCTTTTCTTTTGTCCAGGTCACAAGATTTTGTAAATGGCAGGTTTGAATCCAGTGTGGCCCTTGTTTTAAATAGAAATTACTAGTTACTATGTAAATCCTAACATCACAGATTCTTTGTGCCATTTGTATAACAGTTGTGAATCCCATGGCACAGCTGTATAATAAACTTGTGTGTATTTTAATTCTGATTTTAACAGATTTTTGCAGCATCATCTGCCCTTTTCTCCCCTCTGCTTCTAAGTGTTTTGCTACCACTCTCTAGCACAGAATCCAAATGAAGTAACATCTCCCTATTCTGAATCTCACCCTACAACACATACACTACCATCAATATTAAGCCAATTAAATAGTTTTGCATAGAAAATTATGCACCATTAAATCTAATTCTGTCATTGTTTATATTGCTTAAAAGCTATTCTTTATGCATTCAAGAGAAGAAACACCATCTTTAGCAACTAATTTAGTTTGCCAATAATGTAGCAACACAGCAGTATAGAAACTCTTATGGGTAAGGTTGCAAAACAGAAGTAAAATAACTAATTTCCAGAAGGCTTTAAAACAGACTTATTTCTGTAGGGACATTTGTTTGTTCTGACTGAGCATGAATTAACCTTTGATTTGTGATAGCATATAAGGAAAAAATTAAACTATTAATCCCATAGCCCAAACTAATTAGAGGTAATATTCAGTCAGGGAAGCATCCTATCACTAATTAACATAAAAATAAATATTTTAGCTTATTTTTTGTTCTCTAGGCACATCTCAATTCTAGTATATTTCAGTGAAACTCTTTTCCTTCACCCTTCAGATCTATATTGTGAGCTAATTTCTTTGGCATTTTCAATGCTAGACAAGAAATCACCACAGTTAAGTTTTAAGTAAGACCAAATAAAAGAAAAGATAAATGTTTCTAGACAACCATACTGCTTTGTGAAGTACTGAACTGTGCTATAGGTTGACATATCCTTAAAACTCCTGCTAAATCATGAAGGCTCAGAAGTCAGAACAGATTACTGAAATGTTCTTAAGTGGATTTTTGACATCATTTTTACTTGAGCTATGAGGATATACTACAGCGTAAGATGACATTCAGAAGTGTTTTTTGACATGACACACATTACTACTTGTCAGAGTTTGCAACAGAGATCATAGTAGGTATAGACTTTTCATATATTACATGATAGATAATGGATTCTTTGAAAGCTTTTTATGATGTAGTACATTAGCCTATAGAGTAAAATATGACTATGTGCATTTTTAAAGTTATTACATGCTTCATTTATATTTTATTAAATGCTTTGAACTACTGAGATGATACATGCAGATTTCTATCTAATTTTCTACTAATATGGCACATAATTTCTTTGTTTTACTGATTAAATAACCTCAAAGTAGCTGAAAAATATTGCTATTTTTTTTTCTTTCCATTCCTCTCTTCCTGAATTTTTAGTAGATGCTCTATATTCTACTTTGTGGCCTGTGCATATGTGTTTCAAAGTTTAATTAAATAATTATATAAGCCAGCCCTGGTCCTTATCCTAACATGCAATGCCCTGAGACACTGCAACACTTCAAAAAAAAGATCACATTTTCCTTCCAGTTAGAAGGAAGATGATGTTAGACTAAGCACTCCATTCTCATTTCTCCAGAGTGGGTTTAGACAGTTTTCTAACCTGGTGGGAGGAGACAGGTCAGTGCACATCCCTGATCTTCTTCACTTTGATTCTATATATCATCAATAGCAGAAGCCTACAGAGATTAAAATCCAAACTAAACTTCTGTTTAATCATTTAAGCCACATTAACAAATGTCCACAATCACACAATCTACAGGCATAAAATCTAAATGTAGGAGAAAGCTTTCTTGAGCAGCCAAACTGAATCTTTAGAGGCTTCAGAGACTTTTGAAAAGTAATTTGCTACTAGCTAAGTCTTTTCAAGGCACTTCTTACTAGCACTAATTGAAATCTGAGCCACTAAAATGATTACTTTTAAGAGATGTGGATTTTCTTTTCTTCTTAACTACAGTTCTTTTAAATAGAGAAAATTAATTTCCTTGAGCTTGCTGATCAGTAAACATGACTTTTTTATTAAAAAAATATATATACACATTGCTTTAAAAAGTTGTTGCGTTAACATACCAAAAACTTCTGTTTCTGCTGAAGTCATATTGCAATTCCTTTTGATTTACACAATACATGTCCAATTTCTTTTCAATAAAGTTTAACTTCATATCACAGCTTCATTTATTTAGTTTGTGCTGGTGTGATCTCTACTAAGTAATATCTTTCTTTTGGGAAAATGTGCTTCCATATAATATATGTAACATACTAGAATTTATAAACACATTATAATTAACGAAAGAAGGACAGAACTGTAAAAAGAGAGGGACAAAGACCACTTTATAAGTGAACATAAATATAGGTAAAAATCCTGTTTTGGTATTTATTGTCCATATACTCCCAGTTGAGGATACTTAACAACAAAAGATAGTGGAACTCACCTTTAATCTCAGAAGAAATTTATTTTATGACGATGAAATGCTATGAACAACTGAATGACTTCAAATGCATGATAGAACCAAGCAAGTCTATTTAAATCCTGTTTTGACAGATTTTTTTGATGCTTAAATATCCATTAAACACCAATAGGACTAGAGCATTTTACACTTTGCAACTCTTGAAAATCCCTACTGCTCTCACAGTACATAACTTGTGATGTACTACAGGCAGTGTAAATTTAAGGATTTATTCTTTCAAATGGTGAGTTAATAGGAATTGAATGGGCAAATATACTTCAAAGGACAATTTTAGTTTACTTCACTCCTCAGAAGAAAACAGAGTTATCTCATAGAGAGGATGAATTAATACTGAGCACAATGTTTGAAGGATCTTCACTGAAGAATTTTTAAGAGGAATTTCCAGAGGAGAAGCAGGATTTATTGAGTCACTACCCAAGTATTTCCTCTGAATTCAAGTATTTCAGATACTCTCTAGGCAAATAGCATGACCCTTAGCATGTATTCCAGAAGGATACACATCTTCTGCCTGCTCTGAGATAACCTTTCAAATCATCTGCTGTGAGAGTACACAGGAGAAAGAGCTTCTTCCATTGACAGCCATCTTTGATGAAATGTGACTGGGAAAGAGCCTGAGCCAGGAAAATTGAGAAATGAAGGAGAGCTGGAGGTTGTGGTCACACTAGGGGTGGAGGGCTTCAAAAAATGTTCTTGGTTCATTTACAGATCTGCAATTTTAGAATAGTTTCATTTCCCTGGGTGCTGATGAGGACAAACAAGACCTGTAAGGGGGTTTATCGGAGCTGACTGCCCCTAAAGGTTTTGTCAACATGAAACAGAAAAGGCAAGTTATAGTTACTGAAAACTCCCACCTGTGGGGATCAAGGCACCAGTCTGGTGGCTTGACCCAAGCTAGCATCTCAGCTTCATTGTTTTGCCAGAGCTAAGTTCCAGGATGCTACAGAGGGACTACTGAGGCTTGTCTGCCTCTATGTTGTTATTGCTTTTCCGTTTGAGCACTGTTGGTACTGCTGGGAGTAATGCAAAATATATTGAGAATGACCACAAATCTCTGAGGGCAAGGATAACATGGGCATGTGGGGGCCCATGTTGTGTCTGGTCAAGCCTGTCAGTCACTAAGGCAAAAGACTAGAGCAGAAGTGGTCTCATCCAGCAGGTCAACAACTGTCCGTGTGTGCCTGGTGTCACAGCCAGAGCTTTGGCTGTGGGATCCTTTCTGTACCTTGCAGCAAGCACCAACTGCTAAGGTCAACATAATGGCTCACAGTAGCAGGATGAGAGCCAAAGAACACAAGTTCAAACATCAGAAATTCTGATTAGGTATTAGAAAAATATTATTTTAAGGTTGTGGAATACAGGAACACATTGCTTAGAGCAGTGGTGGAATCTCAGTCCTTGGAGACTGATCTGTGCACAGCCTTGAGCAACTTTATCTAATTAAATCTGTTCTGAGAAGTGTGTTCAACTTCTGAAGGGTATTTCTGATCTCCATGATTCTAGATGAAGAATGATGGGCACCAGCTCTGCATACCATAAATTACTAGCTTTCCATACTGGTTATTTAAAAGTATCTCAGAAGACTGTCTCAGATGCTTTTATTATGGATACCTAGGACAAGGCTAGATGAATCTCAGCCCCAGCTTCTATTTTGCTGCTGTTTGAAACCCTTAGGAATTTAGGCACCTGAAAGCCTTAGCGCCTTTGATATTTTGTAAGTTCAAATCTTATTGAAAATCATTTGTGAGACCAAGGGCTTCTTTTTATAGTTCTGACAGTATTCCTAAAGTATAACTTTTTTTTTTTTTTTTTTTTTTTTTTTTAACCATATCACTATACAAATTATTCACCATTTCATTGATGAATGAGAAAGGCAGGTTTTTTCACCTGAGTCTTAGGAAGAGTAATGTCTACCTGAACTCTAATATCTGTAAGGTTTTGTCACTTACTTTCTAGAAACAGTTACAGAACAAATTCCTCTTGAAGCAAAACATCTCTATGTTAAAGCCCTCTTTGGAATACTTAAATTCTTATTCTGTACACCTGTCTCTCAATGCTTACTCATATGAATAAAACCATTGATTGGCCTAACTTTTTTTGTATTAGTGACTTATTACCCTGCTGGAATTCTTGAGTAGTATAATGGTTACTTTGTATAGTAACCTCTGTAATATCCTTTTGAGATTTTTGATGTTGGTTTAATTCTTCTAAGTTGTTTTAAGTACAGAATAAGAGAGAAAAATGTGAGCAGAAAAATATAAGACAGCAGAGGCAGAGGGGACTGTCTTATTTCTAATAAAAAGTTCTTAATAATTGAACTGACATTTACAGAAACATACCTTTTGGCAGTATTACCTGACCAAAATTGTTCAACCTTATATTACGAAAATCACCTTTCAATTGCATGTTACATCCCGTTTTCAACTATATAATTGCCTGAATTATGATGCGTTTCTATTAAAATAAAAGTATAGATCCTAAACTGAGAGAGTGGTAATGTGGATGACTAAATAAAGTAGAAGAATAGCGTCTCTAATTCCTGTTTTATTGCTGAAACTAGTAAGAATTTAGGCATCTATTCCTCACAGGAATGTAGGATCTGTTTCTATCTGATGTAAAAACTAAAGGCCCAATGAAAGTCCCTAAAGTAGCCACTTCCAAAAATGAAACCAAGTAAAAAATATTTGTTAGCAAAAGATGTGTTGTTACAGTTTGTCAGCATGAGCATAAATCTGGACTTGTTAAAAGTTCTTTGTATAAGATGTGAAGAGAAGTCTGTTTTGGCAAAGAAATCAACGCTAATGTTTTCACCTCAGCAATTCTTATCACCCTAGTAGCCAGGCTTCACATGATCTATCACCCCAGAGCTCACAAAGTGTACTCCAAGATTAAGGAAAGGAGTTCCTTGCAAAATTCATTCATAGCAGAGGCCTGGTTGCATGTGGGCACTGCAAGGCAGTGTCCATGTCACCAGACTTTATGCCAATAGCTGAAACAAGGCAAGAGAACAGATATTATACACTGATAAAAAAGAGTAGGAGAACTGAAAATTGAAGTGAATCCGAGATGGAATCAGAAGGCTTGATCTAGAGAATCAAGATGTTGAACTAAGATAGATGAACATTAAAGACTGAAGAAGAGGGCTCATCAATGATGCTGAAAGGTGATAAGCATTCTCCATGGAAACTACAGGCAAAAAACCTCTGGGACTGGAAGAGATCAGGGCCAGACCAACTGAAAAAGGAGCCCAAGGTTAAGGCTGTTTATGGAGAATATGAAGTACTACAGATCATGACAGTGGGTCTGCAGGCAGGTGAGAACAAGAAGAACCAGTCTAGGAAAAGGCTGTGGAAAAGGAACATAAGCAGGTATAAATGAATCTATCTGGGAAAAGATGGTGGAGTTTTTTGTCAAGAAACCCCATCTGAGAGATATCTACTAATGATGCATTCTTCTTTTAGTGGGTGCCTGGCTCATATATGGAAGATTGCCTAGTATGTGTTCTCAAGGATATGATCATCACCTCGGATTTGTCCCTCATAATCCTGGAATGTCTCACTAAATATTTGTAGTGTTTTTTCATTAGGAAATCTGATCTTCATATTCTCTAGGAACTGGTTTAAAAACCAGCACACCTCAGAATAGCAGGAGTATAAATTCTTTAGTGGTAGTAAATAAAATCAAGAAAAATTGAAAAAAAATAAAAAAGAGAAAAAACAAAGAAAGAAAAAAGTGAAAAGAGGAAATAGGAGGGAAAATGGAGGGCAAAGGCAAAGAAAAGGAAAAGGAAAAGGAAAAGGAAAAGGAAAAGGAAAAGGAAAAGGAAAAGGAAAAGGAAAAGGAAAAGGAAAAGGAAAAGGAAAAGGAAAAGGAAAAGGAAAAGGAAAAGGAAAAGAAAAGGAAAAGGAAAAGGAAAAGGAAAAGGAAAAGGAAAAGGAAAAGGAAAAGGAAAAGGAAAAGCAAAAATGACTGGTGAAAATATTACTCTGAGGCATAAGACTGACACACAATTACAGATTCTTTATTCAAAGTGGTGTTTGAATAGCAGGGGAACTGAAGAAAAAGAGTGTTGAACAGCTACTCTAGAAAGTGAACCTATTGCATCCTATGTGTGGTATCAGACAGATTTTCTGTACAGAAATATATTCTATAGCCATATAATTAAAACCTAGTTATTATTGTACAATGAAACCTAATCCTCACATGTTCTAGAGCATGGAATGTAGCTTTAACAATTTTCTTTATATATTTTATGTGTGCAGAAGACCAAAAAACATGTTTCCTTTTATTTCATTTAAACTTGAGTCACTCCAATTAGGATTTTATGCATGAATCTTCCTGTTATACTACTTAGAATAGAAGGTTTTCATGAAATATTTGCTTTGAATCTCAGTGAAATAATTTTTTAAATTACATAGTATTCTCCAGGCAAAAAAAAAAATTTACAAGCAAACAAAACTGAGCTTCTTCTTGAAAATGTTCAGCATTGGTTATTTTCCTCTTGGAAGACAGTCCTAAACCTTTATTATTTAGACTACAGAAGGTATCGCTAATTTTTCAGAATTTGTTTTTTCTCACCCATCTGTTGTGATGCTGACAATTTTTTTGTTCAATTAGTTTTCTCTCTTTCTCAGTCTGAAATACACTGTAAATGTATGGGTAGCAACATAAATCTTCTGTATCTTCATTTAGATGCTTCCAATATGCCAAGTTCCTTAAGACCTACCATAAAACCAAGCCTCTCAACACAGAACAAAAGACTTAACTTACTGTAGAAGACAATGTCTCGAGTCTGCAGGTTTCTCTTGGTTCAAGTATTTGGCCCTCACCACAAATCCCCTTCTCTCTGCTCTGGCCCCAGACAGTTTTTTTTCCATAAAGACACAGAAAAAACAACAGAGTGTTTTAAAAGAAGGTGACTATCACTGTGCTTCATCTGAGTCCCAGGTCCTATACGATTTGTATGAGATAGATTTGCTCTAAGATCATGGCCCAGATCAAGGCCATTAATAGTCTGAGACAGAAAAAAAAAAAAAAAAAAAAAAAAAAGACAAAAGAAAAAACATAAGTACTAAATAGTAAACAAAACTTACAAGAGGTCTTCTTCTTCATGTTCCCAGGAGCAGGATTGTGAGCATCCAGAGAACATTACCATCAAACAGAGGGGTGCTCAATGAGCAGATATTGAGCAATCATTTCTGAAGTGTAGTTTCAGCAGTTCAGTTCTGCCTGATCTGAGTGACTGAGTTCCATGTTAATTAAAGCTGAGTTCTGTAGGTTTTCATTCTTTATTTCAAAGACCTGGACGTAGAATTTGGGCCCTCAAAAGACAGTATATTATAAGCATTTAAGCCTTGGGTAATTACTTAATTCTCATTGTTTAAAAGATGTTATAAACTAGATTTTGCAGTATTGTCAGGGGAATTCACTACCTGCCAAGTCACAATCTTTTTTAAGCCTCTGAACTGGATGGGGTGTATTGTAGGTTTTTTTTGTTTGTTGGTTTGATTGGTTTGTTTGGGGGTTTTTTGGGGTTTTTGTTTGTTTGGGTTTGCCGTGGTTTTAAAGCACCAACTAAAAAATCACTAGAAAACTTACTTATTTCTTGCTGTGAGATATGTATTAGAACAAGAGCAAAACAGGCTTAAAACTTAAAAGGAATAAAGGGAGTTTATTAACAAAACTACAAGAATAAGAACACCAGAATAAAACCTCCAGAAAACCCTTTTCTCCCCCATGTCCCGGTTTAGGGCAAATTTGGCAGAAGACCTCCAGTGGGGCTCCCCCCAGGGAAGCAAACCCATGTGGCCCTTTTCTCCCACCCCCCAACCGGTTCGGGAAGAGATTTCTCTGAGAGAAGTGGAAAAAACCTGTTTATTTCACAGGTACAGCACTACCCAGCACAAAAATGAATGATATCAAATTACAAAACCTCTCGCCGTTCAGAAGAGATGACAAAACTTCAGAGGGTCTTTTTCCTGTGGGTGTTCGCTCTGTTATCAGTCCCTCTGGTGCTGGAAAATGCCACTGCCCAGGCTGGGCTCCCAGTAGTCCATGGGTGCAAGCTCCCGGTGCTCCTCCGAGTCCCCAGTCCAAAGCAGGTTCTATTTGTTTCAGAAAAAGGGAAAGAAAACAGTCCAGGAAGACCTCTCTGCTCCGGCTAGTTGGAAAGCCAAGGCGATCTGTGTCTTGTTGTCTGTCTGTGCTGTAGTCAAAACTCCCGATGCGGGGGGGAGCAAGTACAGCCTCTGATAACAGGCTCGGTGCTTCTTTTCCACTCACTTTTACTCTTAGATGAAATTTTAAGAATACAAAACCTGTGTCTGGGTTAGGTGGACGAATGGGGATACAATTTAACATCATAATCAACCCAGGACATTCCACCCCTTATCCCCATATCGTCGACTTACTGCCAAAACTAACATTCTAACTCTGCACACCTTTACATACATAAAAACTTCCCCTCCATTCCACCCAAAAAATACAAGCAATATCCATCATGCCCCTGTCACTCCCCACACCAAGCTATTGAATCCAGACCCCCACGCTGGAGAGCTGCAGGATTCCCCACTCTCTCATTTTACTCACTCAAAACACCATCTTTCACTTGCTCATACCTTCAACACTTACACATTTCCGTCTATTTCATGTCTGCGTGGTTTAATGTACAGACAATGGCAGTAACCTTTTACCCAATGATCAGGTCTCCCTGAGGTACACATCGTGTTGTTCCATCTCTCTGCATTATCCACCATGTACAACCTGGTCCTTGAGCAAAGACAACCCCACGAATGGGTTTGTCTGTGCTCGAGGTAGAATTGACCCAAACTGTCTTCCCTAGCAGACCTCTGACATGTACCACTGGGACTTTGTCTCCGTCTACTACATACAAAGACTCAGACTGGGCAGGACCTGCCCGGTTGGTGGAACCTCTGGTGTTGACTAACCAGGTGGCCTTTGCTAGATGTTGCTCCCAGTTTTTAAAAGATCCTCCACCCAGTGCCTTTAAGGTGGTTTTTAACAGTCCATTGTACCTCTCCACTTTCCCAGCAGCAGGTGCATGGTAGGGGATATGATACACCCACTCAATGCCATTTTCCCTAGCCCAGCTGTTTATGAGGCTGTTCTTGAAATGAGTCCCATTGTCTGACTCAATCCTCTCAGGGGTGCCGTGCCTCCAAAGGACCTGCTTTTCAAGTCCCAGGATGGTGTTCCGGGCTGTAGCATGAGGCACAGGGTAGGTTTCCAACCATCCTGTGGTGGCTTCTACCATTGTGAGCACGTAGCGCCTGCCTTGGCGGGTTTGGGGAAGTGTGATGTAGTCAATCTGCCAGGCCTCCCCATACTTGTATCTGGACCACCGCCCACCATACCAGAGGGGCTTCAACCGCTTGGCCTGCTTGATCGCAGCACATGTCTCACAGTCATGAATAACATGAGAAATGCTGTCCATAGTTAAATCCACCCCTTGGTCTTGTGCCCACTTATAGGTGGCATCTCTACCCTGATGACCTGAGGCATCATGAGCCCATCGGGCTAGGAACAACTCTCCCTTATGTTCCCAATCCAAATCTATTTTTGACACTTGTATTTTTGCAGCCTGATCTACCTGCTTATTATTTTGGTGTTCCTCATTAGCTCTACTCTTGGGGATATGGGCATCTACGTGGCGGACTTTCACTGGTAGTCTCCCCACCCTGGTAGCAATATCTTTCCACTCTTTAGCAGCCCAAATTGGTTTTCCTCTACGCTGCCAATTAGCCTCTTTCCACCTCTCCAACCATCCCCACAGAGCATTGGCCACCATCCATGAATCCGTGTAGAGGTAGAGCTTTGGCCACCTCTCTCTTTCAGCAATGTCCAGGGCCAGTTGAACAGCTTTGAGTTCCACAAGTTGGCTTGATCCACCTTCTCCTTCACTGGCCTCTGCCACCTGTCGTGTGGGGCTCCATACGGCTGCTTTCCACTTCCGGTTCATCCCTACGATGCGACAGGAACCATCAGTGAAAAGAGCGTAGCGTGTTTCCTCTGCTGGCAGCTGGTTATATGGTGGAGCTTCTTCAGCCCTTGTCACTTCCTCTTGTTCTTCATCTGTGAGACCAAAATTTTCACCTTCAGGCCAGTTTGTAATTATTTCCAAAATCCCAAGGCGATTCAGTTTACCAATACAGGCGCGCTGTGTGATAAGAGCAATCCACTTGCTCCATGTGGCACTGGTTGCATGATGGGTGGAAGGAACCTTTCCCTTGAACATCCATCCTAGCACCAGTAGTCGGGGTGCCAGGAGGAGTTGTGCTTCAGTGCCAATCACCTCTGAGGCAGCTTGGACTCCTTCATAGGCTGCTAAAATTTCTTTTTCTGTTGGGGTGTAATGGCCTTCAGACCCTCTGTAGCTTCTGCTCCAAAATCCTAATGGTCAGCCTTGAGTCTCCCCAGGCACTTTCTGCCAAAGGCTCCAGGACAGACCATGGCTCCCGGCTGCAGAGTAGAGAACGTTCTTCACATCTGGTCCTGTCCTGACTGGGCCAAGGGCTACTGCATGGGCGATCTCCTGTTTGATCTGAGCAAAGGCTTGTTGCTGCTCAGGGCCCCAATGGAAATTATTCTTCTTCCGAGTGACCAGGTAAAGAGGGCTCACAATCTGACTGTATTCAGGAATATGCATTCTCCAAAACCCTATGGCACCTAAGAAAGCTTGTGTTTCCTTCTTATTAGTTGGTGGAGACATTGCCGTGATCTTGTTGATGACATCAGTAGGGATCTGACGCCGTCCATCTTGCCACTTTACCCCCAGGAACTGAATCTCGCGAGCTGGTTCCTTAACTTTGCTCTTCTTGATGGCAAAACCGGCTTTCAGGAGGATTTGGATGATTTTCTCTCCTTTCTCAAACACTTCTGCTGCTGTGTTCCCCCACACAATGATGTCATCTATGTACTGTAGATGTTCTGGAGCCTCACCCTTTTCCAGGGCAGCCTGGATCAGTCCATGGCAGATGGTGGGGCTGTGCTTCCACCCCTGGGGCAGTCGGTTCCAGGTGTACTGCACTCCCCTCCACGTGAAAGCAAACAGGCCTGCATTCTGCTGCCAGGGGAATGGAGAAAAATGCATTGGCAATGTCGATAGTGGCATACCCCTTCGCTGCTTTGGACTCCAGCTCGTACTGGAGCTCCAGCATGTCCGGCACGGCAGTGCTCAGCGGTGGAGTCACTTCATTCAATGCACGATAGTCCACAGTCAATCTCCATTCTCCTTCAGATTTACGCACAGGCCAGATGGGGCTGTTGAAGGGTGAGTGGGTTTTGCTGACCACCCCTTGGCTCTCCAGCTCTCTGATCATCTTGTGGATGGGGATCACAGCATCTCGAGTTGTTCTATATTGTCAGCGGTGTACCGTCGAGGTGGCAATTGGTACTTGCTGTTCTTTCACCTTCAGAAGTCCTACTGTAGATGGATTCTCGGAAAGTCCAGGCAAGGTGTTCAGTTGCTGGACACCCTCTGTCTCCACAGCTGCTATTCCAAATGCCCACTTGAATCCTTTTGGGTCTTTGAAATACCCACTTCGGAGGTAGTCTATGCCCAAAATGCATGGGGCCTCTGGGCCTGTCACAATAGGGTGTTTCTTCCATTCATTTCCAGTCAGGCTCACATCTGCTTCCACCAAGGTAAAATCCTGTGATCCCCCTGTCACGCCAGCAATAGAAACAGATTCTGCCCCTACATGTCTTGATGGGATTATTGTGCAGTGTGCACCAGTGTCAACCAAGGCCTCATATCTTTGTGGTTCTGATGTGCCAGGCCAATGAATCCACACAGTCCAAAAAACACGATTTTCCCTAGCCTCTACCTGGCTAGAGGCAGGGCCCCTCTAAGCCTGGTTATCTTTCTTTCCTTTGGTATATATCTTGGAGGTTCCTTCAAGGGGATCGGACATGTCATCATCATCATACCTGGCAGTTTGGCTACGGGCAACTGGAGCTGCTTCCCTTTTGGTGGAACTTCCTTTGTGACTCTTCTCCTCCTTCAATTCACTCACCTGTTGTGCCAGAGGTGCAGTAGATTTCCCATCCCATCTCCTCATGTTTTCTCTGCAATCACACAGCAAGAACCACAGCTCAGCTCGTGGGGTATACCTTCTCTCTCGATCTGGGGAACGCCTGCGTTGAGTGCTGGGACCTCTGATCTGTACTGCTGAGATTTGGAGAAGGTCCTCTTTAATCTCATCTCTAAGTTTCTTGTGATTCTCCTCTATCTTATCTTCTAATTTCAGCAGACGTGTTTCCACAGCTGCGATTCTTGCATGGGTGGGGCCATGCACGGCATCTGCATATGCTCGAAGCTTCTTCGCCATATCCAGCACGGTCTCCTCCCTTTCATCCCGTTTCATCATTGCTAAAGCAGATGCATATTCTTGTGGCCCAAGTCATACCAATTTTCGCCACATCACGGATGTACATGGCACCAAGTCAGGATTCTTAGTTGGTATGTCATCTGAAAAAACTATCTCTGCCACTGCCATTTCTCTCAGGCGTTGGATCCCTTGTTCAATGCTTTTCCACTGTGTTTGTTGCATGTAGAGGTCATCTACACACAGATATCTTTGGGCTACACTTTCAAGGACCCGTGCCCAGAGACTGCGAGGGTTAGCCCCCCTCATCATCTCTTGGTCGATAACCGGATCATGTGACAGGGATCCCAGATGCCTCGCTTCAGTGCCATCCAGAACTGTAGCCTCACCTGCAGCATCCCACAGACGGACTAACCAACTAATGATAGATTCATCAGGTCGTCAAGTGTAGTCCTTCTTCAGGCCACGCAGATCTTTCAAGGAAAAGGACTCAATATTAGCCTCTGATCTTATGCCAGTTGCTTTGACTCTTGGTTTTACGTCAGGAGGCGTTGAGGGTCTTTCTCTTGCATCATCATCATCATCATCCACTGGTCGATCGGTTTTGTTTGTGCACTTTCCACTTCTTGTGCTAGTAGCAACAGCCATTGGTTGAGGCTTGCTGTCTGGTTTAGCTACCAGCTTTGTAACTGGGAGGTTGGCTGCAGCCTGAGTAATTGGGGTAGCTGTTGATTTATCTCCCTGTCCCCTTCCTCCTGTTTGCTGCCCTACAGTTATCCAGCAATGCACGGTACGCATATGCCAGGGCCCAGCTTACTGAAATGATCTTTTTTTCTTTGGAATCATCCTGACACTTCTCTTTCAGGTATTTCCCTACCTCAGCTGGATTCAGAATTTGTTCATGTGGAAAGTCCCAAACTACAGGGTCAGAAAATTCCTTCAGGATTTGGCCCATATCCTCCCATTCTCCACCCCACTCAGGATTTTCCATGCTTGGTTCAGGGGTCTCATCAGTCCCTCTAGAAATCTCAGCCCTCATTCTAGAGAGGCTGAGGACTGTATAGAGCAAAATTACCAGATTAAATGCCAGAAAGATGTTCTCTTTAACATTCAGGGGGAACTGAACACTCTCCAATAGTGATGTAACCGATTCAGAGGAGAAGAAGGAAAGGAAAGGTTGAAAAGCCTCGTTCCCTGCTCCTCCTCTAACAAACTGGGTGCATAACCATACCCATGAATCCTTTATACTTGGAACAGACTCCAGCACCTGAATAAACTTCTTGTAAATCATAATCACTAGGCCCAGCCCAATAGCTATTCTAATCCGTGCCCCTCTACTGTAAAAGCTATGTGTTAGGGACAATACTGAGGCTAGTTGTGGATAAGAAAATAAACCAAGGGACCATAAAGGTATTAAAACCTCAAAAAAGCCTAGCGACCAGAAACACATGAAGGTCTGCACCCCAAAAGACATTATTAATTCAAGCAGCATGGCTGGATGGCTAGGGACTGCTTTATCTTATCCCAATACAAAGTAATTGCCACTTCAGTACAATCAGTACAGGGTTTTTCCACTCTCTCGTGCCCCACGTTGGGCACCAATGAATGTATTTCTCCTAGTTTAGGGCAAATTTGGCAGAAGACCTCCAGTGGGGCTCCCCCCGGGAAGCAAACCCACATGGCCCTTTTCTCCCACCCCCCAACCAGTTCGGGAAGAGATTTCTCTGAGAGAAGTGGAAAAAACCTGTTTATTTCACAGGTACAGCACTACCCAGCACAAAAATGAATGATATCAAATTACAAAACCTCTCGCCGTTCAGAAGAGATGACAAAACTTCAGAGGGTCTCTTTCCTGTGGGTGTTCGCTCTGTTATCAGTCCCTCTGGTGCTGGAAAATGCCACTGCCCAGGCTGGGCTCCCAGTAGTCCATGGGTGCAAGCTCTCGGTGCTCCCCCGAGTCCCCAGTCCAAAGCAGGTTCTATTTGTTTCAGAAAAAGGGAAAGAAAACAGTCCAGGAAGACCTCTCTGCTCCGGCTAGTTGGAAAGCCAAGGCGATCTGTGTCTTGTTGTCTGTCTGTGCTGTAGTCAAAACTCCCGATGCGGGGGGGAGCAAGTACAGTCTCTGATAACAGACTTTGTGCTTCTTCTCCACTCACTTTTACTCTTAGATGAAATTTTAAGAATACAAAACCTGTGTCTGGGTTAGGTGGACGAATGGGGATACAATTTAACATCATAATCAACCCAGGACACCCCACTACCCAACCATTCCCTTGTTCACATGACAACATAGAGACAAAGAAACTTTGGTGTTTACAACAGTCCCAATTCTTGCTATAGTCTTTTCATCAGTCTTTGAAGAGAAACAGAAGTCTTCTTCTGCTAATCTATGGAGTTTCTCACAAGAAAACTATTTCTGTTATAGCTTTCTATTTCTCTGATGCCAGCTGCCTGGAAATTCTGCCATCAGTTCACTCCTCCCATTTCACATCACTCTGAGGTGTGTTATGGGTCATGAGTCTAGGGATGTCACTTTTAAGGATGAGTTATTCAAATTCAAAAGTTCTTTTTATCTGTCTCTGTGAGCTTCTCTGGAAACAGAAGTTTTCTCTTTGCCTCTTAACAGCCTCAAATCTTCAACTATTACTTCTCCCCACTCTTTTCCAGTACCTCACTGTGTCACAACTACTCCACCTTTTGCTCAAAATGCAAAGTTTGAACACTCTATTCCTCCCAATATACTCTGTCATGAATTAAAGGAGCTTTTTTTCAGAACGCTATTGTCCATCTCCATAGCTTTAACAGAAAAATATTTCAGCTTATTAAAACATCTCCTTATTCTCTTTTCCCCATCTAAAACTTAATTCTTTTCTTCACTGTCTTTGATGGTTTTATGATGTCTTCTTCATGTTGATTATCCCTCTCTCTCTCTTCCCCTCTCTCTGGGAAAAAAGGAGTAAACTGTAAGTCTCATCCAGGTAGTAAAAGAGTTAAAGTCTTGGAAAGCTGCAGATGTTCATGGTGTCAGGTACCAGTTCAGCAGCAGAAATCACAAACCAATCCAGGCCAGCCGGCTCCGTTTATCCGCCCCCCGCCCTCTGCGGCCTTGTCCAGCCTGGAGGGGATGGGGGGGAAGAGGCTGAAACAGAGCCCTGTTACCTTGTCAGAAGCCGGAAACCAAAGAGAGAGAGAAATTCCTGGTCTTGAGTCTTAGGGTAGGTACTCACAAGTTGATCTCACTTTTCAATGGTCAAAGTCACTGTAAGTTCTCAGAAATGGCCAGTTATTGGTCAGGAGGAAAAACTCCCATCAGCCTCCAGCAGCTTCAACTTCCCTAGCTCCCAAAGCTATCTTAAAGGTAAAGTCACCCCAGAACAGGGTTTTTGTTTTATTTTTCTTTTTATGTGTTTTTTGGGTTGTTTGTTTTGCTTTGTTGGTGGTTGTTTGTTTGTTTGCTTTTTGATTGGACAAACACAGATATTAATCTATTGTCAAACAAGTCTGTTATGAGAAAGGTTCTAAAACTTGATTTTGTTTTTACAAACCTGTGGCTGAAAAACCAAATGACAGTGTCAGAACCAGGAGTGTTATCAGGTGAAAAAAATTATCTGATTCTATCTTCCATAGGTTATTAACTAAAAAGTATTTAAACTATCTGGTCTGACTTCACTGATAAAGAGAAAAAACACATAGTTAACAGCAAAAGCATTACATATAAGCTTTAGGGCCATTATAAGCTGTATGCGGACAAAGACACACTTAGTTTTGTAACATCCCACCCAAACACTCAAAGGTGAGCTTGAATCACCACATTCTTAAGTTCACAAAGGAGAGTAACAATAATTCTTAAGAGCTCTGCCCAAATACTCTGCATAAAGGCATGAGGGCTGATTGCCACCTGCTTTCATTCTGACTAACTGGTTAGCCACGTTCACCACTCTGCTGTGGCACTGGGATGCTGTAAAGCAGCTTGAATTTACTGAAAGTGAATGGGGCTTTCTATTTCCAGGAGTCACATCCAAGTTAATCAGTAACAGGTGATCTCTTTATTTAAAAAAAGAAAGACAAAGAAAAAAAGCAAACACATCATGCAAATTGATGCTGATATTCTAAGTAGTTGTAACAATATCCCTTGTTTGCAAAGTTGTGATTTACACTAAGTTTAAAAAACTACCAACCATCAAAAACAACAAAAGCAAATAAACAAATTGAAGAAAAATGAGGGGTAGCAAAATAGTTTTATATAATTCTGACACTTCTAGTCTTTCAAAGTAATCTAAAACAAGTCCATCCATGACAATGATCAGGTTTAACAAATAGACAACTATGAGAAAAAACTGCAGTATTCCATGCTCATTTTAAAAAAAATAAGTAATGTGCAGAAATGTGTGAGCTTAGAAAAATACAATTATATGAATCCTTGATTAGGATTCCTTGGTATGAAAGACTTGATAACAAATGATATTTATTCTCCTTTTGGCTGTTATTCTCCTTTTATTTCAGTTATTTACAGATAGTGGTTATAGAAACTGAGGATTAAAATCCTTGCAATATCCCAGCCATAGACAATTTTTTTTTCTGATGCTAAGATATCATTTGCTTACTCAATCTCTTTTCATGTGTATGCATTTCTTCTGGTGCGTGTACAAGAAAATCAAACAGATAAAGAATTTGTTAGCAGAATTTGACCCAGACCTAAAAATCACAATTTAATGTATATTTTTATACATTTATACTCTAACAACTAAAGACCCTGCTATGGGATATGGATTCCTGCATATTAGACACTACAGAAGTATGCAGAAAAAGGAAACGGTACCTATATATTGAGAAGACCCCCGAGCTGTTCACCAGTCTTCACAGAAGTAATCGTGAATGCCAGTTTATTTCTATCTTTAGCACACTTTTATAGGGTTCTACAGGGTCTGCAGGCAGAACAAGCTACTATTGGCTAACACACACAGTTTACATTTTTTCTCTTACACACAAGGATATTGTTTTACTTTACTCTCTCTTCTGCATGAAGGTTTCAAGGACTTTAGCCCTTAATATCACGACTTAGTTCAAAGGCTGGTTTGTGCATACAGGCCTTTACTAATATATAAAATATAGCAACAAATCCCCCTTTCTCTTTTTGCACAAACCAGGCTTTGGATAAAATAACATACAACTTAGACTGTCGTCCCAATTAACATTATAAGTAAAGTCCGTCCCCCTTCTAGCACAAGAGACCGCAACCATCTAGTGATGCCCCAGCTGGCGAACCAACTTCCAGTGGGATCACTATCTTCTTTCAGGGCATGTAACCCATCCTGTAGCTGTTGTAGTTGCTCATGGATGGAAGCTGAATGATCAGTAAGATCCAAGCAGCACATGCCTTCAAACTCTCCACAACTATGTCCTTGTGCTAAGAGCAAAAGGTCAATTGCAACTTGATTTCATAATACTGCATGATATACACTACTCACATCGGCTGAAAGCTCACTTAACATTGTGGATGTTAGGTTCAATTCTTCCTTAGTCTAACAAGCGAGCCTTTTTAGAGTGGCTAAACTTTAATTCATTCAGGCTTCACTTTGACTGTTTGATGTTCTTCATTTTGCTAGCTATATTCAACAATTGATGTAAGCTTGGGTGGAACAAAGTGAGTTTCCCAAGATAACAGGGTCTTCCATGTGGATTAGCAGGAATCTAATTCCATGCTCTATCTCCACAGATTAGGAATATGGAACTAGGTGATCGTTTTGGTAATTGTCCTGTGAGATTGCACCACGAATAAAGGCTTTACTTTCAATGGTAGTAACGAGATCAGCTATAGGGTTGACTGCAACTCAGTGCTGCATTACTTTGTTAGAATGACTTTTTGTCGGGGGTTCAAACATTATCCATCCACCCGAGGTATTGGTGGAACATAACAAATCCAATTCTTCTGAGGGTTGTAACATTAAGAACTTTGGTAATTTTTGCTTGCTAACAGGCTTCAAGTTGTCTTAATGTGAAGCCAACAGTGCGACTGCACTCTTGCAACATTGCCAATCGATTCAGTTGAGTCTCGTTACTAATTAAACTTTTAAATGCCGGAGGATCCCATTCAGGGACTCCTGGGAGACAGGTGCGAAAGGATCTCCAGGTGTGGCTAGGCTCAAACACATTGACCTTTGGCCAGTTCAATGTGCCAGAGTGACCCATATGTTCTGTCACTTTTGGATGTTAGTTAGCAGATAGTTGGTCATGACTATACACAACACAATTACCATAAGCATTTTACCATGTAAATGACACCATATTTGCAAACTCACAGCTAGAACTTCAATCGTTAAATGAACTTTCAAAGATGCTTACACTACCTCTTAAAGAGGGAATACTTATACTTTATACTAACATAACAATTACTACACAAGCTAAACACTTAAACTATTGTCTAACTACTTTTAACACAGGTGCTCTGGTATATATGTAGTCTAAGCGTGAAAGCAATTTGCTGAAAGGGTAAACACACAACTACAATTTGCCTTATATACAATTAAATGGAGTCTCTACACTTCTTAGATCTTCTACAGAATTTCTCCAGCACGATTCAGTCCTGGAACGTTCACTGCTCCCATGATGTCAGCTGGCAGTTGATCGGTGACTGAGGGCTTTGATGTTCAAGTTGTTCTTCAGATCCTTCTAAATCTTAAAACAAAGGATACCTGAAAAATTGGTAGAGACACAACATCATAATAACAACACAAAATTTCTGTTGGCAACTGTCTATATAGTGTTCAGACACAACTGTGTCCTGACAGGTTCACTTCTGATCCATGTCTGGAGTACCAAGGCTGTGTGATGACTTCTCTGTTCACTGGATCTCATGTGTTCAGAGACAGACAGTCTGGTCAGATGGACAGGTGACCTTTCTGAACCTGCCAACAAAACACAGACACTTCTCTCCTTGAAGTTAATGAATTACACTAATTAAATGCTTTTAGGACATCAATCTCCCCCGTCTTCTTAAAAAAAAAATAAAAATGAGATGTACTTCTGTTCAACATTAACACAAAACCATATACACAATTAATAAGAACTTATACTAGTTAAAAATCAATTAAATCTTAAACATTATTAATAACATATATAATATAAAACTTCTATTAATTACTAAAACACTGCACTAGCATCCCATAGTTAGCAAACAAACAGAAACAAAAATCAGTGAAGGATTGGATCATCACCTCCGGAAAATGATTCTCTAAGCCCACTTCAAAATTGATCCAGCTGTCATATTAATAGGGTCAAATTGCTGAGTCAAAAAGTGACTCAAATACTGATTTGGGACAGAAAATATCTGGATCTGTTGGCAAACATTCTATCCAGGTAAAGTCAAGGCTTGGCCAGGGCCTTACTTTAAACTGGAAAGATGCCTCTTAACTCATTTCTAAAACAAGGTTCTCAATAGTAGCGGCTATGAGATGCTTACAGCACAGCAAACTGTTAAAATGCATTTGTACAAAGCAAATGATCAGGAGCCTTAGGTACCAGACCAATTAAACCATTCAGCAGTTGGTTTAATCTGGAGCCTCCCCCATGGCAGCTGATCCTCAGCAATGGTACATCTTCTTAAAATTCTGGAAATACTGAAAAATAAGAAAGCTATGACAAACAAAACTGCAGAGATTGCAACAACCAATAGAACTCCCAATGAAGTCAAGGGTGTCACAGACTGCATTCACTTCTATCCACAAGCAGGTGTTCACCAGTGCTCCATCACAGCTGTCTCAGCTGTGGCCGTCCTCCTCTCTCTAGGAAAACAACTATACTTTGCAGTTTAAACAAGTGTCTCCAACAAAACATAAAACAATTTCAATCAAACAATATCTAAACTCAACAATAATTATATATGACAAAAGGAAATAACAAACTTAACCTTAAAAGAATATCTAAGTTAGAAAACTTAACTTAAAAACATTCAAGCCTAAGCATTATAAAACTTGACTATCCTTAATTCTATTAGCACTTAATCTATATTAAATGAAAACATAACTTAATCTTATTCTGTTACTACAAAAAAGCAACTAAAAGTTTGATATATACCTTTTAAACACAATATAACAATAGCATGGATTCACTATAGAAATTATAAAGATGTAGCAAACACATCACAATTCTATGTCATCTAGCTTTGAAAATAACCCACAATAACTGCAAATGTTACTAAAAATACTTATTCATAATAGAAATTTGCCTAGTATATGCTTAAATTGGTTAGGATGTTAAAGTGCAGTTTTTCTAGAGAAAAACCACCACAACAACATGGGATTTGGCAAGTTGCCATCCAGCTTTTGTAGCACTTTTCAAAAACATTAAGTCCAATTTTTAAACTAAAATCTAAAATCCAAATTGGTATATATGCAGTTATATGTGTTTTATAACAAAAAAAACTTACATTAAAATTCCCTTATTAAAATTGTGAAAAAAACAAGCAAATAGATAATATATACCTTACCTTAACTTTGTCTTATACAGTAAAATTCTCTTGACTAATTATTTTTTAAACCACAAATCTCTTCTGTAGATAACATTAATTGGAAGAAGGTTTTCCTAGAAGCTGTAAATCACACCATATTTTAACCTTGGATTCTAAAACCAATTATTGCAAGGCAACTTCTGTTAGTATTCACCTTAAACACTTTTTTTTTTTTTTTTCAAACCTTCAAAGAACCACAATAATTTCTCTAGTAAAACTCTAAAAACTGCAATTGCATAAACTCATAATTACTTAAAACACAAAATTAACTCCAAAAAGGTATACAAAAACACTCCGAAAACCCAATAAATCACGACCGTGCAACAAACCAGGCACCATCCCAGTGCCCCCCCCCGAGAGAGGGAGCGGGGGGGGGTGGACTGCCCGCCCCGCCGCTGCTGCAGCTCTGCTCTTATCTTTCTTCACATTCTCTACATACTCTCGCAGCGAGGAAAAACGGAGAGAAAGAAAAAAAAAAAAAAGCCTCACAAAGTTAACTTTAACAAATGCAGTTTTTCTCTCAATCTCTCTTGTCGTTTGCTGATAGAGGAAAAAAGGCATAATTTTGCAAAAGCAGGCGATTTTACACGAAAAGTCTCTCACGGCCAGGTACTAACAACGGTGATCATTGCAGTTTATCAGCTTCTAATTACAAGGATGAATTTTGAACTAGATACCATATAGTTTGAGATTTTTTTACTTGAAGCTGTCTGAGCCACCTGTTTCTGCTCAGCTGTTTCTGTAATTGTTCAGAGTGGCCTTGGAGCTTTTCTTGCGCTGCTTCTACCCCCAGGGTGCCTTTGTTCTCTGCGCTCATCTCGCTGCTCCCCCATGTCCCTCTGTTTCGGGTGGAAACCAATTTAAATTTGGCTTCTTTTCTTCCAGGGTGGTAAAGATGGAACTTAAATAAGATAGCAATGTTAACAATGACTCCAAAAATGAAGCAAATAGTTCTGGATGTATCACATCCTGCCATAACTGAACAGATTCTGTTCGTTGTTTCAGCGTTCCCTGTGGAACTTTTTTCTCATTATTTTCTTTTTCCTAACTCTCTCTCCCTCTCTCCATGGGCAGTATAGATAGGAGAGCTTGCCCAGCAGTGGGAGGTAAAGGCATCTGCCGCTGTGACGCAGGTAGAATTACAGGGCTCACATCCTCAGCATATCTCACTTTTCTGTTTTTTAAGGTATTAATTACAATCTGCCAAGTTCGACCGAGAAACACAGTGTCCTTGCTCTTTTCCGTAATTGCTGTTTCCCATATCAGAGCCGATATATCAGTCCGTTCTTGCCCCGCAAGAAGCAGTGAGCACTGCAAATGCTCAAGACAATTAGCCCATATAATGAGCATATCCAGGTCCCTTTCCTGGGCTGCTTCGCCTCGTTTAACGAGGATGCAGAGAAGCAGTTTATTTACTGCCGCAAATTCCACATCCATGCTGACAGCACCCGCAAGGGGGAAGGTTGCGACCCTTCTACACACGCCCTTGCCTCTGGGCCCCCCCCAGCAGCCCTACTTCCGCGTCTAACCGCTCCGCGTCTCACCGCGCTCAGGCTGCCTATCTGGTGCCGATCCAAGCCCTCGACGATTAATGCCCAGATCCACTCCGATGACTCCAGAGTCCTTCTGCCCGCAGGGTGTCCCTGGTCGGAGCGCCAAATATTGAGATGACCCCCGAGCTGTTCACCAGTCTTCACAGAAGTAATCGTGAATGCCAGTTTATTTCTATCTTTAGCACACTTTTATAGGGTTCTACAGGGTCTGCGAGCAGAACGAGCTACTATTGGCTAACACACACAGTTTACATTTTTTCTCTTACACACAAGGATATTGTTTTACTTTACTCTCTCTTCTGCATGAAGGTTTCAAGGACTTTAGCCCTTAATATCACGACTTAGTTCAAAGGCTGGTTTGTGCATACAGGCCTTTACTAATATATAAAATATAGCAACACCTGTATATCAGCTCTATATTGGTGAGATAAAATTTTATGTCAGCAAGACAGAGAAGAAGCCACTAAACAGTGAAGCATTTGTACAGATATACACAAAACAATGCACAGGATAAACAGCCTATGTATTTTGTGTCACTTATTGCCATAAACTTCCATGTCCTTTATTGATTCACACAGGAAATCTTACTGCCTGATAGTCTGAAAAAGAAGTTTGATTCATTTGGAGCTCCCCAAACCTCTTCATATCATCTAGGTATTAGAAAAAATATTTGAATGATGAAGGACCTTCACCTTCCAGGTAGACCTCATTGAATATTCATGCTGAAAAATAGCGCAAAGTAGATTCCTCAAATATCCTCAAGATGTAAGACAACTAAAGAAGGACAGAATTATATATTTTCTTGGTATCAACTCTGTCAGAGTAGATAATTTTAACTAGACTAGTAAGGTTTTCTTCTATTAGTCCCTTAGCAAATTACAGTCAGACAGAGATGCCAACTGGTAAGAACATCCATGCAGTACCTCCCAGATGTTTATATATCAGCTGTCTGCAGCAAGGAGTAATCATTACACAGTGATTAGAAAACAGAATAATGACCCTGTTCATGATGGTGCATCAGTCATAAGGGATGACAACCATTAGTTTCTGTGGTGCTACAGGACATTTGGCAGTAATGACTGAACAGAACATCAGTAAGAGATCCATGACTGAGTGGTTGTGTCACTGCTTGATTTACTCTTTTTTAAACACTCTTGCATAGCAGCACAGGAATGCCTGAAGAAACAAGTGTCAGGAGGAAGTGGGGATAGGTAAGGAGCCCAGAAAAAACAGAAGCAGAGTCTTGAAGAGATTCATCAATCTAGATATGCAAACATCCCAAAAATGCAGAGGTTACTGAAGTGCAGAAGCCTAGAAAGAAGTGTACTAACAGATTAAATCACTGTGTTTTTTGAAGCCAGTCAAAATCATTGCCAAACATCTGGCAGCTGATGGCAGCTTAAACTTCACCTAGTAGACATGTCCATGAAATTAGCTCAAAAAATAATAACCTGGAAAAAAGAGAAAATAAAAAAAATAAACAGATATACTGAGTCTGCAAGGCTCACGACTGAGCCTTTGTTTGTGCCTGGATGAAACATTTTCTTAAAGAGGGTATATACTGGGTATTTAAAGTGTGACCACGGCCTGGAGATATTGTTTATTTCCCAGACCCCACTGGGCTGCAGGGACATGACATTTTCACCCCTGAAGCAAGTAAAGCAGCTGAGCTGGTTTCCTGCTTGTTTTATTTTGTTTTGCAGTTACATTTCCCATAATAAAAAAATACAAACTGCTCCCTTTTCAGAAATACTATGGATCTTATTAAGCTCAGTCTGTCTGGGTTTTTTTTGAGATTGTGACTGACTGCTTTTAAAGTTTTGTATCTGCGTGGTAGCTTTGTCCTTTGTTAGAACTTTTTTTTCTTCTTTATTTTACATTTTTATTTCCAAAGCACCCCCTCATTATGATCCAACAAAGTCTAGTATTTCTGGTTAAAAGTAGTTTATGACCCATTGCTGGCTGGTAATATACTTCAAGTGTCTCTTCTGTAAATAAGTGGGGCAGTTGAAAAGATTAGCAAAACAATTTGATAGACATTTGTTAAAATTTGACCAGTATTCTGAAGAGTGCAAACAAGTCTGCTGACTTCAGAATACAAATTTCGGTATATCACACTGAAAACAAAACAAAAACCTCCAGCCTAATAAATATAATTATTGGTTCCTCCAAGAAGTCTAAATGGACAAGTCAGGTTTTCACTAATTTTGTGACTGAAGATTATTTTCTTGTAATTACATGAAGACAGTATTTGAAGGTGGTTTTTTTTTGTTTTTTTTTGTTTTTTGGGGTTTTTTTTTTGAGTAATTGCACTGGGGGAAAAAAAATTCATTGTTAGAATAGGGAGAAATTTCTTACATAGCTTTTACACTGGTCCTGCCATTTATCATTAATACAATACCTATATTCACTTAATTCATAACCTTTGCTATTTAAGCTGTACATGAGGCTGTGGAGATTCACTGATCTGGAGGAACCTCATCAGTATTAAATGTACTTGTTCACAGAGGTTTAAATAAGACCTGATGTTCATCTAGAAAGGATACTGGGGGTTAGACAAATCTAAAATATACAAATTCTACCTAATTTTTAATCACTGACTGCTAAGCTTCATTTATGACTGAGTGGCCATTGAATTAATTGCAATATTATAAACTCAAAAATGGTCCTTCTTCAGAAAAGGCACAGGGATATGCCCTGAAGAATGTGTTGCTAAACATAAGATTAGCTAGCCTGTGAAGCCACAGCAGAAAAGCCATTAATTTGTAAAAATGAGGCTCAGATTGCAATTATTTTCTGTCTTTCTTGATAAAGGTGACTTCCCTGAGACTCCTCTATCTTCATAATATGCCTCAATACAGCCATTATAAGAATGCATTTTCAGATTGAAAGGATGTTGAATTCTCAACTAAGCTCCCGCATTTGGAATCAGATATATTAGGATCCACTGATTTAAGAGCATTTTGCTAGGATTATGTGTAGCTGAACGACCAGAAGGGAAATTATGTGAGTGTGTTATAAGTTCAGGAAAATAAAGTCTATTTTTTTGTGTTTGTGATATAATGTAGTGTGTTTGTTTAGACATATGAAGCTGAGATTCTTCTGCATCTCCTTTGATGGAAAAGGGTTACTCTTGCAAAGTACCTCATAATGCTGTAATAATAATACAATTTCAAACAATGATCAAGCTGTTTTCCTGATGAAATATATGAATTTAAAATAGTGTGAATTATATTGTTAAATATACATTTGAAGATTACTTGAAGACACTGTTTTGGCTGCAGCAAACTTGCTAATCTAGTTTTAAAAACTATAGAACCATATTTCTAGCTTCAGAAGATAGTTCACACTGCTCAGGCAAAATAAATTCAGCTACAAACAGATTGTCAACAACCTTCTTTCATCTTAGTCTGAGATCATTGAAAACATACCAAGCCTAGTTCACACTGGAAAAAAAAAGCAGGAATGAGTTTTCTATCTTCAACATAAAAAGAAAAAATTTTGAGGCACATATACAGAGAAATGGTGTCATTTCAGTATTGCTTAATAGCATAGCACTTGAGAAAGAGCATGTGTGCACCACAGAGTCATTTTGTCTTCACGTGTAAGTCAAAAACAAGACTGTGATTTGCAACACACTATCAAACTGATTTCATGTCAACTAAAAAGTTGAAAAAGCTGAAATTTCATTTTAGTCCCTGAAAAACTCAATTCTGTTTTTGCAAGCATTATGCCATTATTGTGTTTTTCTCTTTTGCATTCTACCCAAGAAAACTTGAAAAATAACTAAGTATTGTTTCAACTCATGGCTGATGAAACTAAAGACCAGCATAACAAGGCAGAGCTTGGAAGAAAATCCTACTAGAATTATAATTACAAACAACAAATATAATTGTTAAATTACAAAGTCAGGGCCCCAAACATAATTTAAGAATTCCATGACAAACCTTAAGTGTTCCTTTTTCTTGTTATATTCATGATGGATACATGAAACAAGTGGGAGATATATTTTCTCTTACTGAATTCTAGCATGTCAAAGAGAAGATTTAAATGTACCCTTTAAAGTGCACAAAAACAAGTCTGTATCTACTTGGCTAGACGACAAGTCTCCTCTGGACACCCACAAAGGAGCCCAGAGACACAACAGAGAGAGGAGCAGGCCCAAATCACCTCCAGGTGGGAGACTCCCTTGGGCCATCCAGGGACCTTCAGCCCAGCCAAGGCCCATCTGCCAAGGCCCAGAGAACCACTGCAATGCTTCTCTTCGTGGCAGGTGGCAACACAAAGGAAGAACTCCTGAGGAACATCAGGACTTCCAGGACCCTCCCTGAGCTGACAAGCAGGGCTACAGGCCATGGAGCCCATCCTGTGAGTTGTGGGGAGCAGCTGTCTGTCACTTCTTGGACTAAGGGGTGCTGCTGTCCAGAGGTGCGACATAGGGGTGCAGGGCAAAAGCAGTTTGGGGTAGAACTGGACTTAAGGGATATTAAGAAAGCAGGTTTGTGTATGAGAGCACCTGCATATTTCTAGGCGTGAGAATTCAATGGGATAAGCTACTCAGACCAGGGGAATCCTGGACAGCTGGAGTGGGTGTGTACCGACAGCTGGAGTAAGTCTCTGCCCTCAGCGGCTTGTATGTCTGTGTGCCAGCACCTGGGAAGCAGGGATCATAGCATTTCACTGAAGCTCAACCAGCATCTCTAAGTACCACAGTGCAGCATGTGACTGTCCTTCAAACTCTTTTTCTTGCATATTTTTATCCCCACTAATGTGCCCCACACATTTCTTACTCCTGAGGAGAAATGACAACTTTACTCTCCATTGTCATCTGTAGCCTTGAAATGAAACAAGAGGAGGTAGTATGGTAGCAATTCTAGTTGGTTGGTTCAGAACCTCCAATACATGAGATTTTGTGTCAGACACTAAGTTAATTCTTGCAATATCACCTTCCTTATCCATGTCTACTTTTCTATTTTTATAATGCTCTCCAAATTTCCTCACCAGCATCACAAAAGAGAATATATAGAACTGAGAGAATATATTGAATATAGAGAAGTGAAATTGCAGCTCCAAGGTTCACTAAGAAATGGTAGGAAACTAGTTAACAGAATGAACAGCTGCTGAAACAAAACTTGCTTCATATGACACAAAGCTATGTGTCTTCCATTACTGAAAGTGTAAGGTACATATTGGGCTTTTTTATGATAGATAAAAATAAAATTGCAGCACCTATGATAAAAAGAGAAAGAAATTCTACAACAAATATTTAAGTTAATCCATAAAAGGCACTTATTGATTATACCAGATTGTCATATAATGATAAGTGGGGTTAGGCATCTTGTTTCAAAACAACCTCCATTGAAACAAAGAAGCAAGATAGGGTAGAGGAAAAATGCCTAGGAAAAATAGCAGACATTTAAACAGGAAAATGTTAGGGAAAAAAAGTACAGCAGTGTCTTGGCAACACTCCTAGTTAAAAGCCTAAATGAACATTCATTCAAAATGTCATTGCTATTAAAACAATAATAATCAGTTTAACTGATGTGAATAAGTGGGAAACGAGATCCTTGCCTCTAAGTCTTTTGCTTTGCTCCTCTATCTGTCCCATCATGTCAAAAGGATTATATGCAAAGCTAACAATTTCCTTTCTTTCTAAAATATTCCATCCTACTGCAATTAATACACAGAGTACTCCTCATAATAACTTCTTAACACTGGTGTATCTATGTGGTGAAGGGTAACATTGGGCAACAGCTCCCTCCTGCCTAAATACAGGATTAGGTCCTTCTAGGAACTCATCATCTCAGGTTCTTGTTACAATTGAAATAAGACCCCCTCTCATAATTCTGTACTACCAGAATCAAAAATAAAACATGCAAATGAAACATCCTTAGAATTATTCTAAGAATCCCAGTTCCGTTGCCATCTACTAAATAGCAATGGGCAAGCACTTCAGTAAAACAGCTGTCATTTTAGGCTGAAAGATGCTGCTTGCAGAAGAACCAGTGGTGCTGATGCGTCCATATAGAGTGAAAACCAACACAGACCAAACAGACCTAGGTGTGCTTCCCAACTGAAAGTCCAGTAGTCCAGAGATGTGTCCACAGCACCTGCATCAGTTGAAGCACAGCCAAAATTAATTGCATCACAATTGCATACCACCCAGTGTTTCTGATCCCAGAATCACAGGGATAGTGGAAAAGGTCTTTGCTAAAAGGTGAAGGGGGGAAATGTAAGCATTGTTTAAAGGCCTTATGAGGCTCATTTAGTGTTAAGGACAGGTTTAAAGAACTCGCCCCCAGATTTATGTTCATAACCAAGAAAATTAATCTGAATTTCAATGAAAGAAAGCAAATGACAAGAATAGTTGTAAGATTGAAAACCCAAATGCTCAGAGCAATTTTTACTCTGTATTTGAAAATATTTGAAACAATATGTATATACTCTTAAATATATATAATTGAAAATTTATTCAAGAATCAAGAAAACGTTCATTGACTGAGTTTCTGAAAAAATGTATTTTTCTGAGAGATTAATTTTGACTTGTTGATAATAAATTCTCAAGTTTCACACATTACTATGAATAAAACAAAGCCTCCAACCTCTAGAGATTATGGTCCAAATATGGTCTTCTAAAATTCATCTTTCTTCCTCTTCTTTTTCTCCTTCTTCTTCTCCTTTACTTGCTATTTATCCTTCTTTACCACAACTGTCATTATGATCATTGAACAATTAATAATATCTGTATGTGAAGATGGATTATAAAAACTGAAAACTAAGAGAAATTATTGTGTACTTGTTTATGGTGGCATAATTTCTTGGCTTTATTCCTCAAATTTTAGCTAATGTAGAAAATAAGTAGACAAACATTTAAGATTCTATATTCACTGAGACTGTTTTTTCTCTTAATTGTGCTATTCAATAATGGATTGAGTAGCACAAAAATAGAGAACAGGCAATGGATAGGACATTGAAACTGATGTTCTAGGCCTCTAGATTTGCAGACACAAATTTTTGTACATTTTCTTCCACCAGTACAGAAAAACAGATCTGGATTAGGACTGAGCACTGTTACAAAGAAACCTCCTAGATGGCCTGCTAGGAAGTGACACGCTTCCTAAAATGCTGGGTGACTAGAAGGTAAGGTAAAAAATCAATGAAAGCTTCTGAGAGCGTTCACTGAAAACAATAAAATTCAAAAACCATGTCATTTTCTGTGGACCCTAAATATAGAAAAAAAAAACCCAACCCTTATTTTACACTATATTTCAAAAAGGTAAACATTGGCATGAAGTTTGTTTTTTTTCCTTCTATCCTGATACTTTGTATATTTCTGGCTAAACCCCTTAGCATGACTTTTGCTCCTATCAAGACAGATGTCTTCACTAGAGCAGACAGAATTGTGATGATAGCACTTTGCAATGCTGCAGACAGCTAATCTGTATAATCTCTGTTTTAATATGGTTTCACTCAGGCAGCTTTTCCTAGTACATATTCTGAGTCTGGCTAAATATTGGAACAAGAGTAATGTTATATTGTTTGAGGTTGGAAAGACAGATGGAGCTTTTATATTTGCTGCATATTGAAATCTAGCACAGAACTATTTCTTCTTCTAGCTGTAAGGTAACTGCTGAATAAATTGAAGGGGAAAAAGCAGGTGTGGAGAAGACGTTTTAAATCACTTCAGTTTTGTACTTCCTGTAATTGCTAATATCCCTCATTTACTAGAGCAAAAGCATTAAGACTTAGTCTAGTCAAGAAGACACTTTATTTTTGAAATAACATGGAAAATACTTTTCATGTCAGATTGTGAAAAAGCTAATATATCAGCATAGCCTGAAAAAAATAAAAGAATGCCTTCACCTTTGTTGTTTCTTATTCAGGGCTTGTTTGATAGAGGCAATCTGGATTTTTTTCAGTGTTTCAAATGTATTTCCTCACTGTCTTGAACTGCTATAGTCAGCAAGGATATAACTACACCTATGTTACCTATGTTTGATTCTACCCCTTACAGCTTGTGTGTTACACCTTTTCATGTTGAATCTTGTGAAATTAGTGATTCATATATTGGAAGAAATGTAAAACAGGGAATCAGTTCTACAGGCTTAGGCATACAGGCAAAGATGATACTTATCCTACGGATATTTAACCTAATGTTTCTGGCAGTATCTCCATTTCCTATTTCCCCATCACCTTGCCTGTCTCATTGAAAATCTGATTGAACAGTACACCAAAGATTCTATCACCCATACCCTAGGGCAAGATTAGTCATACCAAGGTAATTTCTGATAAATCTGGATGTAGTGTGGTCTTTGAAATTTCTCATAAAGACACTGTAATGATCTTTTTGAATATTTAGCAATCTCTGACATTTTCTGTATATATAACATAATATCCAACATTCTATTGTTGCAATTACTTTTGTCCCAAAGATTTTGGGAACTGATTACTGCCCTTGGCTTAAAAAAAACTAACAGATGACTACCATTATATGACTTCTGGATTACTTCCTTCAGTTCTTTTCCCTGTTCTTTAAATTTTCTCTGCCAGCCCCACATTCTAGACTTCTGACAACACAATTATACTGACATCCACTGAGATATATCCATTTCATTATTTTCCAAAATGTGATGACCAAAATGGGATCCAGTACTCCTTGCACATTACAATGTTTGATAAAGCAGAAGTCTTTCAACTTATTATGAATTAATAAGAGTATTGACAAACAATACTCTTATTAATTCATCCTAGTATAATCTATTTTTTTGATGACATAATTTGACAGCAGCTTGTGACTCCTGAAAGCACTGGATGCAGCTGATTATTCTAAGTTTAGAATTGAATTTAACACTGAAAGCATTTTAATTTTTCGGTGTGTTAGGTATCAGCCTGCTTCTATAGAAGTGAATTTCCTAAGATCATGCTCCAGGTAAGTATGAGCTCACAGGTCCCTAAATAGTAATTTAATTCACTGATCATCATGAAACAAATTTCACACAAGGATAAAAATTTTAAAGATGTTTATCTTCTTGCAAGTGTGACTCAAGGGAAAAATGGTAGAAATATTATAATTGCTGAAAATGTTTTGCTAGGATGTCTCGTGGGACATCAGTGAACCTGCACACACCAGGCATCGTCAGACACCCTTCCATTCAAAATGTTTCAATGTTTTAAATAGAAAAAGTACAGGAAAATGAAATCAGATCCAATTAGTTCTAGTGCTCACTAATTTAATATTTACTTGAAGGTTATGATTTTTATAGTTGTGGTTTACTTATGTTGGGCTTTGTTGACACTGACATGCTGTTGCTCAAGATATGATTTCTAAGTTTGGCTGGGGTGCAGATAATTTTCTTCATCAGTTTTCTTTCTTTTTCTCTTATCTTGAGCCCCCCTCAACTCCTCCCACCCACTGAAAACCTGAGTGCCAGACAGACTTCTTCCACAGCACTATTGTATTTCTGAATCTTAAATGCTGTTTGAACAACTTGATTTTTTGATATCTAAGGAAAAATTAATTGATTTTTGGTACCTGTAAAAGTGCAAATATTTCTGTCACTGAGGAAATTCTTCTAATGTACATGAATTTGAATTTTATTCATGTGTTATCTTTTGCCTTTACTCCAAGGGCTATTTAAGGTCTCCTTTACAGTCTTATTTTATGAAGTTTATTCTGCTTTGGAAAGTTCCGTGGAATTCTATGCCATGTATAAGGGAAACTATAAAAATTTAATCCACAGGTAATGGGAAATCAGTGTTGCTATCATTAAGCTGAACTTGTAAACAGAGAACTTTCATATGAATGTGAAATATATTGAAAACATACAGGTGAATATGGACATAAATATTTAGAGCTGGCTGCTGTATACATGGTATTTTTTTAAGAAGGAATATAAATGCCGAACTCTGAAACATTACTTCTTTCCCTCCATTAAATAAACAAAATCTTCAGCAAACTGAAGAACAGAATCATCCAGAATGATAAAAATTAATAAATAGGAAGTAAATATCTCACAAGGATTCAACTCTCATTAATCAGTTTCCCACACTATATAATGGGGTTTTGTTTATGATCTTACTCTTTAAAATACAGAACCCAAATCCAAAAGAAGTACTAACACCTAGATCATTCCTGATATGAGTTAACAAAAGATAGAGGACTTCTGAGTCATTCTTGGAAATATTCTTGTCTAAAGCTAAAACTGCATTACACAGTAAGTAACAAAATATTGCAAGTATGCTGTAGAAATACCAACTGCTGGAAGGCAAAATCTTTCTGGATCAGGAATAACATCCTTGCAAAGACAGAAGGTAAAACAATGGTACTGAAATTATTTGTTGTTAACTTCTCCTTACATCATTAAGAAAAAAAAATCTATGTGACACAATGCTACCGATATCAAATGGAATAAAAGTGTGAGGTCAAAAAATATTGGGGGATATTTATTATTTAGAAATTGTATTTTCCTTTCCATATTATTAAAATCAACATACTGATTGTGAAAGAACAGCGAGCACCAACGACTAAGGGTTGTCTACATTAAAGTATTCTTAGTACAAGGACCAGTTGAAAAGGAAGTTTTATGAAAACTGCTTCACTGTACATCTGAATATAGAGAGAAATAGTTTCTTCTGTAACTTGTGTTCACTCATATACCTTTAATAGCTCTTTTTTCCCCCTAAATTCTTTATTAAAATACAGCTGTTCAGGTTTTATTAAGAAGTCAACATGTCTCTCAATAATGAATTTGAAATATGCCACTAGTAGTTAACTCAGTGCTGGTGTGTCAGCTAACATCAAATTTAGTGCCATGCACAATAAGATTTTTATAGGCCTATAGCAACACTATTTTTTTCCCCATTTAAGTACATTTTGAATTAAACTTTGATGCATTTTCTTCATGCTTTCCACTCGCTGAAATACTTTGAAAATCTGTTTTTCAAACTTCTGTCCTTACTCTTGTAAAGCACTGTTATTTCCCTGGTTTCCTCCAGAATACTGTGTCGAGAAATAACTCTGACACATGGCACTCTGTATTACAAAGCCTATTCAACTACAGGAAGTCGATGTTCCATATGGAAGTTATTCCTCAAAAGCTACATCTGAGTAAGAACTTACCTATAAGAAAAAAAGCATTGTGTAATTTTTAGATACCTACATTCGTCATTCAACTACTCTGAAGCCTAATGTGCATGGAATCCTAGACAGTTAATAGAGACACCCAACACTTTCCCATTTACTCAGGAGTCAGGGACTCTTCAACAGTCATATTTAAAAGTATTCCTTGTCACATGACAGCATCCAGTCCCAGAAAAAGCAGTAAATTTGGTCCAGTCTTCCTCATTCATGTTGAATTCCTAGTGCTTTCTGTTAAGAAGACATGGATGCAGTCGAAACACCAGTATTATGCATTTAAACAGAGAGAGGCCTTCTGAATCTAGTCCTTTACACAAGGTTACAGAGCTTCAGAAAGGAAGTGTCCTTTGCCCAGCTTAATAACCACACTATTTGCCTCTTTTCTAGCATAACTTTAAAATCTTGTTGCTGAAGCATAAAAAGAAATAAAAAAATCTGTAAGTATTTAGGCTTAAATGTAAAGGCATGATTTCTATCTTAACAAGTGTGCTTTAGTGAATTTGGGAATCCATGCATGTATGTGGGAAAGCTTCCACACTAGTAAGCAGTATTTTGTGCATCAGGACTATCAGCTTAAACTAATGCACAATGCACTACAGTGTAGTAGCAAACTCTAGTCTAGCCTGCTTTAGCCACAGAATCAAATGTTCATTCTCTAGTAAAATATTCAACTTAAAAAACAAAGAAAGCCTATACTGGCAAGTTCTGCATTGTTGGTACAGGCAGCAGATGATATTTCTTCTGAATGCCCAAAGCAAATTAAGCATACAGAGATGGGCTCTCACCTATTTAGCTACAGGGGTCTGACAGCTGTAGTCACTGATCTAGGTAATGAAGGAAATGAGGAGGAAGAAAAATTATGGTCTCAGCTATATCCGGATTGCTCACTAAAATATGCAGGTAAATATTGTTGAAATAACTTTTGATCACTGCAGTTAAATAATTTTGAGACATATTGGATTATTTATGATTTATTTTTAAAATATTATTTTTATAGAAGATTTAGTCTGGATTTCAGAATTTTACCATGTGAAGCAAACTCAGTAGAACCACTTTACTATAGGGCAAGACTATACTACATCTTCAGAAGAGCTTTGAATCGCACTAAAATTAGGATGACGCAGAAAGATAAATGCACACAGAAAATAAGTGCAAACACATATGCTCCAGAAATGGCCAAAGATGGTTCCTCATCCCAAAAGAAGTTAATATCTTCTGTTTCTCTGCCAGTGCTCACTACAAGATTGAAATTATAATTTAATACTAATCTTTATAACACCTGACAGGGATCAGGTAAATAAAGTATTGCTTCAGGAACAAATTAAATAAATTTTAGGTTACATTAGAGGCTTATATGGAAGTAGCTGGAAAAAAATGCTAAATATCACAAAAATTAAAAAGATCAGAAAATAGATGCCCAGTGTAAGAAAGTTGTTTAAAATCTGTCTGTAGCTGACTGAAAAGAATATTTTCATTTAAATCATGTAAATTATCCCATCCTAAGACATCAAGAGGTGCTACCTCTTCCATGGCAACTCATACCTGACACTTACCAGGGCGCCTGAACTGAAAAGTTAAAGTACGTTTCCAACTTTAAGGTATTTGCAGGTGGGCAAAATATATCTCACTCTGAAGTTCTGTGGGAAAAGTTTTCTTTAGCAATCTGGAGAGTAACTAGCTGCTGACAAAATTTCTAGCTCAGGCTTTCTATCAAGCACTTCTGATAAGCAATCCATATTCAGGTGCATGAGTGATCCTTTAGAGGCGCTAATTTTTTTTTCTGTCAACTAATGGGAGTGTCTTGACAATAAGCTTAAAGTAAATGCCACCTTTTGGTGACTAGATGGAAGTGAAAGCAATTAAATTTTAAGTTATATTAGGACATAAATCCTTAAAATGTATGGCTGTATATTTATCAGAGGGGCTAAATTTAATAATATTCTCTTTACATTTTTTTTTTCAGTATCATCACCACTCTGCATTGTTTCTGTCTTGTTGAATATAATGGGAGGCAGGTACTATCTGAAGGCATCACTATTTTCTGTTTTCTTCAAAAAATAAAGTACCTTCTTGGTACTGGCCAGTGTGTGCAGAGAAGACAGACCTGACAGAGTACTAAAAAAACCATATTACCTTCTACTGAAAAATTATGTGGCAATATTTGCCTTATTACAAAATAAAAGCCTATTGCCTATTAGGAATATATGATGATAATATACTATGATGATAAATGTGCGCTGAAGATAAAAGTTAGAATACATTAGATAAGAGTGCATTTACGTGAGGAATATGGCATCTTTTCTACATGGAAGTGAATTTTGAAAATTTGACTTTGAAGTTTAAAGGTGATAACTACAGAAAAGATGTAATGGGAATTAAGGGTAAGACATATTCAATAAAGCAGGAAGAAAAAATATATGTTCTTATATCAACTCTCAAAATGCACATTTTTCCAATTACATCAATGGCAATTGCACATGTTTTGTATAGACAGAAAAGTTTAAGGTAAGCAATCCCATAAAAACAAAGCAATTAAAAGTTTTACTTGAAATAAAAATTCAAGTTTGGCACACTGCATTGTGTATAGGTTTAACAGCACAGATGGTATATTATTTTATGTCCTTCTTTTTTGCTGTTATCTACAATAGTTAATTGAAATATGTTCTTTGATTTAATAGAGGGGAGGGAAGAATTCATGTCTCTTTAATGAAATAAACTATTATCAGTACAAGATTCATAGAAAATGATTTTGGTAATTGTAAAAGACAGCTGTCATGATCATACTGAAACTATGATTCAGAGACACTAGGTAAGACATTTATGTCAATTAGATTGTATGTATTGTCTTGGCACATTATATTCATGGTGTTGTTTAAAGTCTGTTATTTCACAGCTCATTGGTTTGCCAAAAGAAAAAACCCCACAAAATATTTTCCACTTTAGAAAAGAACTTAAACTCCAAAGATATTTGTTATCCAACTAATAACTATTAACAGTTGAAACAAGGGCAGATTTTATCTTTGAAATATCTCTATCAGGTTTTTTTGGGTCTCATTTTGATGGAATTTGGTATGTGTTATGCTATAGCTTCACACCTGTGAAACAGTGAGAAAATCCTACATGTTACCAAATCTTGCTTACTCATGGGTCTTGCTCTTGTCCTGGGTCACAGAGATCAGAATCTTGCTATATTTTTATGTAATAACAGAATTGATGCCTTATAAGTATATAAGTATATGAGACCTCTCAAAACATTTCAAGACAGTTTTATCCTCCCGTTAAATAATAAAAATTCTTATTAACCATAAATTATTAATATAGGCAGATTTTCATAATATTCCCTTCCCCCTCAAACTGAATTTTTAAGCCTATCACAAAAATTTTGCTTCAGGGATTTTAAGGGAGGTCATTCAAGGAGTACAATATATGTGTGTATATATATATATATATGTATATATATATATATATATACATATGTGTGTGTGTGTGAGCATAACTAAATACATCCTAAAACAGAGAAAAAATACTCCAAAAATTCTCCAATGTAATTGCTATTGTTTTACATCTAACTTTCTTTAGCACATTTATGTTTGTCATTTCTTTTGACTTGATGCTAAAAAGTATTGATTATTTCTCAGAAAAGTATGGTTTTTTCTGTATTTTAGGAGAATTTCTTAATACATGCAAGGTTTATAGATATTTACTATTACTAAATCTGCAAATGTTTGGTGTTTCTTCAATGCTAAAAGAGAAATCTTTCTCTTCTTCTGAACCTCTGAACTGCATGTTTTGCTAGAAAATACTATTGGCAATCTTTGTCAGGCAACAAACATAGGTCAAGCTTACACAGGTTGTTAAATCACCTCATGAGATCGCAAATAACTGAAACTTTTGTGGTTTGATGGACTTCAGGGACAAGTTTTCTTTGATATTTTAGGTTTGTTTGGAGGCTTTCATACCTGCCTTTTTATCCAAAACTATGGCTTTGGAAAAAAAAAACAAAACAACCCTACTATATTGATAAAAATGTGAAAGTAGTTTTCTACTATCTTATACTTTTGGAAAGCAGTAAACATAACAAAACTGTATATTCACATAATATCTTACTTTTTTTGTTCCAGTTTCCATTAACTGTAAAATGTAAAAAGCCATTATTTTTATAATATATTTTTCTTTCTATTTGTATTTCTCTAAGATGTGTAACTTTGGCCCTGAATATGAAAAATTTTCTTCTTATGGTTAACCTCTATATTTAACAAAATTACCCTTACAGCACACTCTTATTTGAGCAACACCAAATTATCTTGGCCAACCAGTGGTCCTCTTTTCGTACCGGTCATCCTTCAGGAATTCTGCTTACTTGACTGCACAATAATTTCTAACACCAAAAACCCCAAACAAAACAAAACGACCCAAAAAAACCCCAACAACAACTAAAACCCAAAAAACAAACAAAAAATAAATAAAAAAACAACTGATAATATGCACAATACTGCACATGGGAACAAAATAAGAAGAAATTACAGAGAAATAGAACCTGAGTCAAAGGCTCAGTTAGTATTTGCTAATAAGCATGCTCCAAGTATCAGCAGAAACTCAGAGAAATTTCTTGTACACTTCACGCAGGGAATTATGGCTCCAATTCCAACACTATGAAAGTATTTTTTTCCTATTTAAGTGTTCTCTTGCAGTGTTTCCATGAGTCAATTGTTAAAAATCAATGCTTATTTCCATGTGGTGGCCTATTATATTTTTAATTGAATCCAGATTTAAAAATAAGTAACAAATACTCTCTCAATTCATGTTCATGAAATAAACAATTCCAGCTGTGGCATTCTTACTAGAACATTAATATTGCATTTGGAATATGAAGCCATTTATTCTTGGTTCTCTGCTGAAAATATTGGGAAAACAGACGTGGTTGATTTTTATTTTGTGCAAGATTCATCTCTAATTTAAGACTGCATAACTGCCTGGAGGCTGGAAATGGATAACTCCAGTATAGTAAATAAAATTTGTTTCATTCAAAGCCTTTTTCTCTTTCTGGAAATCCCTTGCTTTTTATCTCCTAGATATTCTAAGCAGCATGTGTTTTTATAGGTTTTCATAACAGTTCCTTTAAGTTTTCTTTTAGAGTGGAACTGTTTTATTTTCCCTTAGGACTGGTAAAGGTAGACATTTCATAAAAAATGAAATTATCATAAAATTTCTGGTCTACCTTCCTATACCTAAGAGTGCCTTGTTTGCTTCTCTCTTCTAAATCCTGAAAAATTTCTAGGTCAAGACACAAACTTGTTCGTTAAATTCAGTCCTGACAAAGCTTTTTATTAGTAGAATAGGGGTCATATTAACTGTAAACATCATCTTTAATTTCAAAAATAATATTAAAAATTTCAGTGATACTACTACTTCAGTTTTTCTGAACCTAAAATATCTAGAGATTTTCAGTTTCTAGTGAGGATTTTAATTGTTAGACCAACTTTTATGTCTTCCAAAATTAGAGCCGGCTGTCTTCTTAGGGTTTTTACTGGTGAACACTATGTGTATCCAGAACTGAACTAGAACTCTGTAACTAGTTTAAATACTTTAAAAAAATAAAAATTGTGGTGTTCAGAATTTGCTATATGAGAGCTGAGATTTGAGGAGTAAGCTAATTCCAGTAGATAACAAATGCTGTGTGTGAAGAAGGTAGCCTTAGGGATTTTCTTTATTGTGCTATTGGCATTCAAAGTCATGTAAACAATTACCTCTTTCAGCTGAATATCATCTAACATATGGATCTAATAGCTTTATGCCCATTTTAAATCTAATCAGTCTTCAACTTGGCTGTCATTAGGTGTGAAAAAAACCCAACAGATTTGAAGCAAAACAAAATAATTCAGGTCTGAAAGGACATTCAAGGAAAAACTTGTGATATTTGCTAGAGAAAGACAAGTATTATTGGCTCCATTAGCAGTGCTTCTGAAGGGGCCACTGCACATTCCACTAAAAAAACAGTTTAAATGCTAAACCTGGTGTGTTTACAAGGGTACTGTTATCACTGAAGGATTTCACTTCCATGAAAGCATACCCTGGTTTTCCTTCCTCATCAACATTCAGTTAATATTCTGGTGCAAACCGGCCAGGTGGATGGTAGCAAAGGGGTTTGAGATGGAGTGACCAAGATAAAATGCACTGGGTTCACAGACATACTAAAGACTTTCAGACTGATAAAATCAAATTGTTTTAATTGATGAAGGCCTTTTTGTCTCTGCCTGGAAAATAGACAGGCAAATTACAAAATGTTTGTACTGAACCTTGTTCTTTATTTTTTTATCAGGAACAAACAACTTTCTCTTTGTGATAATTCTTTTTTTTAACTGTATGAATTTTCCAGTTTTTCACTACTCTGATCATGATCAGAGAGGGTTCTGCAAAGTAGCAGAGAGAATTCTAAGTAGTACTTTCTAAACTACGTGAATACTAACAACCAAGTATTTAACAAAGCCTGTGTAATGTCCTGGGAGAAGCACAGAAGGTGTATTTAGAGAATACAGGTGCTTTAGAAAATAAAAGGCTATATCTTGCTAAGTATAAGCTTTCGCAGCTGTAAGCAGTGAAGCTCAGTGAAGCTGCTTAATTTTAAAGGAGGTTCTATTTATAAAGCTAAAGTATCAAACAGAACCATAGAGGGACTGAAAAGATCCCAAACTTATGTTGCATAAAGTAAATAAAAGTACATGCTGCCATATTTGTGAAATGAAAGCTTTGTCATAATACTGAGTTTTTTATAATAGTTGTTGGAAAATTGCTCTTTCCACTCTAAGTGTTCAGAGAATCTAATTCTGGTTCATCAGATTTATGGCAGAATGTTTGCTGGTTTTACCCTTTACTTAGTTTCTGAAGTACTTCAGCAAACACAAGTTTTATAAGTGGAGGGGTAAAAGGGAATGTTGCAGTGTGTTTCTTGTTAATGGTATGTTCTGTTATTACCTAGGTTGATGGTTTGGTCCAAATGAGACCCTCCCACCCCATGTTGTCAATCTACCCTGAGTCTCCTGTCAATCTGTTTTAGGAACACCGCATGCTTGGAATTCCACTTCGGAAATCCGCTAAACTTTGACGCTTGATTAGTCCATGTGACCTGATTTCCCCCCCTACCTCCCTCATTGGATGATGATTTTGTGAACTCTGCCTTTTACCCTCCCCAGGATATCTCTGATTAGCTGATGCTTTGTACCCTCCCTTCGAACCACCTCCTTATTTCAGCTGTTGCACACTCGGAGTTTCTGTCTTTTGCTCCCAAGATTCCCCAGAGCAATAAATCCTTTATTATCCCATGCAAAAGACCTCCCTCTCGTCCTTGTCTCCTCAGAGCACAGACTGACAGCCAAAAAGCCATAGAGCAAGTGCTCTATTCACACCTCGGGTCATCCTGCTCCTAGGGTGTGACCCACCCCTGTCTCAGGCCGAAGTGATAGAGCCAGATGAGCTCTGGCTGGATGCGTTAAGGGAAGGAGATTTAGTTCTGTGAATTGGTTCCAAATATATAAAATCTGTCTTCTTGCAGACTTTATTATACTGTCTAATGTCCTTATGTATACTATGGATATACCACCCATAATCATGACCACAAACTAGTAAGATCCTGACTCACATTTTCCTACATGGTAAATTGTAATGATATCCACTAAAGTATCTCTAAATTTTCAGGCAATAATTTCACTGAGATGCAGATGGAAATGTATTTTGTCATGCATTCAAATATATATAAATCCATTTTCTACTCCAGATAATGAGTATATGTTTATTTTTGGGAGACACATATGAAGAAACACCAGAATTTAAAAGAAATTTTGTCAGGATCAAAATATGGTCCTGCATATGACTGGAAAATTACTTGAATGCCTAAAAACCTTTAAATGTTGGGCTATCCACGTGCCCCTGCAATTTCCGGGGAGTTAAAGGGTTATAGGAATATCAGTGTTGCTTTTGGTTGACAAAAAACCATCTTGATTCCACAGTTGTTTTGTGACAAGCCTCAAACCACTCATACTCCTTAAAGCTGTAATTTTGCAAACGGTTTTGACTAGCCTGACTCCAAGCACAGTGATACATGATCAGCTGAAGTACCAGAGGCCAACATTTGTACCTCTAAGAAACTATCTGATCAGAAAAAATATTAAGATGTTCTAACATAAGACTGTGAATGATGTCACATATGGTTTTGAACACCTTTTTGAGTACCATTTCTGAACTAAAACCTCTTGCTTAAGACAGAGAAGAGGAAAAAAAAAAAGAATAAATTTTATTATCTTTTTTATGTTCCATGCATAATGCTTATGTTTCCATTCTACACTTTTGCCTTGAAACAAAAAAACCCAGTTTTTTTTATTAGACCAAACAGTATGCAGCACTTTGCAGAAAGAATTGCAAGTTAAATTTATAAAAAACATTTTTAAAGATATATTTTCAGTGGGATGAGGAATTAATCAAAATTTCCAGATATCTTGAATCTTCTCAGTGGTTTCAAGGTTATGCTTTATCCTTATTTCTGAGTTATTAACATACCACTTCCACTCTGAAAGCAAATCAATGATACCTGTCTCGATCCATCCTCCTATCAACTGAAAAATAGCATAGTGGGAGAAGTATATAAAAACAAATGTTACCAAAAATGCTTATCTTTAAAAGAAGAAGAACTTTTCTGAATTAGGTCTGGTAAAATAAATACTTCAAAAATATCTTGACTGCAACTAAAGCAAATAATGCTTCTAATGAATGAAGTAATGATTCTTAGTGCCATTTCAGGAAGGAAAGTCCACAGTGGTATCTTTTATCTGTCATTTCTAATTCAAATGTTTTAGTGTTCAGCTAAGCATGTAGTCAGGGTGCCATGAGGTCCAGTTTCTTCCTATGGGCTTTAAGATGGGAACACTTGAAACTCCCTGTGACCTGCCAGGGCCCATACCACCACCTCATCTAGGTGACAGGCAGCCAAGGAACACCAGGACATCCCCAGCCCCAGGGATTGTTCAAGTCCCTGGGCTACGGGCCAAGGATGGGTCAGAATTTTTGGAAAGTGAAGATGCCCTACAGCACTGCTAATGGCCCCAGGGTCTGAAATAGACTCTTGGATCATAGGGGCAGAAGCAACAAAGACATCAGGACAGTAGGTCCTACAGTGCCCTCAGGGCTCTGACAGAGGGACAGTGCTGGTCAAAGGCACAAAGCCTTCTCAGACCAAAGGCAACATGTAGAAGAAGATAATAATTATATGAAAGTGTGTTATTTTCAAATGTTATAAAGCTTGTTTATTTTTACTCCAAGGCTACTTTTACTATTTACTTCTTCACAAATGACTTTGCTCCTCAATCCATTGCATTTTCATTCCTTAAAAAGCTTCATTTAAAATATATATAACACTATCTTTTGTACCATGCTGCTTAGATTATTTACTATCAGTGTAGATTATTGAAGTGCAAGAAGCTTATTCTCAGAGAAATGAAACAACTATTAACAGTAAATTGGACTTCATTACATTTTCATAAGTCTTGATTTAAGATGATTATAAAATTAAAAGTTCATTGCTATAAATGTGAATGTCTCCTTCCTAGCTTATTTTATTAGTTTACTTTTACAGCCCCCAGTCTTGTCAGTAACTTGGTGGTTAGTAAATTATTTTCACAAAACACACTGTATGTTTCTTTTACATGCAGTCAGTATACCTGCTGGTTCAATTATTTTATATAATTATGTATTTGTCAGAATTTCTTTGGCTGGATTCAGTTGCTATGCAACAATGTCAGAAACTTCATCAGAAACTTCATCACACATTGTGTGATTATCACAAGTGAACTAAAATACCCCAAATGCCTTAGAATTCCAAGAGCTCCATTTGACAGCTTCTAGATAGACATTTAAAGGGTAGAAAATCCCCCATTAATTTTTAATTTTTTGCACATCTTCAAAAATATGACTAATAATTTCACAATTGCCAAATAAAATAGTGTCTCACTAGTGTATTTTCCTTGTGTTTTGACAAGCTTTAAGTAAAATCAAGTCCCATTCAGTGATATTTTTTTATATTTTCTGGAATCAGCAGCCCTGTTAATATATCAATCTGGTGGCCTCTTGGTTATGTCCTTTCGCTGTCTTTGCTAAGGAATAGCAGCAGATGCAGCATCTTTTCTGCAGACACATTCACCATTCCACTTAGAAGCTTTTAAACAAAATACAGCACAAATGCATTCTACCCATACTGAAACAGTCTTAACTCAGTTGTCAGTTCTCAGAAAACCTTCAGAAACATAGTTTTTATTGGGTTTTCTTTAACTCAGTTGATGCAGTCAGACTTTTTTGAAAATAGGTGGAGTAAATCACAGAGTGAAGTGACAAAAGCTAAGGTGTTTGTGAAAATACTATGATTTATGAACCTTGTTTTCTTAGAAATCTCAGTTAAAAAGCTCTTCATGTTTTTTATTCAAGTAAACTTATCAAAGACTGCGTTCATGACCATAAAATGAAATAAAAGGTACATTAATTGTGATACAGAAAATATGAATAGTATCAGTTTAGTAGAAATTTCCTTTTTTTTGCTTTCTGTTTTTCTTTCTTTCTTTGTAATATTTATGCTTTTGTACATCTGTGATTAGCCAGCAAGCTAAGTCACATTTCTGATGCCCAAATGAATGGCATTTTATGTACACACATATATATATAAATAAATACAAATCTATATACACAAATCTATATATATACAAATAGATATATATATGTGTGTGTGTGTCTGTGTATGTGTGTGTTGTATATTTTAAATTCAGAGTTCCACATGCTTCAAACCCTGAGGTGCACTGCTCATCACTGGTCTCTCTCTGGACATTGAGTCACTGACCAACTCAAGTACAAACTTCCAGCCAATTCCTTACCCAACAAGAGGTCTGTTGTCTTAGGTTATAATGTAAGATGTAACCAAAAGTATGTATTCCATGACCATCTTCATAAACTGTTAAAAAACAGGTGGGGCAGTGTTCGATATCTCTTCCATGACTCATCCCTGATAACTCCTTCTGGGAGCTATCTCTGCTAATGGGCAATCAAGTCTCACTGCATGTCTCATAAAATTACATCATCACATTGTGGAATGCTCTGCCCAGGGGTAGGTACAAAACATTCCTGCCTGGATACAATCTGAGTTTTGGAACACCACAAGCTGCACTACCCACTGGATTCCCAGAGGACAAGAGATACATAACCACCACTGGACCTTCATAGGAAGACCAGACTCTTCCACAGGATCACTGCTTCAACAGAACCACATCTATCACTTCAAGAGGACTGCAGCCACCATTTAAACAGATTGCTACCAAGACTAACCAACAGGATGTTGGGTTGTATCCTAACTCTGTCAGTTTAAGTCAGTGTTTCTGTATTATTGCCTTTATCTTAATTTTCCTTTTGAATTATAGTTCTGACTTGGAATCTTTCACTGGTTTGTTTTGAAACCAGTACACCCATCCATCAAATCCATGTTTCTTCATTTTAGAGATTGATGTTGTTCAGAAAAATGTCAAATGCTTAGCACAAGTAGGGGTAGATGATGTTAGTCACTCTTCTCCTAACCACCCAGTCTGAAACCCCGCTGTAGAAAGCCATGAAATTTTTTTCAGGCATTATTTGCCTTTAGTGAAGCCGTGTTGGCAGTCACCAATCACCTTCTTGTTTTCCATATGCCTTGACATCATGGAGTATCTGTGTCATCATTTTGCCAGGCACAGAACAATCTCTGGATGTTCATTTCTTTCCATATTAAAAATGGGATTTATGTTTCCTCTTTATATGTATATGTATATGTATATGTATATGTATATGTATATGTATATGTATATGTATATGTATATGTATATGTATATGTATATGTATATGTATATGTATATGTATATGTATATGTATATGTATATGTATATGTATATGTATATGTATATGTATATGTATTTTATACATCTTTATATATCTTTATTCATGCACACACATGAACACTACTGCAGTAAACTTGTATTTATTCAAATGTTGTCTGAGTGCTAGAAAAATACTTGCCCCTGAAGGTGCTGTTACTTCAAAGCTTTGTAGTATACTAAGAAAATCCTTTTATACTTATAATGGAAATTTCGGATAATGTACGAAAAAAATTTCAAGGGAGTTGGTTAGACTATGATTTTCTTTGATGTGTTTTGGGTGGGAGGTGTTGTGTTGGTTTTTTTTTTCTGCAGCCTGTGAAGAAGCACTTCATGGGTTTCTTCAAGATCCCTTTAAGCACACTTTTCTTAAGAAGGGAAAAAAACCTAAGATAATGATAATCCAGAAAAAAAAAAAGGAACCAAAAAGAAAAGTGATATTTTCAATTGCTATATGAAATGTCATATAAACATGCAAACTTTTGCCCCAGAAAACTATTACAAATTATAGATTGCACTGCACATGGATTAATTATGCAGGTTTTCTAATTATGATAAACTTAATTACAAAATGAAATGTCATAAAATGCTCAAGGGCATTCAGTCCAATCTTTATGGTGTACTGAGAGCAATAGCAGTTTATATCAAATATTGTCAGTACAAAGACACTTAAATTTGACATATAAAATATGATGGGAGATTATAAATATGACAGTTCTAGATTTCTTTGAGGCTGGAAATACACTGAAATGTCCAGACTCCCTGAGGCATGTCAATAACAAAAAGAAAGATTGTCACACTGTACATTACTGTAGGAGTGGAAGAAAAAAGCAGAATTCCTCTGGTATTAATTACCCCTGGTTTTCCTAATTAGGTTCATCCAGTTCTAGAAATGACTCTTAGGAAGAGTTTTTAAGGTTTCTAATAAAGGTCATGTTCCCTACATATATTTATTCATTCTGTGAATGGAATATTTACCTACTTAATATAATCTAAATGTTTCTTAATAATGCCTTGTAATGGCTTCACTAAGCCTGCTTGCTGAACCATTCCACAGCCAAAATTATTCTGTGTAGGGAAAATTTATCTTCTAATGCATTATTCTGCTCTCCGCAACTTTGATGTCTATTCTAACATATCCTCATTGATCAACTTAACCTCTATAAAACTTCTGTCTGTATATTTACACTTTGGGAGCTTATTTTACATTTTTCATGCATGATTACCAAAAGTATTTGCTTTCTTTCTCAAGAAGATAGTACTAGAAAATTATCCACACCTCTGACAATCATATGCATTATTTATCTGCTTACAGCATTCACTGACTGGATAATTTGAGGTGTATGTATGTGAAAGCTATAATCATACAGGGAGAGTCTATATATTCATGTAAACTTGGTCCTCTACTGAAATTTAAAGATCCATAGCTAAGTTTTGAAAAGTAATTAGTATTGTCTCCCTTTATTTATAAATTAGTTAATCAGCTGATTCTCAAATTTTATTTAAACTAATTAACTCTCTGATTCACTGGATGTGGTAATAGAAAGAGAGAAAAATATTATGTACTGTAATAATGTCAATCTTCATTTGAGTTTAGGGAATAAAACTTATGAAGTACGTTTTGACTAGCTGTACTCTAAGATAATCATAAAAGACAAGTAACTTAAATAACTAAGATTCACTGAAAATCTTTCACTGAGAAATTATCCAGTTACCTAGCAGAAATTCTTAGTCTAGGCTTTCGCCAGTTGTTCATTGCAGTAGAATCCTAGCTGGACACCTGGCTTTAGTAACTGAGGAATCTTTTTGGAGAAAGGGATATTTTTAATGTAATTTTTTAAAAATTAAATGTAATTTTTTAAAAATTATTGAGGTTTTATTGAAGACCAACAGTTTCTATGACAGTTCAGAAATCTTGAGAGAAATAGAATAAATCATAAGATAGTTTTCTTGTTATTTTAAAAAAAATCTAATTCAGAGTTTATAGGTATGTCAAAAACAATGACAGTGCATGTACTTGAAAGCTGCATTGGAGGAAAAAAAGAGTTTTGCATTATGCGTCAGTAATAACGTCATATCTGCAATGATTTTTCTAATTGCCCAAAATGAGAACACAACCTCGACCTGTGTTGACAAGATAGTACTTATTGACATCTAAAATTGAAAGAAACCAGTCATGAAGAGTTGAAAACCATAGTAGGATGAACAGGCAAATCACACATTTAGAAGATAAAAAAAAACCTCACCAAACAACTTGTTTAAAATTAGATATAAAAATATAGATATAAATTATCTAGATAAATATAGATATAGATTATATATAGAGATAACTATAGATATAGATAAATATAAACAGATGTATCCATTGTGACCTCAAAAATAGAAGTCTTTCCCACACCAAAGCTAATAAGTTACACACCTCAATTTCTCACTCCTTCCGTATCCTTCATGCATGTATCTAATTGGTATTTCTATGAAGAAAAGACAACACTATATGATTGCTGTGTGTTTTATTCAGATGAATATCATGCTATTAATAGTTCAAATACTGAGAGCTAAATAATCTAATAAGTAACCTAATAAATAATAATAAATAATAAATAATAAATAATAAAAACAGCTAATAATATAACCTGTCCAAAACTGAAATTCTACATTTGCAGTACATGACTTCTAATAATTTTTATGATAATTTTTATCCTACAAGAAATCTTATTCATTGATCTATTTTGTGGTTATATGCTTTCAAACTGTTTCTACTTGTAGCAATTAGGAAATAATACAAGTTTGTCAAAAGTTTACTCTGTTTTGATTTGATAAAACAAACTATATGGATCTACATAAGAACAGCTCTTCTAGCTCTTTTAGCTGTTCATGTGTGCATTACCACAACAGTGAAGCCCAAAGATCAAGAATACCAAACTGAAGTTGGAAAGCGAGATAAGAATCTGCAGCCCTGTAAAAGACATGCCATTGAGTAAATGGGGATGTTAGTCAAATGAGATTTATGTGACTATTAGAGTATGTGATTAGACTATAATTGTTACTTGGGCACAACAACTGAACGACTTTCTGCTTTTAGGTGTTCTCAGCAAAATAAATAAGATACACACATAGTGCCTATGGGGTACCATAACATATCTCAAATTTCAGCAGTACTACAGTATGTTGGGTTAGTACCAAAAATACTGCCTTGTAAGGTGTCAGTGCACATCAGCTAATCCTGACAGTTATCTGCTCATGGGCTCCTATCCCAGAACAAAGAGGAAAAAGCCTCTTATCCAAAATCTTGAGATGATCTGTATTATTTCAGTGAAAGCTAATTGATTGGTATTACATTGATCAGAGGTTGAGAGGCATACTTAAAACCACTTCCTGTGAATCATCTGAAATCTGTAATACTTTATGTCATCAATGATGTCATGTACTTTTAGGTGTTTGCTGTGAAAATTATGCATATATTATTCCTGTATGTAGCAATATATATGTATGAATTATTCTGTTATAAGACAAGGTCTACAGTACTCTTTGGTAATTTATGATTCTGTTATATATAGTTATTATATAGTTTATATAATACTTAAATATGATTGTAGTAACTACCCTTTCTGTACAGTTAAAATAGTGTTTTTTACCATTTTTAGAGTAATTACATATTTCTATAATTTTATATATGTGGTGAACTTTATTATACAAGTATATTAATCTTTATTATTCAAGTATATTAATCCTAAAAACAAGTGTGATGAAGAAATTAGAATGTGGTAGAATATTAACTTCAAGTGTTCCTGAATCTTCTTGTAGCCAGAAGTGGAGGATGTCAGCCTTTTCATTATTCCTGAAGAATATGTACACCGCCTGTATTTCTTTAAAGGTAAGGTGGCAGGTAGCAGGGTGACTAATAGAAATCTGCTTGTATCACTATAGAGATGGGTAGAACTGAAACATAGCATCTCACACATTTACAAAAAAAAGTTTGCTACCTTCTTAAGGAGAAGTCATGGAAGCAATCGATTTCTAGAAATAAATTTTCTTATTTTCTAGCTACTAAGAAAGGTGAAAAAAAATATCAGTTAGAAAGGAAACACAAGTCAAGCTTTACTTTCATCTGGTAGGCAAAACAGAGAACACTGCCTATCTAAATTCAAAATTATTCTCCCGGCTAAGAAAGCCTATATCATAATATCGATCACTGTTTGTCATAAGCACAGAATTTACATTATGTTTGCTATGACATCTTAATTTCTTGTAGAAAAAAAAAAAAAGAAAGCTGGAAAATGCTGTGGAATAGAAGCAAGCATATTCTAAACTGTATTTAAGTAAAGTTTAAAATGATTTCATCTTTTAAGAAGTGATATTAAAGTGAGCTTGACCATCTGTCCAAAAATCACATTTTAATTAGTGAAAAGGTCAGATCTGATATTATTTCATAGACATCTGCATTGATAATGAAAATCAAAGCATTTATTTACACCAAATATGGTGTCTTTCTCTAATAACATTTTCTGCAGCACTTTGCCAGCTCTTATGTTATACATCTCAAGTGTTTTATCAGCCCTACACTGCTGGGTGAAGACTCTAGTACTCTGCAGCAACCTGTGTCCCTCTGGCAATTCTTTTTCTAGAATCATAGACCCATTCAGGCTGAAAAAGAACTCTAAGGTTGTCAAGTTCAAGTGTTAACCCAGTGATATCAAGTCAATCCTAGAACATCTCTAAGGGCCACATTTACATCTCTGTCAATTACCTCCAAGGATAGTGACTCAATCACTTCCCTGGGCAGCCTGTTCCAAAAAATGGTAATCCTTTTAGTGAAGAAATTTATCCTAATATTCAATCTAAACCTACCCTGGCAAAGCTATCCTTGTCCTACCACTTTTTACGTCAGAAAAAAAGACCAACACCCATCTCACTACAGCCTCATTTCAGGTAGTTTTAGGTTGAGAGAAGGTACCCACAAAAGTCACTCTGTCACTCCTCAGCTGATCAAGGGGGAAAAAAGATGTCAAAAGGCTTGTGTGTCAAGATAAGGACATTCATCAAGTACTGTCATGAGCAAAAAGAGTCAATGTGGGGAAATTAATTTAATTTATTGACAATCAATTCAGAGCAGGATAATGAGATGTATATTCAAAACTTGGCAACACCTTCCCTCCCACCCCTCTCTTCTTCCTGGGCTCAACTTCACCCTCAATTTTCTCTATCCTTACCTGCCTTTAGCAGTGGAGGGGGATGGGGAATGGGGGCTGTGATCTATTCATCACATTTAGTCTCTGCTCTAGACCCTTCACCATCTCTGTTGTCCTTTTCTGGACTCTCTCCAGCACCTCAATGTACTTTTTGTAGTGAGGGGCTCAAAACTGATCACTGGACTTAAGACATGGCTTCACCAGTGCCCAGTATAGAGGGACAATCACTGCCTTGGTCCTGCCAGACACAGTGATTTTGATACCAGCCGCTGGCCTTCTTGGCCACCTGGTCACGCTCTGGCTCATGTGTGAGTTTTTTTGGCTGGGCTGCTTTCTACCCCAAGCCTGAAGCATTATACAAGATTTTTGTGACCCAAGGACAAGACTGGGCACTCAGTAAAATTGAGCTGCAAACGATTAAAGAAAAATACGAAAAGAGCTTTCCTTAGAAATACTGGTTCAGTTGGCTGTATCATGAAAGATTTTGTCTTGTTACTATGCTACTATAGATGATAATGCAGTGAGGAGATAAAAAGGCAAATATCAGAAGCTCCACACAGTTTATTTAAGCAATTTGTATTTCAAGATATGGATTGTAATGGAAGATTTCAGATCTTAAGACAACAAATAAAAGTGACTAAAGATCTTCTTTTGTGTAGGACTGATACTACTGATGGAGTTCTATCAGAGGAGAAAAAAATCTTTATGCTGTATCTGGTATATTATGAATAAAACATTCATGGAAGCCCCAGGGCTATTTCAGTTCAGATGATATTATAATATATGACAAACTGAGCACAGCAACAAGAATTGTCATAGAACATAAAAGCATGGTTTGATTTTTTAGGTCCACTCTTCATTGAACACTTCTTTCAGTATGTTTTGTACTCCTGTGTTTGTTACTGCATGGAGAAGCAGCGGTTGCTCAAAAATGGGTCAGAAAAAAATTGGTGAATTCCCCATGATGACATCGAATGTGCTGTTTTGTTGAGGTTTTGGAGAAGTTTCTCTACAGGACAAGAAGAGAGACAACAATAAAGGCAACTGAGACTTACAAAAGAATAAGTCAGTCAAGACTAAACCAGACCACATTTTTAAGAAATAAGCAGAGATGAAAGATCAAGCCAACGGCAACAGATAATTGGACCTTATTTCCCTTGAAGAAGATAGCCCTCAGAATATGATACAGTTATTCATAGGTTCCACCAAACTTAATCCTCTACTTCAGAATCTCATGTACTAACTGAGCCAGTGTATTTATGAAACACCAAAAAGACAAGAGCTGTTAGAAACTGCAGCTGAGGTTCTGAACTCAGCTCAGACTTTGCTACTACTTGGCAATGGCCCAGGCAGGAACACTGACTCCTGGGGCATCAGGCTGCTGATCAATTTGTCTTGGAAAGTGGCCAGAAGTATGGTGAAGAAACCAGTGCCATACTGGCAATACAAAAAAAATGTTAACAACATTGCCTAACGCTGAAGGAAATCCAAATGAAAACATGCATTTAAAGGGAACTAAGCAAATTTAGAAAAAACTATTAGCTTTGGAGAAATAAAAGAACAGGAAGAAAAAAAAAAAACAAACAAGTGACAGTGGTAGTTAGGATGGTTTACATATACTTTTGAAAAAAGTATCACACTGTAAGCGTGTGACCTGGATACCAGGTTTTACTATTTACAAATACTAAGCTGACTGTAAGTTTGTTCTTCCTTGTGTCTGAATTCTCATGTAAATCCCAGGCTTTTTGCTGAATTAAAAACATGTCATGGAACAGCAAATTTTCTATAAATTTCTTCCTTAAAGTCCAAGTTAACAAGTATTAATTATAATACAATTATTTTGCATGTAGAACAGGAGAAAAACAGGAGAATTGCTATCTATTAATGCTACAGCATTAATGCATAAAACACTCGTTTGCATGCATTTGAACCAAGATAAAAATACTGTGTTTTGATATTTCACATTCCTTCTATAGTACAGAAACACTTAAAGCAGGATAAAAGGAACTATGGGGATTTTAAAAGTTATTCCATATACAAATAACCCTGTTCCTATTGAAAAATTCCCACTGTTTTCAGAGAATGCCAAATAACATCAATTCTCAGTACATTTTAGAAGAAAGAATTGAAGTCTTCTGTGCTGTACTATCTTATTGACACAGTTTTACACTACCACAGCTTAACAAAAGCCAAGAAAGATGTGTATTTCACTCTCCAGGACTGAGAAAAATTGAAGCTTATCAGAGTTTCTTGGCTCCATCTGAACTAGTCGTTTATGTTTTGAAACAACACCATTAATCTCTGAAAATTTGTCATGTCTAATTTCAGCAGCAAAATCTCCTTTCAGCAAAAGCTCCAAACTGTAGATGTAATGGTCTTCAGTGAATGTAACCCTTTTCCATTACTACCATTGCAACTTTGAAAATCATTTTGCCTTCAACAAGCACAACAATTGATACAGACCCTTTTCTTTAAAATATAGAGTAAAAACAGGGAGCAGTTGTAAAACTGTAAGTGTATTACAATTGCACACTTTGCAATTATTAAAATTGCTCTATCGTTTATAATATTTGCACCAGTAAGAAGAGAGAAGAGAAAGAAATCAAATTATGTAACAGCATATTGGTTATTTCTCTGCTTGCTGCAGAATCTGAGGCTGCTTTATTTTAAATGTTTACTACATTAAAATCTCATGGCTGTAAACATATTTATACAAGAAAACAGAATCTTAGACTAAAATCACGTAATTTCCCACAAGGAGAACAGTATGAAGCACAAACTATCTTAATAGGCTGCCATCATTTAAATGGCAAAAATGTTGTCAAGTTCCACAAAAGTTCCCCCTTCCTCTCCCAAAACAGATATGGAACATTCTACAGATTTAAAACTAAGATGCAGCATCTCTGAGAGAAGTAAAATGCAGAAGACATTACTTCTGTGACAACAATTAGATTATAAAGAGCAATAAAGAACAACATTAAAGGTAATATAACAAATTGAAATCAAACACTGACAGGGATAATGGGTAGAGAGGGTAGAGAGGCCCTCCGGAGAGATCTGGACAAACTAGAGAAATGAGCAATCACCAACCATATGAAATTTAACAAGAGCGAGTTCTGTATTCTGCACCTGGGATGGTGCAACCCTGTATGTATGGGCAGACTGGGGAATGAGATACTAGAAAGAAGTGCCATGGAAAGGGTCCTGGGTCAATGGCAAGCTGACCATGAGTCAGCAGTGCCCTGGCAGCCAGGAGGGCCAACCCCGTCCTGGGGGGCATCAGGCACAGCATGGCTGGCCAGGCAAGGGAGGTGCTGGGGAGGATGTGGGTTTACCTCAAGCCCTGTGTGCAGTTTTGGGTATCAAAATAGAAAAAGTACAAAGCTGTTAGAGAGCATCCAAAAAAGGGTGACCAAAATGATGGAAAGCCTCATAGGCAAGGCTTGTGGTGGGCAGCTGTTGTCACTTGCTTTGTTCAACTTGGAAAAGAGGCTGAGTGGCATCCTCATGCAGTATACAGCTTTCCCAATAATGGCAACAGAGGGCCAGGCACTAATCTATTCTCTCTGGTGACAAGCAATAGAACACAAGCAAATAAAATGAAACTGCATCAAAGGAACTTCAGATGGGACATTAGGAAAAGGTTCTTCACTGAGAAGAAGGTTGGTTACAGAACAGTCTTCCTGGAGAAGTAGTCAGAGTACGAGTCCTGAGAGATGTTGAGGAGCACCTGGACAATGATTTTAGTCATATGGTTTAGTTTTAGACAGTCCTGTGAGGAGAAAGAAGTTGGATCTTTACGGATCCTTTCCAACTTAAGATTCTAAGATTCTAATGGGCATTTATTTTTACCCTTCTCTGAGCTTTGACATGAATTTGTCATAAAAGACTTTAGGTTGTGTAATTAAAATTGTTTTTCATGTCCTATAAACTGTTTGGATGACTATGCAACTATATGGAGTCTTACTGAAGCAGCTGGGATATTTTGCTCATATAAACACAAATGAGAAAAAAAAAATGTTCTTTACAACTAGCCCTCACTAGAGTTTAAATCCAGCAGAGGAGCACTTGTGATAGGCAATCAAACCCACCACATTTTGATTCATTTTGGATAATGTAGCTAGGAAAATGAGATACAAAGTTGGAAATAAAACTTGTTAGAAGTAAGAAAACATGATTTTATATTATGATATAGAAAAATCCCCAAAATTTTAAAATGTAATTGGCTTATTTGGAAGTTGACACAGTCTCCACAAGAGTAAGTCAGGCAAAAGATGATTTGGCAATAACTTCTAAATGTAGACATGAAACAAATCAGGAAGTAGTGTCACTCCCTGACTCTACAGGAGTAGCAAGGTTGCAATAAATTGATGGACCCATTATTGATATTGCTCTTTTCCAAAGGGGTGCTGTAGTTTATCATAAGTTACAGTCACATTTCAGGCTAGGTTGCACTGTGACATATCAAATTTCTTGGCAGAAACCCAGCTACAGGAGAGCAGTTTTCTTAATGCTTGCTTACTCTTTTCCCTTCAAGCACAAGTTCAATAAAATGGAACTATGCTTCTCCATGTCCCATTAGATATCCAGTTCATAATTCATACTGAGATATTTAAGCTGTATGTTTTTAGACATTCAGCATCTTAATAAACCAGAAGACACAGGAATAGAAAAACCCTAAAAAAATTAGAAGACGGTTGTACTTTTCTCTGTTATCAGTTTTGCCTTTGTGGGAATGAAAGTGCCTGGTGTCAAGAGTGCCATTAATGGCACTTAAGACAAGAGGTTTCAATTATTGCATCTTTGACCGAAGAGTTTGGTGAACTTTAATTTTTAAATCTTATTATGCCATAATGATGTATATGTATATAAATGATGATAATATAGAGCCAAACTCTATGTGGCTGTCTAAATTAATTTTTTGCAGAATAAATTACTGAATTTAAAGGAGTATTATACTGCTTAGTTTATTTGAAATTATAAATTATTTGTTTTAGAAAAAAAAGTTATTATCAACAGTATTGTTATATGCAACATACCTAGTGCGCAGTTTTCATTCATCATTAACCTTTTCCCAATGCATGGTATTTAGGGTATTTCTATATAATATTTTTTTATGATTCTGAAATATATATCTTTGAATTAGAAAGAATAAAGTGTACTGAAAATATTAGTTCACCTCCATGATTCCTGTCAAAATACTGTTTTTAAAACAGAGAGAGGGAAAGTAGTCAAAATATATTTGCCAAAATTAACATATTTCTAGCTTTATAAAACATTGCAGATTTTGTCCAGCTATTTTGCACTCAGCATGGGAAATTTTGCACCATATGTCCAGCTCTAATTTAGAATGAATATTCATCTTATTTGGAATAACAGTCATGAGAACTATCAAGTTTCCAGTTACATGGTAACACAACAGCTCTCTTTGGGTTGTTTGGGGTCTTTTTTCCCCCTTTTTCTTCCAAATTAGCGCTTTGACTCTGCTTCAGTTAAAAAGATCTCCTTACATTTTTAGACTTGTTTACCGTGAAATTATGAAGGGTTAACTTTAAAAATATCCTAGTAAATTCCAAATATAACTTTTCCTTATATTAATATGCAACACATTTTAATCAGTTTTTTTAGATGCTCTACACAGACCCAAAATAGATAAACTTCCAAAATTCAGATTGAATCCAAGTCCTATTACACAATGGCAGTAGCCAGAATACCAGTCAGAGAAACTTCTGGAGAAGGAGTATTTGTAGTGTCCACATCTTTGCAGATTATCTAAAGCAAATTCCTTCATGCTGTTGTCACTGAGCTGTTACAGTCAGAATCAGCAGATGGTTAATCAATCCCAAAATGCCCTTCAGGAGCTACAACAGCTGTGAATCGTCAGCACGAGTAAACTTATCCAGAGTAAATGGGAACTTGGATCTGTGCAGCATGGAAACACAATTGTTTCCTTTCCACAGTACAATAAAATGAGTCTGCAAACATTTCTTGCAGTTTGAACTTTCCAGAATAAATTCAGTAAGATTTCTATAGCAGCCTTGTATAAACAGTCTATGTATAGCAAATCCAAAATCAATTTATTAGTGGACACAGTGTTAATTAAATTGAATTACTCCAGGCTGAGCAAAAGGTAGCATCTGCAAATTACAGATAACAGCCCTGCAGTTGATAATCTCAGGAAATATTTGCAAGTTTCAAATAATTTATGGACCAGCATTTTTATGTACCCTCAAACACTGGTATACATATTTGTATTCAAAGGGTAGGAAAAAAAAAGCCATTACTAGACAATCCACATCCCATTTTACAAACCTCCCCCTTCCCTCACCACTGATACATAACTACTTCTAATACATAAAGCACAGAGTTCACAATATTTCATACTCTGACATCACAGACTAGGACAACAGAATACATCAGAAGAAGCAATATGTGCTTGGAAAACAAAATATTATGTAGAGTAAAATATTCAAAAGCATTTTAAAGTTGCTGTTCCAGTAGATATGATCAATTCACTTACTTTTGACTTTTAGGTACTCTTCCATGTCTAGGTATAAGATTGTGCTTTCACATATAAGTATTTTAAATGGACATGGTGGTTTTGGCAGGGGTAATTTTTTTCACAGTGGCTGGTACGGGCCTGTATTTTGGGTTTGTGCTGAATATAGGGTTGATAATACAGAGGTGTTTTTATTATTGCTGAGCAGGGCTTATACAGACCCAAGGCCTTTTCTGCTTTTTTTATGGCTGCACGGGTGAGAGGGCTGGAGGTTGCAAAGAGACTCAGCGAGGACAGCTGGCCCAAAGTGACCAAAGGAGCATCCACAGATTCACAGAACAGTTAGGATTGGAAGGAACCTCTGGAGATCATCCAGTCCAAGCCCCCTGCAAAGGGAGGGTGATGTGGAGAGATTGCACAGGAGCTCATTGAGCTGTGTTTAGAATGTCTCCAGGGAGGGACATTCCATGAGCTCCAGGGGCAGCCTGTTCCAGTGTTCTGCAACCATCAATGCAAAAATGTATTCCTTATATTGAGATGGAACTTGCTGTATTTTAGCTGGTGGCCTTGGATTTATTCTGCTTTTGAACCCTTATCACATATAGGATTATTTCCCCACAGCACTACTTTAATTTTATTTTTTTTTAATTCTACAATTCGTATATTGTATACAATGAACTTCCTCTCTTTTTGTGAAATAGGTTGTTTTTCAGTCTCTCACTGCTTACTGTGGAGACCTTCTATGATACTCTGTCAGTGTTATCACATTGCTCTCAGTTATGCTTTTGGGAAAGAAAAAGGTTCACTGTTTGTACTATGGAATTCTTCTCCACACATAGTGTTTATGTTCCTCAGATGTTTCTGGTCCAGACCTTCACTGGTAGAAATTCCTCAGCCAAGCCCTCACCCATTTGCTGAACATTTCTACTTCAGTGTTTTCTAGTAAGTCAATTTTCCCAGCCCCTTGATTTTTTTTATGCTATGTGAGAACAGTTATATTTGGCTTTCTGGGGCTCCTCTACCCAAAGAGAATGGCTCATTCTTTTAATTCCTTACAAGTGAATGTCAACTGTATAAAAATCCTTGGATGTATTTTTCAAGCAGAAGAAAATGTATTCTTTTACTCTTATAAAACAAGGTATAAAGTTTCAATATTGAGCTTTTTTTTTATTCCTGGATAGTCTATTTAAGAAATAATAAAAAATAACTTAGTACTCTATATAAGAGTATTTCTGTGTCTCAAGGGTTTATCCCTCAGACTGATTTAATATACATGGACTCCAAAAGAATTACAGAACTCTCTTTATATTTCTGTTTTCAATTAGTGAAAATTAGTGATTTAATTTTCAAAAAGTGGCAAATTTCATAGAGTGCTTAATGGATTCTCTTTAAACTAGCATCTGAAAACAGAAACTGTGTCTCATTTGGAACTACTGACACATATATCGAAGGAAAAAAATAAAAGTCATGTAAAAGCAAAAACAAGAAACCAAACAAGCAACCAAAAAATACCCACAAAACCCCACATCCACAAGTAAAATTTGAATATCAAGATACTAAAATTTATACTATAAATTCCTGTTGCTGATACAATTTGTAAAAATGATTGGTTTGATTTTGGAACAAGAGAAGGTTGGTCTTCGTCCTGGTATTCCAAAAATTAATTGAAGAGAAGGAAGAGAACTGAGAAAGAATAGTTTACAAAAGTAAACTGGATGTGTATACTAAAGCAGTATTGAGAACACCGGATGTACTTATGTTGCAATACAACTTTCTTACAGTGATTTCTTTGCAGAGAATGTATAGAAATATTCAAAGACCATCAAACACTATTTTCTCCTCCTTTCTAGTAAACACTATGAGTTACTGTTTATTATTGAGATTGCCTGCAGAAGAGAGACTACTCATGAAACAGAGAAATAAGGAATATTCTGTCAACACTAAAGCTGGTCAGAAGTGGATAACTTTAAAAAGAGAAGGTAGGATGTCAAACACTCAGGTTTTGTTATGACTGAATATTTGCCTTTGGCTTAACAGCACTGAAGTATGTAGTATGAACTTCTATTATAGTATTCTATATACTATGGAGTATGTGTTCTATTAATCCATGTTAGGTAAAAATCCCTGAGCAAAGCATATTTCTTATCATAGAGAGTTTCATTTTGTAGGGTTTATAATACAGGGATTCAAGTCAAGTCCTGAGCTTTACAAAAACAGAAGAATAAGTAAATGCCTGTGCTCTATCTTAAAATAAAAAAATGAATAATAATGCTGTTCTATGCTTTCATGGTTTTCACTCAGGGTTTTTTAGTTGGGAAAGGGGGAAACAAAAACTCCTGCCACCAAATTCTTGTATTTCACCCTGACATTTGTTCAAGTGAAAACCTTTCCTAAGGGAAGAGAAATCTTTCACGTACAAAACAAACAGCATGCCAACTCCAAACATTTGGTGGGAAACCCAAAACTATTCTCAATTTTAGCTCAAAGGAAATATGCATAGGCATGCAGTAAGAATGGGCTGAAAATATTTAATTAAGATGAGCTCAGGGAGAAAACAAGAACCCATAGATGATGCATGAAGTGCTAGAGTCTGAGGTTTGCTAGCAAAAAAAGTAATCAAAACCATGGCCCTTCAATTTTTTTTTTCTAGTTTTCTCATTTTCCCATTTTCTATGTCTTCAAAAAGCCAGTTACAGCTGTCAAAACATGAACCAGAATTTTGTAGTTGGAAAGCACGACTTTACATAAACCCAAAGATCTTTTCTTGAAGGAACTAATATTCAACTGTTAAATTAAGCACAAATATATCATGCTAGACAAAAAGACAATGCTAAAACCTCATTGTACAATCTGTTAGATTTCTTTTTGTTGTTTGGATTCACTTTCACTGGGGAGGATAGAACATATGGAAATGCAATTGTACCAAAACATT